>NC_057797.1:66819635-67182740 GCF_018294505.1 Triticum aestivum
TTATAAAATGGAAAAACTAATATTTTGAGATAATCCCTATAAACCGGAAAGGAGGGAGTACCGGGTAGCGCGGGGTTGATTTTAAACTGCGGCGCCGATGACATTAAAAGTGGGAGCAGTTGGGACGACGGTGGGTGGCGGAGCCTGGTCAAAGGGCTCGCCTCCCAGTGAGCCTGCACAGCGGTCTGCTCGCACACCTCCCTGACAGCCGGCGCAGCGGTCTGCTCGCACGCCTCTCGTCGACTCACACGCTTTGTCGGACGGCACCTGCCGATTGCTGATGAGAAGCGGGGACTCGTGGCGGCACGTAAACGCCCACGGTTTCAATAGTGAAAGCGTTCGCCTTAACGTGACAGGTCTTTCTTCCAAAATACCTTGGCTCTTCATTTGTGCAACTTGTCATAAGCAGCTTGTCTCAAATTGAAGAAAAAACTTACGAAGTAATATTTGTGCCATATCACATGACCATGCTTAGTTTCAAGAATTTATGCTCACTTTTGGATTTTCTGAAATTTAAGATCCAGGATACGAAACAATATCATAACCTGCATCATGCAATAAATTTTCAAGCCGTACATCTGTCCTGTTGTATTTCTTAATAAAGGATTTGGTCAAACATTTTGCTTAGTTAGACTTCAGACAAGTTATATATGCAGAGTAAAAAGATAATCCCTCTGTACCAGTGCATTGCCTGATATATTAACTCAAGTACTAGGCACGAACAAACGGGCTCAATTTTGTGCTCATCCTAGTGTAGTAGTAGTAGCAGTACTACTAGGCAATGCAGTTGACGGGTGACCTTGATGAGCGGCGACCGAGGGAATTGAACCGTGCTCGGCACGGTAGGGAACGTTGTCTAGTTACTAAAGCATCCCTCCGTTGTCCATCGGTAGTCATTATGGACCGGGGACATGAGGGGAATTTCCTAGGGCTGGAATTCTGGCCGCCAGATATTTCGACTTGAAACGCTGAGGCTCGACTGGTTGGGATAATGGGGTTGCCCAATGTGCGTACCACGCACGCCACCGAAGGACACGAGCCCGCTTTTTTTAGGATCAACACGAGCCAAGGTCTGGCTGGTACGCCGTTGGGTCCTACCATTCGAGAATATGAAAGGAACCTTTTAAATTGCCGGACGAATCTATGTGTATTACAATACCCGTATTTTCCTAGCAAATACTAATCTCAACGTGGTAATTGATTTATGATGAGTTGTTGAATTAGAGTGAGTTTGTGATATAGTGATCTCAACGTGGATTTCACATTTCATGGTATCCCTAGTAAGTTTTCCAATGCAAATTCAAATTTAAAAGATGAACAATATGGAGGT
This sequence comes from Triticum aestivum, assembly GCF_018294505.1. Classification (NCBI taxonomy): domain Eukaryota; kingdom Viridiplantae; phylum Streptophyta; class Magnoliopsida; order Poales; family Poaceae; genus Triticum; species Triticum aestivum. The sequence goes on from NC_057797.1 coordinate 66,820,966, forward strand.
GAGAAAACTTTGTATGTATCAAGCATATGACCACACACACACACACATAGAGACACACATGCACGAACACAACAACAATCCAATAAGTATAGTGCATCTATTTTTCCAAACCATGCATGTATGACACGAATTCAAAAATACTCTTTCTATTCCTAAATATTAGTCTTTTAGAGAGTTCAACAAGTGACTACATACAGAGCAAAATGAGTGAATCTAGACTCTAAAATATGTCTATATACATCCGTATGTGCCAGTCCATTTGAAGCCTCTAAAAAGACTAATATTTGGGAACGAAGGGAGTAAAATGTAAGACATCCATGGTCCTCAGTTCAATATTTAAAATGAACATGAAACTGAAACATGAATATTAAGTCTATTACTACAGTACATGCAGATGTTCTGTTTAGGCGGAGCTATGATTGCCGGGGGTCAACCCCGCGACCTTAGATAAAATTGTGGAGCTCTGTTTAGGGTTGTTTAGATTATATTTGTCCCCACCTCCCAGCCACCGATTGGTTGTGCACCCCCCACCCCTCCTCCCCGGGAGAATATCATGTGCCCCCATACTTTAGATGCTATGTGCCGATATGAGTTGTTTGGAGCTTGTAGATCTGAGATATAGCAGCTCACATGATGTGTCCTAATATTTCTACAGGAAACCTTGATGAGTTTGAGAATTGCACACAATTTGTACAAAAACTACTTAGATGCCCTTTGATCCCATATCCAACGACCTCAAAGCTCGTATAACCGTAGCATCTAAGATGAAGGAGGACATCACATTCTCCTGTATGTAAGAATATCATGTGCTACCACACCTTAGATGCTTTGGTGATACAAGCTCTTCGAAGGCGTTGGATTTGTGACCTAACACCTCCTCGGTGGTTCGAATGGTTTTTTGCAGAAAAGCCCCAAAAGAGTTCAGACACTGCTTACAAGCACAAAGACTGCTCAGATGCCATTGGATCTCAGATCAAACGACCTCCAAGCTCGTATCACCGTAGCATCCAAGCTGCGATAGCACCTTATGTTTTCTCGCACGGGAGAGTATGAGGTGCTCCCGCACCGTAGATTCTATGGTGATACGAGTTCACTGAGATCTAACGGCCCATAATAGAAGGTTTGAATGTTTTTGCAATATACGGCTGATAGAGTTTGGGAAATGCACAGAAAGTACAAGTACTACGCATGTGCCATCTGATCACTGATCATACGACCTAGATGCTCATATCACTGTAGCGGGTAATTAAGCTACGGGAAGCACCTAATATGAGCACCGGGGAGCCGTTGGATCGAAGATGCAGCAGCACACACGAGGCCTGAATGTTTTATTTGCAAAAAAAACCTTTGGAGAGTTTGGAAATTGTGCATAATTACAAAGACTACTCCCAAGCCATCGGATCTCACTTCCAACGGTGTAAAAACTCGTATCACCATAGTATCTAAGCTGCGGGTGGATGTGATATTCTATGCCACTGTCATTTTTGTTCGTAAACTTGCAAAATACGTGTAACTCGTGTCGTTACTTGTCTAACCGCGCAAAGTGTTTGTTCAAAAAAACATCCTACACTGAAATATCGGAACAACACACGGGGGTCCCACTTGTCATTAATCAAATTTGGACCTAAAACTAACAAATCTGAAAGACGATATTCGAACTGGCAACCTGGACTACAAAGCGTAAGTCGATAGCCTGAAAAAACGAATGGTTGTTGGCTTTGTCCCATAACTTGATTTTATTTATACAGTACTTTCGTTGAGTAGAGTAGAGGGAGTGCCTCGTCAACACGTGCATGACCGTTGTCTCACTTACTGGTGGGTCCCAGGTCTGCAATCTCAATCTCTCTTCTCTCCATCGTCTAACCTTTGCACAGGCACACACGAAGAGCGGCGCTAGCTTGCTGTGGTGTTATTACAACTAAAAAAAGCTTGGAAAATAGAAGAATCGCCTAGAACAAGAGGCGTTGTGGCTGGTCGAGACGGAACTAACCACATCTATCCTCCGTGCCACGTTTGCATGATGAAGCTGTGTGGCTAGTGGGGTGTTTTTGACCGACTGGCTGGGTCCCGAGGTCGAACCATAGGTAGTACGTCTGATACAATATATTTTTACACGCACATTTTTCCTCCGTGCCGAGACGTGGCACACCCTACCGCGCGGTTTCGGGGTCCTCCCGGGTGGTGCACGCATATATTCTTCCTGACGTGGGACGCCCTACCGTGCGTTTTCTGGGTCCTCCTCGGTCGTAGCGCCGAAGCAAGTAAATGAGTCGTCAAATCACGAAAGACCACCTTTCCCGCCGAGTACATGAGTGAAGCATGGTGGCTAGCTAGTTGGGCTAGTTCGACCGATTAGCTAGGCCGCCGCCACATTTGTTTTTTCACCCCTTTTTTATCTACTTGCCGGCAGGTAAATTTAAATGTCCACCGCGGCGTTGCTCTGGTGTTTTGGTGCGGCAGGATTTTTAATTTTTTGATTGATGGGAGCAGGCGCGGCAGGATTTTTAATTTTTTGATTGACGGGAGCAGGCGCGGCAGCAATTAGTCACGATGACTCCGCCTATAAAAACCCACCGCTCCCTGATGTGAGAAGTCGTCGACTGGTGTTTTATCGTGGTGAAAACCAAAAGATTCCCCGCTCCCTCCGCCTTCCCGTAGATTGCATTGCCTTTCAGCCGTTTCGCCCCCTTTGCTTCCTCTCCCCATTGCTTCTACCTGGTGCCATGGTGGCGCAACAGATCACGGAGTCTGAGGTGAGGCTCCTGACACAGGAGCTCCATGCCAAGGATGCGGAGCTCAGGGCCAAGGACGTGGAGCTCCGTGAGCTCAAGGAGGAGAGGAGTGCCATGCTCCTCCGTTATGTGCGGGAGTTCACGGAGCTTCAAAAGCGGCGGGCGTCCACCACAAAGATGCTCGAGGCGTCGGCGGTGTTGCTGCAGAAAGCGGGAGATACGATAGGCCGTCAGGGGAGCCGGCTGGAGCACGAGCGGGCCGATCGTGACGAGGTCCAGGATCGCCTCAGCCACTTGGTGAACCAAGTTGCCATGCACGTGTTGCGGTTGCGCGATGCCTACCGTCGTGCCAGCGCGATGATGCCGGCCGTCGGGCTAAACCCATTCGACCACCCGGTCGACTTCAACGAGCTGCGGCTTCCTGACCTGGTCTCCTTCTTCACCTATATCTCCGAGGAGCTGAGCCATCTTCGCGCAATGGTGGGGGCTGAGATGGACAAGGAGGGGTTGCGGGCTACTATCGCCGTTTCCGGGTGAATCCTTTCAGGGCTCCATCACCAGAATCCATTCGTGCCATTGGACGTCGTCTTTGACGAGCTGGCTCCCGTCGACCGGGAGCGGGCTCTGCGGGCGGTTGCACCCTGCATCACCAACGTCGTGCGCCTCGAGAAGCAAAGGGACTTCGGTGGTGTTTAGGCGCCCTCTGCATGGGCATGTCCATGTCTCAGCGCAACATGACCGTTGGATCAAACTCAGACGGTGCAGATCAGTCACTGCAGCACAAAGCGTGTGGGTGTGTTTGGTTGCATTCTCATCTCAATATAGTTGTTTCCTCTTCGTGTATTTTTGTCAACCTACTATTGTGGACTCATGCACCCTTCATGCACTCTGCCAAACACCCAAAAGTGGGTCGAGAAGGGAACTTTTGCTCCCATCCCGTTCACCCTTCATACACCCTGCCTAACACTATTCGTGCTTCATATGGTTCATGTTTCGTGGAGTAGTGTAGCCCCGTACTCTCCGTGCGCTGTGGACCTAGTTCTGTTAACATTGATCTCACCATTCATTCTCGACCGGACAGTCGAAAAAGCAGTACTATGTTACATATAGGAGTAGTTGACATGCGCACAACATCATTTGTTATATCTTACTACACTAGCAACAAGATTGTGTAGTACTGACGTACTCCCTCCTTTACGGTTTATAGGACTCAAATCTGAAATCTCATCAACCAAGGCATATGGTGAGTGGAGGAATGTATCTCGTACTTTACAAAACTATCCAAATTAAACTGATGCATTAATTTGAATTAATTGTAGTGCATGCATGTTTGACCACTAGATGAGTAGGAACATTGCATGCATTGGTGTATTCCTTTTTAATTCTTGCATGCAAAGATTGAATGCCCCTCGGAATCATAAAATGAGATGGAGATGAGCCCTATAAATTGGAAAAAAAATTGAGATAAGCCCTATAAACCGGAAAGGAGGGAGTATGAACCACTGCACATGCCTAGTAGTAGAAGCACTGTGTATGTTCAAGTGGCTGCCGTGTTTTGCACTCCTCCGTCATAAAAGTGGAAACGCTTGCTGTAATCATTTTTTTCTTCTGAAAAACAATGGACACGCTCTACCGTGCGGATCCTCCTCCAGCCATGCACTAAATTACTCACTTTCGCCGACGTGTGGGACAGCCAGCATCGGGGTCCACCAGCCATGCACTAAATTACTCCGTAGTAGAGTGATGGTAGACTACCCCGATCGAAGCGCCGCAGTAATGCCCAATGAGCCGTCAAATCACAAAACCCCCTCCTTTCCAGCAGTAAGTTGGATGGACGAAGCAACCATCATTTCACTCTTCTCTCTCAGCTTCCTCTCTACCCAACCCTCGCTTCTGCCTCATATTGTTCCTCATTTCTTCAAGAAAACCCCGACATGCTTCTGCCATTGTTCTTCTCTCCCAAAGAAGGAAAGGTGAGCGCATCAATGGTGTTGATTCTGGCCAAGGCCCAGTCTTGCAACCTCGAGACTGATCCTATAACTCCCTCTCTTTTCTTCTTTTGGGTTTGTGATTATGGTTTCTTTTCTTTTATTTCTATTTGACAGTTTCTTGATGGACGCTGGAGCACCGGCCGAAGTGATGTCTATGGCTCCGGTCAAAACCGTCGAGGCTCATGGTATGAAGAAGCGCAAGCACCCCGCCGAGACTACCACAGACAAACTCAAAGCTATCGCCCTGTCCAAGCCCCCCTCTCTGGGATCCCTCATTAAGCAAGTCCAGGTAATATCTCTTCTTGACGATCTTTTTCTCGATCTTGATCGTGTTTTTTCATCTAACACGCAGTACTAGTACTAGTAGTACAACTTTCTGGGTGATCTTGCATGTGATTTTTGTGTGCCAAATGACGGTTCTAAATTCCTCTTTTGACCAAAACATGCGAGAGGTTGACACTGATTTCTTATAGATTACTTTCAACTACTCCCTCTGTCCCAAATTTCTTGTCTTGGATTTGTCTAGATACGGATGTATCTAATACTAAAATGTGACTTGATACATCCGTATCTAGACAAATCTAAGACAAGAATTTTGGGATGGAGGGAGTACTTCATGAACATCAATGCTACCTTTTAAGAGGGTATATTTGCCTCAGTAACTTGTGTTATGGATTTTGCATGTAATCCCTCTGCTCTCATGCCTTTGAAGACATGTTCTAGTGTCTTTGTTCACTCATTTATGTGCGTATATGTAGTCATATATGGAGTATAATATCGAAAATCATCTTATATTCCTGAATGGAGGTAGTAATAAAATATGGTTTCTGTTTGAATTAGAACCAGGTCCACGGTGGAGATGAAGTTCTCAAAGTCATGCCGTGTGAACTGGAAGACCTGATGATGAGTTCTACTGCTGAACTATCCAGCTGTTGTGTCCTTGTCACCACATGTCCTGAACTAGTGTTTTCCTGTAGCATTGTTGTTAGGCGTGTTCTCAAGGCTCTACTTGACCACAACAATTTCCTGGCTGTGCCTTCGATTACGAAGGGTGTGGTTCTTGTAAAGCTTCCCAACAAATCTGATGCGGCTTGTCTTCATCATCATGTTTATGAGTGGAAAGACCACTCTGTTAGGTTCTCCAAGGTTGACAAGATGGTAATGGTGCGTGTAGACATCTCACACAAAGTCCATGGCCTAGTCAGTTATGCGGGGTTCATCTCGTAGGTCAGTGGCAAGAAATAGTCTGCAGAGTTTAGTTAGTGCAACTTTGCTTGTCTGTAGTAAGTACTATTATTCAGTACTTGATTTGTGTTTGTGAACCCTGTATTGTTTATTAGTACTGCCGCTTTTGGTGTGTGGTCAGTCCTGAGAACGGTCTATGTTAATGTCTATCCACTCAATTCAGTTTGTATATTTTGAAGTATCCAGATCATATTTTTTGTGAGGACGGTTTATCAATTATGGTTACACTCCAATATCTGTATGCATTGCAGGGTTTATCGCACCCACCAGGATTTCCAGTCCCATGGATGTTCGGTCCATACGATTTGTCACGACCTTTGGACTATCCTGCTTGTGGTAGTAGGGAGGGCCCCTGCATGCCACGCGTAGTTGGACGATCAATCTTCTATTTAGTACTTCAACATAGTGACTTCCTGGTAAGGATTCACTCGTGTCACATCAAGTAAATCTTATTGATTTACTGTCTAAATCTTCCTGATTTAATGTCATGTTTTCTTTCTTTTCCTGCAATTTTACGATGCAGGTTTTGCCATGTGACATTCATCACAGAATAAACCGTTTGGTTTGCTCTACGATGGCTATTTTTGCAGGTTTCACTTCGTATGTCGTGTCAGTAACGAAGGCACTGTCCATCACTTATATTACTGGAAAAAATTGGATCAGTCTGTTGTCTGAGTACAAGCTGAATCCCTATGATGAACTGCAGTTTGGTTTAACAAAAACGCCACAATTAGTCCTTCTCGCATTTAAAAGAAATGAAGAAAAAAACTAGATCACGGTCACGGATCCTAGTCAAGTTAGAAAGCTGATCATAGCAGACCAGACACGATCGCCGCTGTCTCGCACAGATCGAGCACCGGCAGTTGCTCTAGCACTGATAGCGGCAGCAGCTCAGTCTGATCCAGCTGAGGATTAGGCACCGACCGTGTCAGCAGATCAGTCTAATCTACCGGAGGATCGGGCATCGACACCGGCACCAGCTCTACAAGGAGCACCATCTCCGGCAGCAGCAGCAGCGGCTTCGGCACCTGCACCAACACTTGCACTTGCATCTGCTCCGGCCCGTGTAGTTGCACCGGCAACAGACTGGGCTGTAGTTCGCACTTCATATACCAAAGTCCTTACAAAAACCGACATGTCCACCTTCTTGGTAAGCATTGGCCGCCCAAGTGCTTCGTTCTTTTTTCTTTCCATGTTGTTTCATATGATTCACTGTGTTGATCTAACTGTTTGGGTATGTCTTCTTATTTGCAAACAGAGAATTCCTGGAGCAACGAGGGAGTCGTTCAACAATTCGGGCGACCGCGACCAAGTTTCTCTTACCATGCGCAGCCTTGGTGTGAATGAACCTGCTCAATATACCATAAGTACAAAGGATGGTCACATGATGATTGATGCTAAAGGATGGTCAAGGTTCAAATCTAAATCATATCTTGCGGTAGGGGATGATGTCAAAATCAAACTTTCTCGGCAAGGAGAGCTGGTCCAAATCAACTTTGAAATTAGCAGCACGCAACTGCCGAACTGATCTATCCTCTGAGAGATTTTGATGTAATAATCTGGCATGCTGAAACAAGTGTCCTGTGTGTATAAGTAGTACGACAGTATTATTTATCACATGGTATATTGTTGATAGAATTGCAACTCTGATTGCTGGTTAGGAACTGTCGTTTGATTTCATTCCAACAGTTGTTGTGCTTTATTCAATTTTGTGTATTCGCCTTGCGACAGCATCTAAAGCCAGCGCCGTACCGATCGCTTGCAATATGAAAAGCGCTAAGGTAGAACACATGGGCCCCCAAACATGCAGGGTCGGCCTGCGGCCCAAAGTCCAGAACTGTGAGCATATCTGAGTATTATATTCTTAGCTGAACCCCCATAAAAAAAGTTGAACCCCCATAATGCCCGTGCGTTGCAGAGGGAGTATATTTCTCGGCAAGGTGAGCCTGTGATATAAAAGATTTGTATATTTCTTTATAGAGGGAGTATCTCTCTGTCAAAAAATATATTTATGTGTAACTAGTTACTCCTGTCTTTCAACTTCCTTTCGCAGATATGTGGGGCAACCGGCAACGGGGTCCATGTGCCATATGCACAAATTAGAGTGCACAACTTCACGGTAGACACACCCCGGTCGTAGCGCTGCAGTAATGCCCAATGAGCCGTCAAATCACAACCCCCCCCCTTTCCAGCTTTAGCAGTAAGCTGGACGGACGAAGCGGCAATATTTCACTGGGCCTGAATCCCCTTCTCCCTCGTCTGCTTGTTCAGAGAAAACCCCCTCTCAGCGATTGCATAGGGTTTTATCATGGAGAACCAGGTACGAATTCTTCATCCATCCCCGATAAACCCAAGTCCCTTGGTCGCAGGTAATCCTAGGATGGCAGCCGCCGCCGTTGATGCATTTTTCTTCCTACTGAATCTAGTGTGTTTCATTTGCAGTGCCCAAAGTGCGAGTACCCTACAGGTTTCTGCGCCCTCGGCGAGACGCCACACTTGTTCCTTCTCATGCTAACACAACATTTTGAAACGCGCACAGTGTGTTCCTAGAATCCTCTTTTCTATCCGGGAGGGTGGGGTTTTTTTGAACATGTTGTGTTCTCATATTATTTTTACTGCAGTGTATTATTTGCTCTGCCAGAACACATGTACTCAAGATGCTCGGCCTTACCATAACTGAATACACTAGTTTAATGGTCACAGTGAAGACAAGCCATGGATATAAGTTCCGAGTTGGGTTCATGAACCAAGAAGATCGCTGCTTTTTTTATGGCCGAACTTGGATAAACTTCCTCAAGTGTTACGGACTGAAAGTTGGCGCACGAATGTTGATGGAAATAGCAGCACCTGGTCTCATCTTCACTGCAATCTTCCACCCCGGTGTCGTTCCAATTGTTCATCCATGTTAGTTTTGTATCTGGTTCTTGCTTGTTGCCTCGATTACTTCTTAATCCACCTATTCTGTCTAACTAATCACAATTTAACTTTATAAGTAGCAACGAATCTCTCACGAAGATGCTGCTTCTAACTAATACTTTCTTATAATTGGTGGCACGTGTAGGTTTTTTCAGAGTTAAGCAGTCTGCTCATTTGTTACTCTGTAATAACTCGGCTGTTACTAATGGCACTGAAGTTGACTGGATCGACATCCACAAGTTCCTACACTTTATTGATCGTCTTGAGGTCCTTGTGGGGCGTTTCAATGGTGGAAGGCCACGTGGGATATGTGTGCCACTGCTGCACTCGTTGAACAGGTCCAACTGTGTTGAGAAACTTATGGTACGAGTTGTTTTCTGTTATATATGTTGTTCATAAACTATTGCTTATACACAGTTTTACAGTTGTGATCTTCTTGAAGCAGGAACAGCCGAGTTCTATTGTTCCTATACAGATGCCTGACCATGGTCGGGTCAGACTTGCGCTTGGTCACAACATGATGTTTATGTCGACCTACTCAATTCCCCTTGGAGGTGAAAAGATACTTATTCATGGGTGGTCTCAAATAATGAAGGCTCGTCCATCTTGGAGAATAGGACAGAAGATTATGTTCATGCTTTTCCATGGCTCTAAGGCGAATATCATGTTTATTAACCACGTTGCGAGATGAAGCCGCTTTCAGAAGGTCGTGGATGCGCGGGGTGGCGCCTGGGCCTTGTCCTGGGGCTTGGCGGCCTCACCCTTGGTTAACTGTAGGCAAAGTAGCACTGTTCGAGGCGTGCTTTGTACGGTTGAACCTGTATAAGTACTCATACTGCTTTCAGCTTTGGTTGTTAAGTGCCCCTGCTGGTTTCAGTTAAGGTTGTTAAGTACTCCTGCTGCTTTTACAGTCTGTCGTGTTTCTTCAGTCCTGTCTTCATCCAGCCGCCAAAACCAAACCAGCGCCGGCGGGGCCGCCTGCTTCCGCCTCCCACGGCTGGCTGTGCCTCAGCGCACGCATCGCCGCCCCACCGTCTCCTAAATCGTTAACGCCGACATCCTCCGCGTGCTTTGGTGCGCTCGCCGCGGCGCCGCCCTCTCGCGTTGTCAACATGGTCAACAAGCAACAGGAATCGACAGAAGTACGTGGAGAGGATGACAGTAGGGGCCCACCACATCAGCGTATGGAAAAATAAAATGCTTCCTCCTAGTGTTTTCTTGACATTTGGGACCCACGACATTGTGAGCGTATATAGTCAATAGACAAGAGAACATCACAAGATCGGCTGACACCTGGGATGTAGCTACTCGAGCAGTATTTTTTTTGTTTGGTATTGTTGAGACGGAGCAGGGTTTGAACTGGGTTGTGGCCCGTCTAGCCCAGGCTTATATTTTATGTTCACCATGTGACCAGCCCAGCTATTTTTTCTTTCTGAAAATGAGCCCAGTTTATTTTTTCTGAAGAATACCCAATCCAGGCCTACTTATTTTTCTATGCCCTGATGGGCCGAAACTCTTTCAAGACGCCTGCAAATCTTGAAAGTAATATGAAATGGGTTGTAAATATAAAAATAGATGACAAATTAGCAATTACTTTATAATTTCTGAATTTTATCACATTTTCAGATTCCTATTTCACTCGGCATTAACCTAATTTAAATATATCTTCAAAGTACTTTAAATCTGGCTGGACAATTCGGTATTAAAAATAGTTTGGAACCCACAGAAATATGCAAAATTGGCCCTGGCCAACCAAAAAAACGACTACAATAAATTGCATAAGAAGTTGTCATGAGCTATATATAAATTATTAAAAAAGAGGGAGTGGTCTGACTTGTGGGCATGTTTAGTTGACGCGTATGCAAGATCTTTTTAGTTACTATATACGTCAACAAACGATTCCAGCAGACATAACCGTTGGGTGTCAATCCAACGGCCGTCGTGTTTCTTCAATCTCTGGTCTTCTTGCTCCAGCCGCCAAAGCAGCACCGGCGGGACCGCCTACTCCCGCCTCCCGTGGCCGGTTGTGCTGCCACGCAGGCCTCAGCACCCCCTACTACTCCCACCGCTGGCCAGGGCATCCCTCTACTCACCCACACCCCCTGTTATTCTGCGGCGACGACAGCCTCACACCGCAGCCGAACCGGTGAACGCTCGTACTCCACTCCGCGTTGGCATCCACTGCCGCGTCTTCCCCGGCTCCGCGTCGTCCCCTTCCTATGTCTCGCCGTCGTCCACCGCCGTGGTGCTCTCGGTGCGGCGTGGTCAAAGTGGTCAACGACCAACTTCCAACGGAAGAGTACTTGATACGTCTCCAACGTATCTATAATTTTTGATTGCTCCATGCTATATTATCTACTGTTTTAGGCAATATTGGGCTTTATTATCCACTTTTATATTATTTTTGGGACAAACCTATTAACCGGAGGCCCAGCCCAGAATTGCTGTTTTTTTGCCTATTTTAGTGTTTCGAAGAAACGGAATATCAAACGGAGTCCAAACGGAATAAACCTTTCTGGAATGTGATTTTCTTCCCGAATATGACCTAGGAGATTTGGACTCTACGTCAGAAGATACGGGAGCTAGCCACGAGGGTGGGGGGCGCGCCCCCCTGCCTCGTGGGGCCCCCGAAGCTCCACTGACGTACTCCTTTCACCCATATATACCTACGTATCGTAAAACTTCCAGAACAGAAATTAGATCGAGTGTTCCGCCGCCGCAAGCCTTTGTAGCCACCAAAAACCAATCGGGACCCTGTTCCGGCACCCTGCCGGAGGGGGGGAACCCTCACCGGTGGCCATCTTCATCATCCCGGCGCCCTCCATGATAAGGAGGGAGTAGTTCACCCTCGGGGCTGAGGGTATGTACCAGTAGCTATGTGTTTGATCTCTCTCTCTCTCTCTCTCGTGTTCTTGATTTGGCACGATTGTGATGTATCGCGAGCTTTGCTATTATAGTTGGATCTTATATTTCTTCTCCCCCTCTTCTCTCTTGTAATGGATTGAGTTTTCCCCTTGAAGTTATCTTATCGGATTGAGTCTTTAAAGATTTGAGAACACTTGATGTATGTCTTGTCGTGCGTATCTGTGGTGACAATGGGATATCACGTGATTCATCTTGATGTATGTTTTGGTGATCAACTTGCGGGTTCCGCCCATGAACCTATTCATAGGGGTTGGCACACGTTTTCGCCGTGATTCTCCGGTAGAAACTTTGGGGCACTCTTTGAGGTTCTATGTGTTGGTTTGAGTAGATGAATTGAGATTGTGTGATGCATATCGTATAATCATGCCCACGGATACTTGAGGTGACATTGGAGTATCTAGGTGACATTAGGGTTTTGGTTGATTTGTGTCTTAAGGTGTTATTCTAGTACGAACTCTAGGGCTGTTTGTGACACTTATAGGAATAGCCCAACGGATTGATTGGAAAGAATAACTTCGAGGTGGTTTCGTAACCTACCATAATCTCTTCGTTTGTTCTCCACTATTAGTGACTTTGGAGTGACCCTTTGTTGCATGTTGAGGGATAGTTATATGATCCAACTATGTTATTATTGTTGAGAGAAATTGCACTAGTGAAAGTATGAACCCTAGGCCTTGTTTCCTAGCATTGCAATACCGTTTACGCTCACTTTTACCGCTTGCTACCTTGCTGTTTTTATATTTTCAGTTTACAAAAACCTATATCTACCATCCATATTGCACTTGTATCACCATCTCTTCGCCGAACTAGTGCACCTATACAATTTACCATTGTATTGGGTGTGTTGGGGACACAAGAGACTCTTTGTTATTTGGTTGCAGGGTTGCTTGAGAGAGACCATCTTCATCCTACGCCTCCCACGGATTGATAAACCTTAGGTCATCCATTTGAGGGAAATTTGCTACTGTCCTACAAACCTCTGCACTTGGAGGCCCAACAACGTCTACAAGAAGAAGGTTGTGTAGTAGACATTAGTATTGTACGTGGAGAGGCTGACAGCTGGGTCCATGGCAGCCGCAAGGAAGTGCCTCCTTATTACGCGGAAAATAATTATTCCTCCACCTGACAGCGGGGACCCACCGGACGGGCCACCAGTATTTTGCGAAAAAAATCGTTTCCCCCTGACTGCTGGGACCCACCGGATGGGCCACCGTATTTCGCGAAAAAAAATGTTCCCCCCGCTGTCAGCTCGGACCCACCGGAAGTGCCTCCTTATTACACACAAAAAAATGAATACTCCCCCCGGCTAGCTGGGACCCACCTTGGTGGGAGGCTGACTTGTGGGCCTACTAAGTTGGCGGGGACGAAGGGCTTTGTCAACTTAGTCAATGTGAACGATTCTAGCTCCAGTGACCGTACGATGTCCATCCAACGGCCGTAGTGCTTCTTCAACCTCTGGTCTTCTTGCTCCAGCCGTCCAAAGCAGCGTCGATCGTGTCGCATGCTTCTGCCTCCCGTGGCCGGCTGTGCTGCCACGGAGGCCTCACCGTCCCCTACTATTCCCACCGCTGGCCAGGCCCTGCGGCAACGGCAGCCTCACACCGCAGCTGAACCTGTGAACCCTCGTACTCCTCTCCGCGCGGGCTTCCACTGACGCGTCTTCCCCGGCTCCCCGTCGTCCCCTTCCTAGGCCTCGCCGTCGTCCACCGCCCTGGTGCTCTCGGCGTGACGTGGTCAACGTGGTCAAGGAACGACTTCCATCAGACGTGGACTGTACGTGGAGAGGCTGACAGCTGGGTCCACGGCCGCAGCAAGGAAGTGCCTCCTTATTACGTGCAAAATAATTATTCCTCCACCTGACAGCGGGGACCCACCGGACGGGCCACCGTATTTTGCGAAAAAAACATTTCCCCCCTGACTGCTGGGACCCACTAGCTACACCTTCGCATGCAAGGAAGTGTGTCTGGGCAAAAAAACAAAACGATTCGCCCCCCTGACTGCTGGGACCCACCAGCTACATCTTCGCACGCAAGGAAGTGCGTCCGGGCAAAAAAAACCAAAACGATTCGCCCCCCTGACTGCTGGGACCCACCAGCCCCCCGACTGCTGGGACCCACCAGCTACATCTTTGCAAGCAAGAAAGTGCGTCCGAGCAAAAAAAACGATTCACCCCTTGACTGCTGGGACCCACCAGCTACATCTTCGCAGGCAAGGAAGTGCCTGACAGTCGGGACCCACCTGGTCGAAGCGTACGTAGCGTTGTCATTCTGGCCGCGAACGTGTACGTACATATTGGTCGATGTAGAGGCGCGCACGTGTCATAGTAGAGGCGCGCACGTGTCGTAGTAGAGGCGCACACGTAGCATGTACACGTACGTATAGCGGCCAGGGTGCAAGAAAGAAAATACAACCACGTATGTGTACATACGGGCGGGGTCTCGAACGCCTACTCGCGCATACGTACGGCGAGGGCTCGTTGACATGGCTGGGTCGGAACGGAGAAACAGCATCGTCGTCATGTTCATGGGGAGGCAACGGAATGCGTCGTGTTCATCGGGAGGCAACGCGGCTGGGTCGGAACAGAATGTGTGGTCGTGTTCACCAGGAGGGCTTGGACGGAAGAGGCGATGGAAACGAGGCCTGGCGTACCGCAGAACGGAGGAAACGGACCTCCTATGGTCGAAACGGGGGTCCTGTTGATCGGGAGGGGTGTGGCGTACCGCAAAACGGAGGAAACGGACCTCCTACGGTCGAAATAGGGGTCCTGTTGATAGGGAGGGGTGTGGCGTACCGCAAAATGGAGGAAACGGACCTCCTACGGTCGAAACGGGGGTCCTGTTGATCGGGAGGGGTGTGGCGTACCGCAAAACGGAGGAAACGGACTTGTGTTGGAGCGCTACGATCGAAACGGAGGTCCTGTTCATCGGGAGGGGTGTGGCGTACCGCAAAACGGGACTCCATGGGATACTGTTCATCTCCACTGTCGACCCCCTCCAGCCTCCACGAGCTACTGTTCATCCACCGTCGACCTCCTCCAGCCTCCACGGGCTCCTGTTCATCCAGCCTCCACCGCGCGCTACTCCACTGGCTACTGTTCAACCACCCCTCCACCATCTACTGTTCATCCAGCCCTCCACACCATGGGGTCCTGTTCAACCACCCCTCCACGGGCACCCCTCCACCGTCTACTGTTCATCCTGCCCTCCACGGGGTGGTCCTGTTCATCCAGCCCTCCATGGGGTCCTGTTCATCCAGCCCCAACCGGCTCGATCGATCGGGGTCCTGTTCATCCAGAGGCAACACCATGGGGTCCTGTTCATCCACCCCCATCGGGAACTGTTCATCCAACCCCCCCCCCCGGCAACGCTCACTGTTCATCCAGAGGCAGTATCGATCGACTTCAGTTAGCAGCAGTAGCGAAGGAATCGCTCGATCGGGTTCAGTTAACAGCCATCGATCGATCGCTCGGGTTCAGTAACGCGTAGCCTGCAGTGCAATCGCTCGGGTTCAGTTAGAGCCCAACGCCTCGCTCGGGTTCAGTTAGAGCCAACGCCTCGCACACACGCACGTACATGTACTAGAGAAACGCGCATCGCTCGGCCCCCGACCTCCCACCGTAACCGGGAACTCCCCAAAATTTTCCTCCCCCTCGCTTCTACCACGGTTTTTTCCGTCATGGACGGCCCAAAGAATTTCATGCTGCTGCGTCTCCGGCCCGCCCAGGACGAAAAGCCCATTTTCTGTCATGATTTTTTGTCATAGAATTAGGAGCCCACCACATATATGATGATACCGGGTTTTGTCACAATTATCGTCATAGAAGTGTCATGTGTATGACAGAAAAAAATTCGTTCGGCCCAAAATGTCACGGATGTGTCTTTTTTTTGTAGTGCCGTTTGATAATCCTTTTCTTCGAAACACTAAAACAAGGGGGGAAAACAGAAACTGGCACTGGGCTCTGGGTTAATAGGTTAGTCCCAAAAAAATATAAAAGTGTTTAATAAAGCCCATAAACATCCAAAACAGATAATATAATAGCATGGAACAATCAAAAATTATAGATACATTGGAGACGTATCACGTGCCCTCGTGATTTGCTGTCGCTGACCATGGACGCGGTGCTACCGGAGACACCAGACCTGGACGCGGCCATGGACATGGAGAAACCGCCGTGGACGCGGGGCACAGCTATGGCAGCGCGACGGCAGGGTGACCGGGACGGCCACGAGCGCTGCAGGCAAAACTCGAGGGGCGGCTGCTAGTGGACGAGCTCCACGCATGCGCCGAACTCCCGCAGCTGGTGGCCCTACTCCCCGGTGTCCGCGCACTCGTGCTGGAGCTCATTCTTCGGGATGAGTCCAGGGTAACAGTGGTGCCAGAGACGCCGACAAGTGACGCCAATTGTGAGATGTCGGACTGTTGGGGAACGTAGCATGAAATTTCAAAAAAATTCCTACGATCACGCAAGATCTATCTAGGAGATGCATAGCAACGAGAGGGGGAGAGTGTGTCTACGTACCCTCGTAGACCGAAAGCGGAAGCATTAGGTTCACGCAGTTGATGTAGTCGAACGTCTTCACGATCCAACCGATCTAGTACCGAACGTAAGGCACCTCCGAGTTCAGCACACGTTCAGCTCGATGATGTCCCTTGAACTCTTGATCCAGCAGAGGATCGAGGGAGAGTTCCGTCAGCACGATGGCGTGGTGATGGTGATGGTGATGTGATCCGCGTACGGCTTTGCCTAAGCACTACGACACTATGATCGGAGGAGTAAACCGTGGAGGGGGGCACCGCACACGGCTAAGAGAACAATTGATGTGCTATGGGGTGCCCCCTGCCCCGTATATAAAGGAGGGAAGGAGGAGGCCGGCCACCAAGGGGTGCGCCATGGGGAGGGAGTCCTACTAGGACTCCACTCCTAGTAGGATTCCCCCCCCCCTTTCCTTTCTCATCGGAGGGGAAAAGGAAGGAGAGGGAGAGGGAGAGGGAAAGGGGGGAGCCACCCCCTCCCCTAGTCCAATTCGGACTCCCTTGGGGGGGCACCCCTTGTGGGCTCTCCTCTCTCTCCACTAAGGCCCATCTAGGCCCAATATTTCCCCAGGGGGTTCCGGTAACCCCTCGGTACTCCTGTAAAATACTCGAACCACACGAAACCATTCCAATGTCCGAATACGACCTTCTAATATATCAATCTTTACCTCTCGACTATTTCGAGACTCCTCGTCATGTCCGTGATCTCACCCGGGACTCCGAACAAACTTCGGTCACCAAAACACATAACTCATAATACAAATCGTCATCGAACGTTAAGCGTGCGGACCCTACGGGTTCGAGAACTATGTAGACATGACCGAGACACATCTTCGGTCAATAACCAACAGAGGAACCTGGATGCTCATATTGGTTCCTACATATTCTATGAAGATCTTTATCGGTCAAACCGCAATAACAACATATGTTGTTCCCTTTGTCATCGATATGTTACTTACCCGAGATTCGATCGTCGGTATCATCATACCTAGTTCAATCTCATTACCGGAAAGTCTCTTTACTCGTTCCATAATGCGTCATCCCGCAACTAACTCATTAGTCACATTGCTTGCAAGGCTTATAGTCATGTGTAGTACCGAGAGGGCCCAGAGATACCTCTCCGATACTCGAAGTGAAAAATCCTAATCTTGATATATGCCAACCCAACAAACACCTTCAGAGATACCTGTAGAGCATCTTTATAATCACCCAGTTACGTTGTGACATTTGATAGCACACAAGGTGTTCCTCCGGTATTCAGGAGTTGCATAATCTCACAGTCAGAGGAATATGTATAAGTCATGAAGAAAGCAATAGCAATAAAACTTAACGATCATTATGCTAAGCTAACGGATGGGTCTTGTCCATCACATCATTCTCTAATGATGTGATCCCGTTCATCAACTGACAACATATGTCTAAGGTTAGGAAACATAACCATCTTTGATAAACGAGCTAGTCAAGTAGAGGCATACTAGGGACACTCTGTTTTGTCTATGTATTCACACATGTACAAAGCTTCCGGTTAATACAATTCTATCATGATAGCATGAATAATAAACATTTATCATGATATAAGGAAATATAAATAACAACTTTATTATTGCCTCTAGGCATATTTCCTTCACGGACGCGCAGGTGCCGGATGCAGTCGCGATGACGTCGGAGCCTAGTTTTGGACGTGGAGGCGCTGGATGCGGTCGCATCGATGCCGGAGGCCGGCCGTGGACGCGGGGGCGCCGGATGCAGAAGCAACGACGTCGGAGACGCCGGCTGTGGACACGACAATGTCGGAGGCGGACGCGGAGATGCCGGACACGCCGGCCTCCCATCTCCTCAAGTTTCCGCCGCCGCATGCATTCATTGGTACTGGAGGAAGGGGATAAAGACAAGCGCTGCTGCAGGGCTAGTTTCATCCAGAAGTGACTAAAGTAGCTAATGCGCACTACATATCGAAATATCGCTAAAAAAATTATGCGCACTATATAGAGGAATGGAGGGAGTATAATATTGGCATGGAACAATCAAAAATTATAGATACGACGGAGACGTATCTACGGCCGAATCTAATAGATTTCTAGAAGCAAAATTCAATCCAGCATAAAAAATTGTATGACCATCCATAAACTTAAACCATGAGTAGGGTAATTTCTTATCATCAACTTCATCCTCTCCCAAGATTGTGCAACATGTCCATGATCAAGTTGCTTAAAATTCATTATATTGTTCCTAAGGGATATGATCTTAGCGGGAGGAAAATACTTGGAAATAAAAGCATCTTTAAACTTATTCCATGAATCAATACTATTTTTAGGCAAAGATGAAAAACCAAGTTTTAGCACGACTCGTAGTGAGAACGGAAATAACTTCAATTTAACAATAGCATTATCCACATCTTTATTATTTTGCATATCACACAACTCAACGAAAGTATTTAAATGGTATGCGGCATCTTCGCTAGGTAGGCCAGAAAATTGTTCTTTCATAACAAGATTAAGCAAAGCGACATTAATTTCATAAGATTCCGCACTAGTGGCGGGAGCAATTGAAGTACTAATAAAATCATTATTATTAGTATTGGAAAAATCACACAACTTGGTATTCTCTTAAGTCATCGTGACAAAGCAAGCAATCTAGCACACGAACAACCAAAAAGCAAATGAAAATACGAACAGAAGAAGGGTGAATAAAAAGGGCAAATCTTTTTGTATTTTTCTGAAATCATTTTAGAAGTGCGGGAGAGGAAAACGAGAGGCAAATGGTAAATAATGCAATGCAAGATATGAGAGTTTATGATGGGTACTTGGTAGGCTTGATGTATATCTCCCCGGCAACGGCGCCAGAAATTCTTCCTGCTACTTCTTGAGCTTGCATTAGTTTTTCCCTTGAAGAGGAAAGGGTGATGTAGCAAAGTAGAGATAAGTATTTCTCTCAGTTAAGAACCAAGGTATCAATACAGTAGGAGATATAAGCAAGTCTCCAATATATGCACCTACACAAACAATCAAACACTTGCACCCAACACGATAAAGGGGTTGTCAATCCCTTCAGGTCACCAAAGGTGAGATCTGATAGAGATAGACATAAAATGTAAAACAAAATAAAAGTAAATAAATTGCAGCAAGATATTTTTGGTATTTTTGGTTTATAGATCTAAAAATATATGATGGAAAATAGACCCCGGGGCCATAGGTTTCACTAGAGGCTTCTCTCTTGAAGGCAAATAATACGATGCGCGAACAAATTACTGTCGAGCAATTGATAGAAAAGCGCAAAGTTATGATGATATCCAAGTCAGTGATTATGCATATAGGCATCACGTCCGTGTCAACTACTATTATAGGCATCTACTACTATTACTCCACACATCGACCGCTATCCAACATGCATCTAGAGTATTAAGTTCATAAGAATGGAGTAGCGCCTTAAGTAAGATGACATGATGTAGAGGGATAAACTCAAGAAATATGATGAAAACCCCATCTTTTTACCCTTGATGACAACAATACAAATACGTGCCTCACTACCCCTACTTTGTCACTGGGTGGGGACACCGCAAGATTGAACCCAAAACTAAGCACCTCTCCCATTGCAAGAAGAACCAGTCTAGTTGGCCAAACCAAACCAATAATTCGAAGAGAAGTACAAAGATATCAAATCATGCATATAAGAATTCAGAGAAGATTCAAATAATATTCATAGATAATCTTGTTGGGGAACGTAGTAATTTCAAAAAAAAATCCTACGCACACGCAAGATCATGGTGATGCATAGCAACGAGAGGGGAGAGTGTGATCTACATACCCTCGTAGACCGACAGCGGAAGCGCTATGACAACGCGGTTGATGTAGTCGTACGTCTTCACGGCCCGACCGATCAAGCACCGAAACTACGGCACCTCCGAGTTCGAGCACACGTTCAGCTCGATGACGATCCCCGGACTCCGATCCAGCAAAGTGTCGGGGAAGAGTTCCGTCAGCATGACGGCGTGGTGACGATCTTGATATTCTACTGTCGCAGGGCTTCGCCTAAGCACGACTACAATATTATCGAGGACTATGGTGGAAGGGGGCACCGCACACGGCTAAGAGAACGATCTTAGAGATCAACTTGTATGTCTAGGGGTGCCCCCTGCCCCCGTATATAAAGGAGTGGAGGAGGGGAGGGCCGGCCCTCTCTATGGCGCGCCCTAGGGGAGTCCTACTCCCACCGAGAGTAGGATTTCCCCTTTTCCTAGTCCAACTAGGAGTCCTTCCATGTAGTAGGAGTAGGAGACAAGGAAGGGGAAGAGGGAAGAGAAGGAAGGAGGGGGCGCAGCCCCTTCCCCTAGTCCAATTCGGGCTAGGCCTTGGGGGGCGCGCGGCCTGCCTCTTCCTCTCCCCTAAAGCCCAATAAGGCCCATATACTTTTCCCCCCGTATTCCCGTAACCCCCTGGTACTCCGAAAAATATCCGAACCACTCGGAACCTTTCCGATGTCCGAATATAGTCGTCCAATATATCGATCTTTACGTCTCGACCATTTCGAGACTCCTCATCATGTCCCCGATCTCATCCGGGACTCTGAACTCCTTCGGTACATCAAAACTCATAAACTCATAATATAACTGTCATCGAAACCTTAAGCGTGCGGACCCTACGGGTTCGAGAACAATGTAGACATGACCGAGACACGTCTCCGGTCAATAACCAATAGCGGAACCTGGATGTTCATATTGGCTCCTACATATTCTACGAAGATCTTTATCGGTCAGACTGCATAACAACATACGTTGTTCCCTTTGTCATCGGTATGTTACTTGCCCGAGATTCGATCGTCGGTATCTTAATATCTAGTTCAATCTCGTTACCGGCAAGTCTCTTTACTCGTTCCGTAATACATCATCTCACAACTAACTCATTAGTTGTAATGCTTGCAAGGCTTATGTGATGTGCATTACCGAGAGGGCCCAGAGACACCTCTCCGACAATCGGAGTGACAAATCCTAATCTCGAAATACGCCAACCCAACATGTACCTTTGGAGACACCTGTAGAGCTCCTTTATAATCACCCAGTTACGTTGTGACGTTTGGTAGCGCACAAAGTGTTCCTTCGGTAAACGGGAGTTGCATAATCTCATAGTCATAGGAACATGTATAAGTCATGAAGAAAGCAATAGCAACATACTAAACGATCGAGTGCTAAGCTAACGGAATAGGTCAAGTCAATCACATCATTCTCCTAATGATGTGATCCCGTTAATCAAATAACAACTCTTTGTCTATGGTTAGGAAACATAACCATCTTTGATTAACGAGCTAGTCAAGTAGAGGCATACTAGTGACACTCTGTTTGTCTTTGTATTCACACATGTATTATGTTTCCGGTTAATACAATTCTAGCATGAATAATAAACATTTATCATGAAATAAAGAAATAAATAATAACTTTATTATTGCCTCTAGGGCATATTTCCTTCAGTCTCCCACTTGCACTAGAGTCAATAATCTAGTTCACATTGCCATATGATTTAGCACCAATAGTTCACATCATTATGTGACCAACACTCAAAGGGTTTACTAGAGTCAATAATCTAGTTCACATCGCTATGTGATTGACACCCAAATAGTACTAAGGTGTGATCATGTTTTGCCTGTGAGAGAAGTTTAGTCAACGGGTCTGCTATATTCAGATCCGTATGTATTTTGCAAATTTCTATGTCAACAATGCTCTGCACGGAGCTACTATAGCTAATTGCTCCCACTTTCAATATGTATCCAGATGGAGACTTAGAGTCATCTAGATCAGTATCAAAATTTGCATCGACGTAACCCTTTACGACCAACCTTTTTGTCATGTCCATAATCGAGAAATATATCCTTATTCCACTAAGGATAATTTTGACCGTTGTCCAGTGATCTACTCCTAGATCACTATTGTACTCCCTTGCCAAAATCAGTGTAGGGTATACAATAGATCTGGTACACAGCATGGCATACTTTATAGAACCTATGGCTGAGGCATAGGGAATGATTTTCATTCTCTTTCTATCTTCTGCCGTGGTCGGGCTTTGAGTCTTACTCAATTTCACACCTTGTAACACAGCCAAGAACTCTTTTCTTTGATTGTTCCATTTTGAACTACTTTAAAATCTTGTCAAGGTATGTACTCATTGAAAAACCTTATCAAGCGTCTTGATCTATCTCTATAGATCTTGATGCTCAATATGTAAGCAGCTTCACCGAGGCCTTTCTTTGAAAAAATCCTTTCAAACACTCCTTTATGCTTTGCAGAATAATTCTACATTATTTCCGATCAACAATATGTCATACACATATACTTATCAGAAATGTTGTAGTGCTCCCACTCACTTTCTTGTAAATACAGGCTTCACCGCAAGTCTGTATAGAACTATATGCTTTGATCAACTTATCAAAGCGTATATTCCAACTCTGAGATGCTTGCACCAGTCCATAGATGGATCACTGGAGCTTGTACATTTTGTTAACATCTTTAGGATTGACAAAACCTTCTGATTGCATCATATACAACTCTTCTTTAATAAATCCATTAAGGAATGTAGTTTTGTTTATCCATTTGCCAAATTTCATAATCATGAAATGTGGTAATTGCTAACATGATTCAGACAGACTTAAGCATCGCTACGAGTGAGAAAAATTCATCGTAGTCAACACCTTGAACTTTGTCAAAAACCTTTTTCGACAAGTCTAGCTTTGTAGATAATAACACTACTATCAGCGTCCGTCTTCCTCTTGAAGATCCATTTATTTTCTATGGCTTGCCGATCATCGGGAAAATCCATCAAAGTCCATACTTTGTTCTCATACATGGATCATATCTCAGATTTCATGGCCTCAAACCATTTCGCGGAATCTAGGCTCATCATCGCTTCCTCATAGTTCGCAAGTTCGTCATGGTCTAGTAACATGACTTCCAAAACAGGATTACCGTACCACTCTGGTGCGGATCTCACTCTGGTTTACCTACGAGATTCGGTTGTAACTTGATCTGAAGTTACATGATCATCATCATTAGCTTCCTTACTAATTGGTGTAGTAGTCACAAGAACAGATTTCTGTGATGAACTACTTTCCAATAAGGGAGCAGGTACAGTTACCTCATCAAGTTCTATTTTCCTCCCACTCACTTCTTTCGAGAGAAATTCCTTCTCTAGAAAGGATCCATTCAAAGCAACGAATATCTTGCCTTCGGATCTGTGATAGAAGGTGTACCCAACATTTTCTTTTTGGGTATCCTATGAAGATGCACTTCTCCGATTTGGGTTTGAGCTTATCAGGTTGAAACTTTTTCACATAAGCATTGCAACCTCAAACTTTAACAAACGACAACTTAGGTTTCTTGCCAAACCATAGTTCATATGGTGTCGTTTCAACGGATTTAGATGGTGCCCTATTTAACGTGAATGCAGCTGTCTCTAATGCATAATCCCAAAACGATAGTGGTAGATTGGTAAGAGACATCATAGTTCGCACCATATCTAATAAAGTATGGTTATGACGTTTGGACACACCATTACGCTGTGGTGTTCCAGGTGGCGTGAGTAGTGAAACTATTTCACATTGTTTTTAACTGAAGGCCAAACTCGTAACTCAAATATTTTACTTCTGCGATCATATCGTAGAAACTTTTTATTTTTGTTACGATGATTCTCCACTTCACTCTGAAATTCTTTGAACTTTTCAAATGTTTCAGACTTGTGTTTCATCAAGTAGATATACCCATATCTGCTCAAATCATCTGTGAAGGTCAGAAAATAACGATACCCGCCGCGAGTCTCAACACTCATCGGATCACATACATCAGTATGTATTATTTCTAATAAGTCAGTTGCTCGCTCCATTGTTCCGGAGAACGGAGTCTTAGTCATCTTGCCCATAAGGCATGGTTCGCAAGCATCAAGTGATTCATTATCAAGTGATTCCAAAATCCCATTAGCATGGAGTTTCTTCATGCGCTTTACACCAATATGACCTAAACAGCAGTGCCACAAATAAGTTGCACTATCATTATTAACTTTGCATCTTTTGTCTTCAATATTATGAATATGTGTATCACTACGATCGAGATCCAATGAACCATTTTCATTGGGTGTGTAACCATATAAGGTTTTATTCATGTAAACAGAACAACAATTATTCTCTAACTTAAATGAATAACCGTATTGCAATAAACATGATCAAATCATATTCATGCTCAACGCAAACACTAAATAACACTTATTTAGGTTCAACACTAATCCCGAAAGTATAGGGAGTGTGCGATGATGATCATATCAATCTTGGAACTACTTCCAACACACATCGTCACTTCACCCTTAACTAGTTTCTGTTCATTCTGCAACTCTCGTTTCGAGTTACTACTCTTAGCAACTGAACCAGTATCAAATACCGAGGGGTTGCTACGAACACTAGTAAAATACACATTAATAATCTGTATATCAAATATACCTTTGTTCACTTTGCCATCCTTCTTATCCGCCAAATACTTGGGGCAGTTCCGCTTCCAGTGACCAGTCCCTTTGAAGTAGAAGCACTTAGTCTCAGGCTTAGGACCAGACTTGGGCTTCTTCACTTGAACAGCAACTTGCTTGCCGTTCTTCTTGAAGTTCCCCTTCTTCCCCTTGCCCTTTTATTGAAACTAGTGGTCTTGTCTACCATCAACACTTGATGCTCTTTCTTGATTTCTACCTTCATTGATTTCATCATCATGAAAAGCTCGGGAGTCGTTTTCGTCATCCCTTGCATACTATAGTTCATCACGAAGTTCTACTAACTTGGTGATGGTGACTAGAGAATTCTGTCAATCACTATCTTATCTGGAAGATTAACTCCCACTTGATTCAAGCGATTGTAGTACCCAGACAATCTGAGCACATGCTCACTAGTTGAGCGATTCTCCTCCATCTTTTGGCTATAGAACTTGTTGGAGACTTCATATCTCTCAACTCGGGTATTTGCTTGAAATATTAACTTCAACTCCTGGAACATCTCATATGGTCCATGACGTTCAAAACGTCTTTTGAAGTCCCAATTCTAAGCCGTTAAGCATGGTGCACTAAACTATTAAGTAGTCATCATATTGAGCTAGCCAAACGTTCATAACGTCTGCATCTGCTCCTGCAATAGGTCTGTCACCTAGCGGTGCATCAAGGACATAATTCTTCTATGCAGCAATGAGGATAAACCTCAGATCACGGATCCAATCCGCATCATTGCTACTAACATCTTTCAACACAATTTTCTCTAGGAACATATCAAAATAAACACAGGGAAGCAACAACGCGAGCTATTGATCTACAACATGATTTGCAAAATACTACCAGGACTAAGTTCATGATAAATTTAAGTTCAATTAATCATATTACTTAAGAACTCCCACTTAGATAGACATCCCTCTAATCCTCTAAATGATCACATGATCCAAATCAACTAAACCATGTCCGATCATCACGTGAGATGGAGTAGTTTCATTGGTGAACATCACTATGTTGATCATATCTACTATATGATTCACGCTCGACCTTTCGGTCTCTGTGTTCCGAGGCCATATCTGTATATGCTTGGCTCGTCAAGTATAACCTGAGTATTCCGCGTGTGCAACTGTTTTGCACCCGTTGTATTTGAACGTAGAGCCTATCACACCCGATCATCACGTGGTGTCTCAGCACGAAGAACTTTCGCAACGGTGCATACTCAGGGAGAACACTTCTTGATAATTAATGAGAGATCATCTTAAAATGCTACCGTCAAACAAAGCAAGATAAGATGCATAAAAGATAAACATCACATGCAATCAATATAAGTGATATGATATGGCCATCATCATCATGTGCTTGTGATCTCCATCTTCGAAACACCGTCATGATCACCATCGTCACCAGCGCGACACCTTGATCACCATCGTAGCATCGTTGTCGTCTCGCCAATCTTATGCTTCCACGACTATCGCTACCGCTTAGTGATAAAGTAAAGCATTACAACGCAATTGCATTGCATACAATAAAGCGACAACCATATGGCTCCTGCCAGTTGCCGATAACTTGGTTACAAAACATGATCATCTCATACAATAAAATTTAGCATCATGTCTTGACCATATCACATCACAACATGCCCTGCAAAAACAAGTTAGACGTCCTCTACTTTGTTGTTGCAAGTTTTACGTGGCTGCTACGGGCTTAAGCAAGAACCAATCTTACCTACGCATCAAAACCACAACGATAGTTTGTCAAGTTGGTGCTGTTTTAACCTTCGCAAGAACCGGGCGTAGCCACACTCGGTTCAACTAAAGTTGGAGAAACTGTCACCCGCTAGCCACTTTGTGCAAAGCATGTCGGGAGAACCGGTCTCGCGTAAGCGTACGCGTAATGTTGGTCCGGGCCGCTTCGTCCAACAATACCGCCGAACCAAAGTATGACATGCTGGTAAGCAGTATGACTTATATCGCCCACAACTCACTTGTGTTCTACTCGTGCATATAACATCAAACCATAAAACCTAGGCTCTGATACCACTGTTGGGGAACGTGTAATTTCAAAATTTTCCTACGCACACGCAAGATCATGGTGATGCATAGCAACAAGAGGGGAGAGTGTGATCTACATACCCTCGTAGACCGACAGCGGAAGCGTTATGACAACGCGGTTGATGTAGTCGTACGTCTTCACGGCCCGACCGATCAAGCACCGAAACTACGGCACCTCCGAGTTCTAGCACACGTTCAGCTCGATGACGATCCCCGGACTCTGATCCAGCAAAGTGTCGGGGAAGAGTTCCGTCACGGCATGGTGACAATCTTGATGTTCTACTGTCGCAGGGCTTCGCCTAAGCACCACTACAATATTATCGAGGACTATGGTGGAAGGGGGCACCGCACACGGCTAAGAGAACGATCTTAGAGATCAACTTGTGTGTCTAGGGGTGCCCCCTGCCCCCGTATATAAAGGAGTGGAGGAGGGGAGGGCCGGCCCTCTCTATGGCGCGCCCTAGGGGAGTCCTACTCCCACCGGGAGTAGGATTCCCCTTTTCCTAGTCCAACTAGGAGTCCTTCCATGTAGTAGGAGTAGGAGACAAGGAAGGGGAAGAGGGAAGAGAAGGAAGGAGGGGCCGCAGCCCCTTCCCCTAGTCCAATTCCGACTAGGCCTTGGGGGGGGGGGCGTGGCCTGCCTCTCCCTCTCCCCTAAAGCCCAATAAGGCCCATATACTTTTTCCCCCGTATTCCCGTAACCCCCCGGTACTCCGAAAAATATCCGAACCACTCGGAACCTTTCCGATGTCCGAATATAGTCATCCAATATATCGATCTTTACGTCTCGACTATTTCAAGACTCCTCGTCATGTCCCCGATCTCATTCGGGACTCCGAACTCCTTCGGTACATAAAAACTCATAAACTCATAATATAACTGTCATCGAAACCTTAAGCGTGCGGACCCTACGGGTTCAAGAACAATGTAGACATGAACGAGACACGTCTCCGGTCAATAACCAATAGCGGAACCTGGATGCTCATATTGGCTCCTACATATTATATGAAGATCTTTATCGGTCAGACCGCATAACAACATACGTTGTTCCCTTTGTCATCGGTATGTTACTTGCCCGAGATTCGATCGTCGGTATCTTAATATCTAGTTCAATCTCGTTACCGGCAAGTCTCTTTACTCGTTCTGTAATACATCATCTCACAACTAACTCATTAGTTGTAATGCTTGCAAGGCTTATGTGATGTGCATTACCGAGAGGGCCCAGAGATACCTCTCCGACAATCGGAGTGACAAATCCTAATCTTGAAATACGCCAACCCAACATGTACCTTTGGAGACACCTGTAGAGCTCCTTTATAATCACCCAGTTACGTTGTGACGTTTGGTAGCACACAAAGTGTTCCTCCGGTAAACGGGAGTTGCATAATCTCATAGTCATAGGAACATGTATAAGTCATGAAGAAAGCAATAGCAACATACTAAACGATCGAGTGCTAAGATAACGGAATGGGTCAATTCAATCACATCATTCTCCTAATGATGTGATCCCGTTAATCAAATAACAACTCTTTGTCTATGGTTAGGAAACATAACCATCTTTGATTAACGAGCTAGTCAAGTAGAGGCATACTAGTGACACTCTGTTTGTCTATGTATTCACACATGTATTATGTTTCCGGTTAATACAATTCTAGCATGAATAATAAATATTTATCATGAAATAAGGAAATAAATAATAACTTTATTATTGCCTCTAGGGCATATTTCCTTCAAATCTGATCATAAATCCACAATTCATCGGATCTCGACAAACATACCGCAAAAGAAGATTACATCGGATAGATCTCCAAGAACATCGAGGAGAACATGGTATTGAGGATCAAAGAGAGAGAAGAAGCCATCTAAGCTACTTGCTATGGACCCGTATGTCTGAGATAAACTACTCACGCTTCATCGGAAGGGCAATAGAGTTGATGTAGAAGCCCGCCGTGATCAAATCCCCCTCCGGCGCCAGGGTGTCGGAAAAGGTCTCAAGATGGGATCTCATGGGTACAGAAGGTTACGGTGGCGGAAAAGTATTTTTGTGGACGCTTCTGGTCGTTGGGGAATATTTCTGAATTTATAGGCCAAGAATTAGGGTTGGAGGACTCCTGGGGAGCCCACAAGCCAGGGGCGCCCCCCCCCCCCCTAGGGCGCGCACTGAGGGTTTGTGGAGTCCTCGGGACTCTTCTGGCTTCCTCCTCGAGTCTTACTTGTGTCTTCTGGTCCAAGAAAAATCATCGTAAAGTTTTATTCTGTTTGGACTCCGTTTGATATTCCTTTTCTTTAATACTCAAAAACAAGGAAAAACAGAAACTAGCACTCGGCTCTGGATTTAAGTTAGTCTCAAAAATAATATAAAATAGCATATTAATGCATATAAAACAACCAAAATAGATAATATAATAGCATGGAAAAATAAAAAAATATAGATACGTTGGAGACGTATCAGCCACTACTACCCTTCCAGACAACACACACACAAAGAGAGAGGGATGGAGAGAAGGAGAGAGAGGAAGACAAGGGAACAGGGGGAGGGGGACACGCGGGTGGCCTGGTTCTGCGACGAGGTCCGGCGATTGCCAGTGCTGGTTCAGCGGCGGGGGGGCATCCTGGAGGCGCGGGAACGCTTAGGCGTAGCTGCGTACTCATGGGAGTGCAACTGAGTGCTGCCTCGGGCGGCTGACAGAGGCTGGGGGCAAAGAGGACAAGCGCACGATGTCCGGGGCGCTATAGGGAGAGAATCTATGCCTCGGCTTGAGATAGATTGGAGGAGGGGCTAGGGTTTTCAGGATTAGGATGGAGGTGGAGGCTAGAGAGAGTTTTTAGAGGGGGTGGTTGCAAAATGAGATGGGGGGGCTAGATGAGTAGGAGGTTGCCTTCAAAATTCAAATGGAGGGTCTATTTATATGAGAGGTGGCTTTGGGTGGTTTGCTCTTGTTCGTTGGATGGTGATCCGACGGATTCAATCTGAGAGGATGGGATGTGAAGCTAAGATGGACTATAGTTGTGCACTAGGAGTCTTCCGACCCAACAACAATTTTTATTCGCAAGTGTTTATTAATTAATCCGGCTACTATGCCTTGAATATTTGAAAGTTTGGATATCAAACGGACTCCATTCCGAATGAAATTTAAAAGGTAGCCTCACTAGACAATTATGAGGCCACACAAATAATTCCAACTATATCGAGGACCGTTTGGCATATATTTAGAAAATACCTTCTTTCATTTAATAAGTGGAGGGTTTGCATCACGGTGATATCTAGCCTTGTGCTAACATTGCGAAATAATTTGGGTACCTCCCAAATATCACAACAAGGTAGTGTCCGATGGTTCGGGGTTGAATCTTGATCCAGAACAATGCAAGAGAGAAGGGGTTTTATTACTCACCATTTAACAAATGATAAAATAGAAAATCCAAATTAATTATTCAATTAAACAAATCAAGTTTTAGTTAAGACAAAGCTCCCGGATGTTACATATAGTTCATAATTTTGTGTACTTGCTTCTAATATTGGTGTTCATTCTACCGGTGGCAACGACGAATGTTGAGCGAGCATTTTTCCTCCATGAGTTTAGTCAGTTGAGAAATAAGATGGATGGTAGTCTTTTGGATGATTGTCTATATATAGCGGGTACTTTCGTTCCATGCAAAAACGTAGGCCACAAACATAGTTTTCTTTAATTTTTCAAAGTATGCACCACGTAGACTTCTTTCATGCAAAATTAAGACTTGATTAGGAGTTTTAGTACGATTGTAAGACAATATTGATCTATTTATATGTGTTCATTTGGAATCTACTTAGAAAGTTCACATGTCATGTTTTCTGTAAAAAAAAAAAATAGGACCACCCTAACTTCAAATTCTAGACGTGTCACCGATGAGTGGAGCTACCAAAAATCATTGTGCATGGACCCACAAACATAAATTAAGAACTAAATCACATAAACAAGCTTCCAGATTGCAAAGTAATAGTGTGTGCAATCAAGTAGGTGTTCAATTTTCATACTACTCAGATGCCTTTGCAGTCAATGAGAATCTCTGCTTCCATTGAACAAACATAGCCATGAAGTCTAAAATAACCGCAGAAAAATGGGACCTGAACCCTATTGGTCTGGTCCAACCACAAAAGAACCTAACCATCTAAGCTACACTCAGCTTGTCTGACGAAAAGAAGATCTACCAAGTTTAGTAGCACTTGGATTAATTATAAGCGTTTCCATTTGGGGCCTCTTCGATCTCACCGACCTGTCACCGAAACCTCTCTGGCTAGATCGAGGACGGATACTGGCAGGGGCCGAGGCAGGTTCGACAAACCTGGCTGCACAACGTCTCGGTCCTTTCGATGCCCTTGACTTCTTGTACGCATCGAGGCTGTTTTTGTTTGCGTGAAGTACGCATCGGTAACTCAAACCAAGGAACGACGACGGAGGAAACTAAGCGCCGCCTGATCGACCCATACTGCCATACGTGCTTGTCTTGTGCTTAATTACCATGCGATGCTCTCTTTCCTTTTTTGTTGCCTTGCAACACGCATGGCAACGCCGGACTCGACAGACCTCTCTTGTTATCGAGCTGGACATCGTCAAACCTCTCTAGCTCTCTTTCCCCGCGCTCATTGTCAACCTCATGCTCGTCCGCTCGCTCTGCCACCGCTGGCGGTGGCTGCGCGCACTCCAGGCCGCCATGCTGCTCGACCAGTTCGGTCTCATGGGGGCCTAGGCCGCGGGCAGCTGCAGGGACGTGGCCATGTCCGCCTACGTCTTCGTTCTCGTCGCCTTGGTTGCCTTCTACATCTCCGCCCACGTCCTCGTCTTCGTGTTCTTCGTCTCGACAGCGCGCGGCGAAATCACGCCCGCCGACAGAGTGGAGCGCGCGCGCAAGTACCTGCTCATCTTCGCGACGCTGGCGGCGATCATCACGTACCAGGCCGGTGTCAGCACGCCGGGTGGGTTCTTTCTTTCTTTTTTTTTGGAATTTTCACCGGGGAGGAGTTCTCCCCACCTGAATATATTACCATGTAAGTGAGCCAGGCGGCTCGGGCAACGATCCAGAGTACGGGCATGTACAATGGTTCTATCTTAGCAATGCCACGTAGGATAAATGATGAGGTGGAGGAGAGAGAAATCATAAGAGAAGGCTTGTCTTCTCTTAATTAAGAGAAGGCAAGAGATGATCTCTTAGCACAATATGTCTCACCATATTTTTAGGAATAACTAGTTATTGAAGATAAGGCTAAGAGATGACCCATTGTAGACATGTTTTTTTGTCATCTCTAAATTACATGCAAGATTTAAGATAAGACCGCTTTATCAACCATTGTACATGCCCTACAGGGGGTACATACAAAAGAAAAGAGAGGGGGCGAGGGGAGGATTACACAGGCGACCGCACTAGACCGGGGGGTAGCCCGCAAAACAGTCAAGCCACACGTCCACAGCCTGCATGTCTAAGAGGAACAGGCAAACGTACACGCCAGAGCACGGCGTCTTTCGGTGAAGCCAGCCCTAACAATCTGTGGGTCAGTGGTAATTTTTGTTATTTTTTTCTTCACAATAAACAGTAACTAAACAGTGTTTTACGGTTATTTTTTACAAAAGTTGTGGGGCCAGCTGAGGTCAGGCGGGAAGAAACGTACCAGACTAGGGGCGTAGTTCCTCCAGATGAGGTCAACGAACGGCACGAGCTCGCCACCGAAGTGGCACAGCCGATAGACCCCGGCGGAGGAGAGCCCCTCGCCCTTGGCGCAGCCCTGGCGAAGATGTCGAACGTCAGAGCCCGTGGTGAGGGT
The DNA here is from genome assembly GCF_018294505.1 of Triticum aestivum. Lineage (NCBI taxonomy): Eukaryota > Viridiplantae > Streptophyta > Magnoliopsida > Poales > Poaceae > Triticum > Triticum aestivum. The sequence continues at coordinate 66,853,648 of NC_057797.1, forward strand.
AACATCCCGGATGGCGTGAAGAAGCAGCATTCGTTCCCGCGCCCCAGCGTAGTTCAGGCGGCGGACCAGCCCGGCGTCAATCCCGGACTGCAGGACGTGGCAAACCGAGGCCGCCGGCGAGGTGGAGTGGGAGAAAAGGGAGGGTTCTGGCCGGGCAGCCAGGACAGCGACCACCTCGCCGGCGACCCCATCCTCCGCGTCCACCACCCGTCCTCGCCGGCGACAGCCAAGTACAGCGCATTGCAGGTCGCCATGAGCCCGCCGGGCGGCTTCTGGCAAGAGAGGGTGCTCAACGACAACTACCCGCGCCGCTACGTACGTGGCCTTCTTCTACTGCAACGCGACGGCCTTCGTCGCGTCCCTTGCCGTCATCATGCTGCTGGTGAACAGGAAGCTCTCGGCGACATCGTCGACCTCGACGGCCTCGACCTCGTCGGCCTCAAGGGCGCCTTCGCCGCCGGGAGCTGCCGGAAGGTGTCAACCTCGATCTACGTCCTCGTTCTGACATTCGAGTTCTACTCTGCATCGTGCTCCAAGTCACGCTGGTCAGCCTGGTCTTGCCGGAGATGGCGCGAGGACTTGCGAAGAGGCTCCTGTCAAAGCTCGGTGCAGTCGAAGACTAACCGGAGGCGACGGGCGGCATGGCTGGGCCGTCGCCGCCGAGGGGGAGTTCCTCTGGGAGCTGCGCAAGTACGTGCTGCTCCTGGCCACGCTCGCGGCTTCCGTCACCTACTCCGCGGGGCTGAGTCCGGCAAGCGGGTTCTGCCCCGACAACGCGTTTGGTTCAGGACAGGTAACGGTTTCAGATTTGTAATCAGAATGCGCTGTATTAGGCTGGTGATTGGGTGATTACGTGATGTGTTTTGTTTCAACCAAGGGATGGTTTCCCAATCCAGAGCACCCGATAGGAGAAGGGATAGGTCTGGACATCATGTCTGCTCGCGACGAGGATGGGGGCAGGTCCGGCTGGCTTGGCTATTCGGATAGAGAATGGGATGTCCAGCCGAAGTTGCTGTTCCCAACGGAGAGGGGGATGTCCGGCTGGCATTGCTGCTCGTGGCGGGGAAGGCGACGGTCTGGCCGGCGTCGCTGCTCGTGGCCGGGGAAGGGGGAGGTCCGTCCGGCGTTGCTGCTCGTGGCGGGGAAGGCGACGGTCTGGCCGGCGTCGCTGCTCGTGGCGGGGAACTCGACCCAACCGATCCAAACAGCGGCAACGTCTTCGCTAAGCTGTGTAATCGGAAGACGGTAGAATATTGCCGAACCAAACGTGCCGCTCATGTTACGCGATGTGTGGAATCATTTGATGGTTAGACATCTGGTAGTGCTGTGGCACTTGTAGATTTTTGGAACCCCTTGAGAATCTGGCCATCATCGTTTCAAAACAAGAAAAGTCTCAGACTTGATTAGCAGACTTTGGACAGGAAATATGTGTTTCGTGAGCTGCACACTCCGGCTTGTGATCACATTTTAAAGCCTTTTACTGATTATTTGTTTTGAAAAAAGCCTTTTACTGATTATTTGCCTGAGTTTCAAGCGGCGGATACACCCATAAGAGAGTTAAGCGCAGTGGTGAGTATAATATTAATTTTTTGTTTCAGGAAGGTTCGTGCTGAGTAACCCAAAGAGATTAGAGTTGGCGCCTAATATTTACAGTCTTGTCGCAAAGTGGCAGGCTGTACATGTCATTGTTCTTGGGCTGGCTGGCCCTCGACAATGCTCGACAGTTTCCAAGCGCCAGCAAGGACAAACGACGAAAAAATGACTGACTATAAATGCGTACCATCACCATTTAGCTAGCTAGTACAACAACCAGATGGAGCTCCAGATGTTTCTCGTCATTAGTGTCGCGTACTTAGGTATAGGCAGACGGCTGTGGATCCACGCTGAAATACAGCCACTGCTGGGAGAAGAGTACTTGATCCCGGAAGACAACATCGTCCAGGGCGCCGCTGAGTTTTTCAATGTCAGTTTTTCCATGGGTGACAGCGTCGTGCAAATCCGACTTGCATCGCGTGCCATTGAGCATCCGCCGGGCGGCTGGCACGGCGGCATTCTGGCGTGGTTCGTCGCCGCCGTTCTAGGAGCGGTTGCGGCCATGGCGACTCTCGTTGCGCTATCATCGTCGTTTGCCGACCACCGGAGCTGCGGGTGCGCATCCACGTAATTCTATTGAGAATGAATGTTCAAGGAATATACTCCTCCCAGTCAGCGCGCACCAATAAGATCGGCGTTTCTGTGATGCATACGGTGCACTATAAGCCGTGTACTACTAGCAGGCTCTGCGTGCGTGGAGTTGTTGTAACCGTGTGATGGTTAGGATTGAACTAAGCGGTCAGCTTGGTTAGCTGCCAACGAAAAATTGCAATAAATGATTGTAGTTAGGATTGATCTCGCATCTAGCCTAACTTGGCCGAAATCACTGTTCTGACTTTTTCGACGATCTTTATCACGAACTGAACTTGATGTGAGTCTAGCCTAACTTGGCCGAAATCACTGTTCTGACTTTTTCGACGATCTTTATCACGAACTGAACTTGATGTGAAAGTATTTCACAATCTGACCTTTTTAAAAACGCCACATACCCTGACGTTTCTACTTCACATAGAAACGCCGAGCTAGCTAGCGTTGCTGCTCCATATAAAAACGCCGAGGTATCTCGCGGTTTTTTTCCACATGGAAACGCCAACCGCTTTGGCGTTTCTTCCCTATATGGCAACGCCATTGGCTCTGACGTTTTATATGTAGTTAAAGAAATATCTGTAAGAATTGATGAATGCATGCATGCATGGTTCCTGTAGCTAGCTAGTGGTAGTGAGCTTGCATGCACGAGTGAGTAGGTAGATACTGGATGGATGCCGACGAGCTGCACATACAGATGAACTAGCTGGTACTAGTTTACTGCCAACACTAGCTAGCTAGGTTTTATAAACCAGAAGAAAAACAATGCACTGACACGCGCACAGTTCGCCTCCATGCTGACGAGACAGGCTGCGCTGCTGTCCGTGCACGCACCGGGCGCACGACCGTGCATGCATGCATGAATCAATGCGTGCTTGGCCACTGGGTGTGCCGTACGTACGTGGCGGCATGGCAAATTGAAGTAGATGCATGAGGAGCTGTGCTCGAGGAGGACCATGCAGCTAGAGCGGCGCATGCATGCATGCACGCGTGTGATGCTCTGCTTTGCTTTGCAGCGCCAGCGGCTCATGGTCGATCGATCAGATCAGTGCACTGTTTTGTTCTTAGTTAGCAACATCATGGCCGTTGGCGTTTTCAGCAGAAACGCCAAAGCTAATGGCGTTTGGGCCTGGGCAGCAACGCCAGGCATCTTGTCGTTTCTATGTGGAACAAAAACACGAGCTATCTTGACGTTTGAATGTGGAGCTGAAACGTGAGCTATCTTGGCGTTTCTATATGGAGAAGAAACACCACGGGCTGTGACGTTGTTAAAAGGGTCAGATCGTGAAATACTTTCATGTTGAGTTCACTTTGTGACAAAGATTGCCGAAAAGATCAGAACAGTGATTTCGGCCGCCTAACTTGGAGATCTATCCAACTAATCATAAAGAACCTTGTAATCTGCTGATCGTGGTCGATCTTGTTACAGTTTAATTAACACATGGTAATTATGGGATAATCTCCTCTTGTCTTGTCCGGACCAATCAGATATCCGAAATCCCGCAAACCGACATAAAACAAACATAGGGGGGATTCAGAGAAGATTGGATGTCTGTCCGCCAGACCGCCACATCGAACTCCGACACTGTTGGGCCCTAATAAATACCCCACCGGGAGCTCTTTTTCCCACTCTGTCCCTCCTCTGTGCTCTGTATCCACCCCACGGAGACCACCGTCGCCGTCGTTGTACCAGCCTAGCGGCCGCCCAGCCTGGCCAGACCTCTACCACTCCAGCCAGACGCCCACCCGCCTTTGCCTATGCCGCCGCTCCTGCCGGCGCTTAGGTACCATCTGCCCTTACCGCTATTGTCCATGGCAGACGCCACACCCAGCAAGTGCTCGGCCAAATGCCATAGCAAAATATTTTGACATTGTCGTCGTTGACTCTGAAGGAGACAAGATGGCCGTGTACTCACTGAAGGAGGATGAATTGGTCGGCGTGGTTGACCACAAGTGTGGAGTTTCAAGACATGAAGCAAAATGCCATCACATTTTGGCAAAGTGTGCATGTTGTGTTCAATGATCAAAAGCACTAGGCCCCCTACAAACATGGAAGTAATACATGATCGTGGTGCGAAGTCCCTACTCCGTTGATGGTACGCCATTCAAAAGGTCGTCAGCAAGTATTGTTGTGTGTATGCACAACTGCCCAGAAGGTGACCAAGGAGCGTCACTCGAAGAGTTTGTAAGTTTTGCTTCTTGGTTCTCTATGTGCTCGTCATTTCATTAATTTGCTCAATGTTGCAACTTGTTGATCACGTCATTGTCTAGCCTTGTACTTTCACATTGTTGCATGAAGCTCAATGAGCATAGGAACTGGATCCACACGTGCCTATGAAGAAGTTCAAGCTCAAGGAGAGGAAGCCTTTCGAGGAGTGGAAAAGTTGAGGTTATCGTGATACCGTTACATGCTTGTGTAGGACAGCCGCAGACACGTTACATGCCAAGCTCCTTAAAATAGGCAAGACAATTAGCTACCCTGCATCTTGACAGCAGCTTGACATGTAATGCATATTTGCTTCTGCTCCATTACTTCTCATGATATCAGCACACTCTTGACTATTCGGGGTTCCATAAAGCGTTGACGAGTCGTTGCGCGAGCACATCCAGTTTCTAGAGCAACAAGGAATAGCAGGTGTGAGCCATTACAACCTCCTATTTTCAAAGACAGATGTCTTGCCGACACTAAGTGAGAACGATGCACCAGGCACAGCTAGCAAGTCTTGAACATAGTTGGCAAGTAGCACAAACTCAGATAGCCCGGAAGAAACCAACCGGCTGTCAGAAACCCTCGCGAGCACGATAAGTTTATCTTGCAATTTTTCAAAGGGCTGTGCACCTTTGCCTATCTATAGTATGCTGAGAAGAATGTATATACTGTCGCTGGCAGACAATGGAGTCAGAGGCTGCCTGACCGTGGAGACAAGGTACTCCCTCCATAAAGTTGTACTAAAGATGCGACAAGTAATATTGATCGGAGGGAGTACATGATCATTTGGGCAGCGAAAAGCTGACGGACAGTGATCGCTGAGACGCCGTCATCTTCGCCAAGGAAGTGATCTGCTAGGTTCAAACACTATGGATGCTGGTTGAATGCTATTAATTTCCAATGGGAATAGCAGAGACTCGAGGGAGATCTTTCTGATTTCCTAAGAGGATTTTTGGTGATCCTGTGCCGCTGTCGTTGTTTGTATCATCTATTTCGCAGAGTCGATAGAATTTGATCTGAAGTCTACGCAAAATTGATGTGCATGAGAATACTTGCACTACCTTTTTTTGTTTGTTCAGATATGGCCAATTTCTTTTCTGAATTCTACCTGGCATCAATCAAGTAGTCATGTGATCTCTGTTTCCCTGCATAAAGAAAATATTTCCCGTGTTAGTTGTTTGCATGTTGTGCAACAGCCTGCTCAACGTTCAGGGTCAAAACAATGAATATGTAGGGAAAATTAAATTGTTAGGGAGTAGTAAACGCTGGCTGCTATATATTATTCTTGTCAGAGTTGGAGAGAAGAATTCCTGAGAGGGAGAGAAGGCTAGCTTCACCATAGAAGAATGAAACTGGAAAGAAGATGATGAGATAATAAAGTTCATGACAAATTATACCAACAGATTGATTACAGAAAAAAAAAACTGTTACTGCTACTATATACATACTCCCTCTGTCCGGAATTACTCGTCGAAGAAATGGCTTAATAATCACACAATCGAGGGGAAGGGAGAAGAAGATACATATTCAATTCAGATGACAATTACAGTAGATGCATGCATGGTGAGAAATGGATAAGAACAAGGTCAGAGGAAGATGAAGCAGTCCATAGACATGAGGGGGTTATTGAGGTCATCCACCAATTCGCCAGCCCCACCGCCGGCGTGGCCCGCCGTTGCCCAGGCGCTCTTCCTCCTCCCGGCTGAATCTCCTGCTGATCGGCACGACGAGGAAGAAGATGACGACGAAGGCCTCTTCTTATTCTTGCAAGACGCCGAGCCTCCTGCCACTGTTCTGGAAGGCGGCGCTCGAGTGGGCAGCGGCCGCACGCGCCTCGCTGCCGCTGTCGTCGCCGGAGCTATACGGCGGTTGTTGCTGCTGCTGCCATGCTTCTTCTTCGTCGGAGATATGACCACGGACAGAGACGGGGGCGTTCTTGGCAACAACAGTGAACGTGGAGCGGCGGAGGCCGCCCGGGGGAGCTTCTTCTTCTTCTTCTTCATGTTGTTTCTGTCGAGGTCGAGCACGACGACCTCCATGTTGTCCATGTCCCTGCAGGCGTGGACCTTGAGGTATCCAGCCGAGAAGGGACCTGTACCTGACGACGAGGAGGAGGAAAAGGAGGAATGACTCGTTGCAGCCGAGGAGGAGGTGGAGGTGGTGGCCATGGAGATGGATGAGCTTGTTGCGGCCGACAGCAAGGAGGAGGAGGAGGTTGATGTGGAGACGGCAGGAGAAGTGGAGGCGAGTGGGAGCGGGTGCAAGGCGACGGCGTGCTTTGCGGCGCTCCTCGCGGTCGGAGACGGAGAGCCGCCGCCGCACAAAGACAAGGAGTGGCCATCGTCACCGGCGGTGGGAGAGGGAGAAGAGCAGGGATAGCATCTGCTCACACAGGCGCCCATCGAGCCCTAAAGCACAACGTGCCAACCAATTAGTGTGTATTGTATTGTGCCATAAAGCACAACGTGCCAACCAATTAGTAGTAGTAGACTTTTTGCACCAAATTAAAGCTGGCATGGCATGGTCATTTGGTCAGACCAGCCGAGCGCAAAATGTTTGAATCTGCAACGGCAGGCAGGCTGGCAAAGTACGCCGCCAGCACAAACATGAACCATTTGAATTTCAATTGCATTAATCAGTTGCAACAACACCATCTCAAATCTGCCACCTCAACAGGCAGGCAGATGCAGTGCTCATGCAAACGTTTTCCCCTTAGTTGTACATTATACATACATGCCCAGCACCAGTGGGGGAGCCAGAACTTCCGTGGAGCCTGGGCAAGTTTAGTCTAACTGTATAATCAAAAAAAAAATCAAAAATGAGGTATTCAGATACACAACATATAATATACCACCAAAATTCTGAATCACAAATCCATATTAATTATGAAGTGAAACCAAAAATATAATAGTCACAAAGAATGTAATTTAAAGTGAACTAATATATAACATATCAATATCCATTTCATAGACCAAATAAAGTTGAGACTTGACAACAAAAAATAAATAACTAGCCTTGCATAGAGGTAAACTCACAGCCAACAAAAGTAAAGCTTTCCGTACTAGACTAGATGTCGTGATATTGCAATTTCTTTCACCACGGTCAAAAGTATATCTCAATTGTTTATTTTTGCCAAAAGAAAGAAATACAATCAGCCCTGCGTAGGGGCAAAATCGCCGTGTTGCCAAAGCCTAGAAGGCACTACAAGATAGAAAATGGATTTGTAGTTAAGTTGTGAGATGTGAATATATTAAATCTTGAAAACTTGCAAGAATAGAGATGGTCAGATGGACACCATTCACATTTCCTGTTGTGCCTCAACAGCTCAACTTCTATTTCCGGTTAGACATCATTACATTTTCAGTGCTTGCTGTACTAACAAAAACCTCGTCATCTCTGAAATTTAATGATAAAATTTGAAGTTAGTTGTCACACAAATAAATAAGAAAATGAGCTACAATAAGAAACAATAGTACAATCTTTCAGAAAAAAGTAACAATAGTACAGAACTACTTACACATCAACTACATAAATTCCTTAAAGCCGTCATTGAAACATTACCTGAATTTAAGCCCTAAATCTATTGGTTCATGGCAGATTGCCAAATCACTTTTTAGATTTAAAGATGCGATCATGAGGAGAGGAAGGAGTAGGATTGCCTGGACGCCCGATATCCGCTTGCCGCCGGTCCTGCGTAGCCCCGTCTCGCCGTCTAGGCCAGTAGGGCTCTAGGCCAGCCGCCGCCCCGGTCGACCAGTCCCTGCGCTGGGCGGCTGTTGAGAGGCAGGAGTTTCAGGCTTGGAGCGATCGTTCCAACCACCGTACGTACGTGTGTAATTCCCTCACGTCGTGAAGTTGGCTGGGCTGCAGACTGTCGTACGGTTGCCTGTTGGGGCTGTGAACTATTGAGAAAATAAGGTCCAATTTTTTTTGCCCAGGTAAAGGAAGCTAGCGAACAAGTTTAGGCCTTTGTTAATTGATCGAGTGCTGTTGTCGAGGAGCCAGCGAGCCCGGGCAAGTGCCCAGGGTCGCTGGGCGGTGCCTCCGCCACAACTATAGTTGTATACCTCTTCGGTAAGTGCAATAGCAGTTACACGTTCGCGTGGGTATGTACGTCTAGTGTTGTGTGGGCCGAAAAGTTGAAAGAGAAGCAAAAAAAATTCCTTTTTCTTTTCATCCCTTGGAGGTACGATCATGCAGCAGGTGTGCAAGTAACCCCACACAATGATGGCTGGATATGTCGGGGTGATAGAGGAGTTTTCTCCTTAGTTGTACATCACAAATGGCTTGCGTGAGGTTATAGTTACATATCTCCAAGATCCACAATTCCAATAAATATCACGAGGTAACATTGGATGATGAGTTAGTCGATCTTACAAATAAAGGAGAAAAATCAAAAAGGTGTTGTTGCTGGAAGCAAAGCTCATAGATCAGGCAACAGGTGCGGTGTTCCGCACTTCATAAGGGTGATGTCCTGGCCTTCTTCAGATCAGTGGCTACAGATCTTCATCGGCGACTCAACCTAGTGACCATCAACTCTTGGGTGGAGGGGGGTCTTTTTTTGCGCATGGATGCCTCAGTTCTCTTTTGATGTTCTCCTATTGTCCAGCGTTTGGTTTGTGGTTTCCTCCTAAGTTTCCTAGTGCTTGGTCCTCTAATATAAAGTTGGAGTCTACTTGTGTCTCCTGTTCGAGAGTATATTTAACCAAAAACTACCACAATTCATGAAACCGTACCTACAAACTACCACTTTACGATTTTGTTCTGAAAACTACCATTTTTTTGCTAATCCGTGACTAAAAACTACCACATCCACTTGATGACTGATTAGGAAAAAAATAAACCTAATTATGACAAGATGGGGACTGACAGGGCATTCGGTTTTTTGACCGGTTGTGTTGACTGTTAAGTGGCATATAGACATTTTATCGAACACTTGTTGTGCACCGGCACGTGCGAACGCTCGCTCAGGAGCTTGACGGCCACCCAGGAGGAGTTTGCTGCCATCGAAAGAATCTCTACGGCCGCGCAGAAGGAGCTCGACAGCTGTGACCGGAGTACGCGTCCGTGGCCGTGCCCATGGCTGCAGGACCGTGGCCGCCCGCCCGTGTAGTCTGCACCCGTGGCCACGCCCGCGGCTGTGCCCTTGGCCGCGCTCCCGTGGCGGCGCCCCTGCCCGCGGCCGCATGCCTGGCCGAGTCCAGTGGCCGCGCTCCCATGGCAACGCGACTAGCCGAGCCCCCTGGCTGCGCGCGCTTGGCCGCTGCGCCCCTCGTCGAGCCCCCGTGGCGCGCTTGACCGCCGCACCCATGGCCGGGCGCCCGTAGCCGAGCCCAGTGGCCGCGCGCTCGTCGTCGCGCCGCTAGCCGCCGCGCCCCTAGTCGTGCCCATGGCCACACCCATGGTCGCTCGCCCGTGGTCGCGCGCCTGGCCCCGTCGCGCTCGCCCGCGGGTGCCCCGCTCCCTGCCCGTCGTTGGAGTCGACGGGGGCGAGCAAGAGAGGCATGCGCCGCCTGCGGCGTGGGGAGTGCAGGGGCGCTGCACTCCGGCGGCCGGATTTAACGGTCAAACAAACGGTGTTGACTTACGATACATGTCAGCATTTACATTGCGGGCCAGGCCTGTCATATACGTGTTTAAAATGGCTGAATTATTTGATTTACTCACATGGTAGTTTTTAGTCACAAATTAATAAAAAAATAGTAGTTTTTGGGACAAAATCGCAAAGTGGTAGTTTGTGGACATAGTTCCACGAATTGTGGTAGTTTTTGGTTAAATACTCCCTGTTCTACTCATGTGCTCTCAGGCGCTGGACGATGGAGTTGTGATGTTGCTTTTTCTTGTTAGTTGGTATCTTTAACAGAAACTAGATGAAACCCCGCGCGTTGCTGCGGCACATGTAGTCGAAATCATATTTTAGGCAACCAAATACCATATGTGGTAAGCTATCTAAAAAATGAATCCAAAATTAGATATTACATAGAGATGAGCACAGTAAAGGAAAAAGAAGAAAATCAAAATGGAAAATGTCAGAAACATCACATATTAGCTAGGCTGAAGTACAAATAACTCATATGCTTGGTTAATGTGAGCTCAAATGTTAGGTAAATGCAACATTATCAGGAATGTTACAATAAATTGCACATTCAACATTCACACCATACACATGTATTTCATCCCATACAGAGGGGTTCCGAACTCATGTCATCGACCTACGTGAGTAGGCTTAGGGACTGGAATGAATGTGAGAAAATATTTCCCTATAATTTGATTGATTTTTGGAACCCGTCTTAAAGGCTTACACATTATCACTTTATCTTGATGTTCTACACGAATCTGGGATGAAGGATTTACCTGCTCTGCCAAAATATCTAGATATCCATTAGTGAAAAGAACAATCAAGACTCTAAGATTACTATCAAAATAATGAATGAAGATGTCTTTAATTGTTGTGTACTATGAATAAATTAACACCAAGGAACATTTGCATCAACTATTCATGAAAATTGTATTGACCTCGCACCGCTCTCTATCTCTTTTGCTCGGAATCTATTCATTGCAGATTTGGAATTAGGAGAAGTTTACTAAACGATCAGAGGAAATTTTGGAAGGTGAAACAGTAAGCAACTGTGAGAAAGAAAGTGCAAGATACTACCGAGTACAATATTTTAGAAATTGTAGAATACCTTTAGATCAGGCTTGGAAATGCACCTAGACATCTCATCCAAAATAACTACTTATTCGTGGCTACAATATTTAAAGAACACAGATGAAAAACAATGAGGTTTGCGTCAAAATCTCACCTTTGGAGCACCTTAACTACAAATGAGGTTTCATTTGAAAATCTGAAGGCTCGAAACCGTTGAAGAATAATTGCAGAACATTAAAACAACAGAGAAGGAAAACAGATCTCTATAACCAAATGATCGTGAGCATTTTATTTTCAAACATAGACGCATAACTAAAACATATACCAAAACATAACTAAAGCATTTTAGCGATTTTGGTTCCGATGATTTTTTATCTTGAAAGCAACCTATGGGCGTTTGGGCTGTTGACGCGTGCATTTTTTTGGGATATGGCTGTGTACAAATGCATGTGTGGGCGTATATGCATCGGCTAAATTTTTTAAACGTGCTTGCTTCACTGTTGTGTGCTTCTAGCCGTTTATGTTGTAATTAAGTCGGCCATGTGGTGTGTTGGTTTGCAGTTTTGCTTTTGTCGTCGTCAGAAACAGACAAAAAACAAGCAAACCGATGCTCAACAAAGGAATGTGGGCAAATCAGTCACCGCATGCATGCAGACCAATCGAAACACATTGCTTGGATATGCGGCCGACCAATAGCAGTCTGATGAAGCGATGATCGGGGCATGTGCAACTATGTCCAGTTACAAGGCACATGCACAGGCAGCGGGACGGGTAACTATATCCAATTACAAGACGACAAAGGGATATGGCCTAGACAGCCACCGCACCTCTCGGGCGCAATTCTAGGCCAGATACGGGACATTCTTTCCGTCTCCCTCGCATGTGCGCTGCATGCACCCCGTCCAATCCACCGCTTTCGTTACATTCTTATCTGCCTCACCGCTTACTTCTCCGTCCTTATCTCTTCTTCTTTTGGATGCCTCTGCGGCTTGCCGCCCTTGATGATCGAGGTGTTTTCCGGAAGATTTCTGTTGAATCGTCCACCGCCATAAGCATCTAAATCGCTCCTTCCTCTTCTCTGTGGTCATCACTCGCTTTCGCATCTCAACTCAGGATGTAAGTGGCGCTGGGTCCCATTAGTCCCACATATGCCATCCACCAAAAAAACGTTATGTGGCATTTGTGGACACCCAGAAAAATTAAACGGCGCAAGTGGATAGCCCAGAAAAGCCCATCGAGCCAGCGGCAGTCCACAATCCCCCCTTCGCGTCCTTCCCCAGTCACCCCATGCCCTAGGCTAGGGCGCCGTCGCCGCCATCTCCACCGCACCAGTGGTGCGGCACCACCTCCCGCTTCCAATCCCATGGAGCCGCTGTCGCCGTCGTGTTTCTCGAAGAGGTCGTCATCCAAGGACATCGCCGGCGACCGAGCCAAGCCTTGCAAGGATGACTCCTCTGCTCTCTCCCCTATCCTGCCGACGCCCTCTTCAGCTCCTGCTCCTCCGCCGCCGTCAAAGGGGATAGCCGGGGACCAAGCCGAGCCCTGCGTGGCTGCTCCCTCCCCTATCCCGGTGATGGCCTCTTCGGCCCCTGCTCCCCCGCCTCCTCCTATTCTACCCCAAGGTATGCAAAATCCCCCCTCCTCCTATTCTACCCCAAGGGGCCAGGCATGTCTTCTTCAATTGCTTGATGTGAATCAGCTACACCAGTTGTGATCCATGTTTTGTTGTGCATCAGCTATACTGAATGTGAGTAGCCTGTTAGATATTACTATTATGTGTGGATGTGAGTAGCTTGCTGAATCTATAGACGATGAGCTTCTCTGCAATTTATTGTGAATCCGTCGTCCGGCATTTGTTAGGTACTTGAGATAGTACTTGGTCCACTCCCTTGTGGCCGCAACTTTGTTAATTGATATATTGTTATGAACTGTAAATTAATATCCACATGCCAGTGTGATACGTATTGTATAACTTGTTTAGAATTCAGAGGGATGTTTTTACAGGTGCAATGCTCTTGCAACTAGTTTCGTACGAATCTCTTGCTCTCGCGGTCAGAATTAGAATCTCTCTGTATATCAGAGGAACAGCACAATTAAAGACTATTTAGTGGTACTTAGTTAAGATCGAAGGACCAAAAGATCCTAGTACAGATGCGGACAGTGCCAAGCTATGCACTACTCTAATTTGGCTGTGTAGTGATGAGTGGGCAATGCAAACACGACTATACGCGTACTACTCCAGGTGACGAATTAGATGGTTCTTGGTTATCTTTGCCCGATACTACTGTACAATCTTCTAGTAGATTAGCGTTCGTTACTTACTGCTGTCCATATATTTCTGGATTATGGGGACCAAGGCAGGGGGGTGTGGTGGTCATTGACTTTATCAAGAGTGTACAGGCAAGTACATTACAGGGTATTTCCATATAGCATGCGGATTCTGGCGATCATTTGATGATTTGAATGAAAGCTTCCTCACGCTGCCACAGGTATCCCGATGCATGTTTTTGCAGAACAATCAATGCATGAACCGAGAAATTATTTGGAGTAGGTAGAATGGTCTATAAAAAGAAATTAGTCAGAGGAGCAGCTAGCAAAACGTCGTTGTGATTCGTACAAAACTAGTTGCAAGAGCATTGCACCTGTAAAAACATCTCTCTGAATTCTAAACAAGTTGTACAACGTATCACACTGGCATGTGAATATTAATTGTAATCGTTCTTGTATTTCCAGATATTAATTGTAAAAATATCAAAGTATATCTTGCTCTGGCGGTCAGAATTAGAATGTCTGTGTAACTACTCGCTATAGGAGTTCGGTGTATGCTAAATTTGTATGTTAATGGTGAAATCTTGTATTGTGTCTGAAGAAAGCAAATAGAACAATTCTACGGTTGCGTCCATTTGTTCTGATTGCTAGTTAAATTTAGCATTCATTGGACATTCAATGCAGATTTGATGGAAGTTACCATGGGTGATGTCGACGACCAAATGGTGTTGACGATCGACAAGCAAGCTGAAAAGTGGGAAGCCATGGAGCAGGAACAACATGTGTGGAATGCTATCGATGAGGAACGGAAGTAAGTATCTGGCCCTCATGTGTTTCCCCGTGACATTACTTGTATTCTTTGATTTTTTTTTTGACCCCATGTGTTTGCGTTACTGATTAGAAAGGCGGAAGGAAAAACGAAGGCATAAGACGAGAAAGAAAAGCCTGGAAGAGAAGAGGAAAGAGAAGAGAGAAGAGAAGAGGAAGAAGCAAGAGAAGAAGAGGAAAAACCAAGAGGAGTTGCAGGAGGAGGAGGAGTTGCAGGGGAAGAGGAAACATGCTCGTTCAATGAACTGTTCCGAATTTGTTCAAGGAGCTACAACAGAGGAGCTACAGGTCATTTTTCTTGCCAGATTTCTCTATTAAACCTCACTCTATACCACAAATCTGCTTTTATACCTTCTTGAAATTGATAGCATGTTCTGAACTTTCTGTGTTTTGTTATCTAGAGACGAGATTCTCCACCTATGACACATAGTCAAAGAGCGACAAGATCACCATTGGTAAGGTCACCGGTGGCGAGCACGTGGAGATCTTCCCTTGGTCTTCTAGCAAGAGTTGCAGCCTCAAAAAGGGGCAGGTCTCCCTCAGCGAGGATTGCAAGTTCCCCATTGGAGGAGAGGGCAAATTCGTCCGCGAGATCACCATCTATCTTAGGATCCCCTTCTCCAGTGACTACTCCATTTGGAGGCTCAAAAATTAATCATCCACATGGTGAGTTGGCTTTGTTTTTTCTCTTTTGTAATTACACTTGTATGTAGTTACAAGTTTAAAATGTTCTTGTGAGTTGACATTTTATTTGCTTGCCAATTAACAGTCCGCAAGACAAGAAGGCTAACTTCTGCTGTTTGGAGGGATTTCAAACCAATGTACTTTCTGGTTCAAGTTATTCTACCTCAAATTTGTACTTTCATCAAATCTGGAATGTGAGGTTATTGCTGTAGAAGGAAGCTTCAACAAAGGATGAAGTCGTTCGAGCAATGGTTGGAGAGATGCAAAAAAAGTTTGATAAGTATTGGATGGAATCATATTTGCCAAACTGTATTCCTGTGATCCTTGGTCCACGATTTAAAATTTGCTTCATCGAGTTTGGACTAAAACAAGCTTTTGGTCCAGATGTAGAAAGACACTTTCTTGCAGTGAAAGAAGTTCTTGACAACCTTTTCGAAGAATATTCTTCACAAATGACGAATGCATTGGATGAGTCAGCACCCCGACAAAAAATTGATGAGGTTGTGAATGAAGAGAATGATCTGTTGGCGGATTGGGACCAACACTTGAATAAGAAGCAACCCCAAACTGCTAGTGAGCTTGCCAGATACTTAGAAGAAGACACATTCACTCGCACGGAGGATTTCAACATTCTTCAATGGTGGCATCTTCACTCGTCTAAGTATCCCATCCTTTCTTGTACAGCTTGTGATGTTCTTGTTGTACAAGCTTCCATCGTATCGTCAGAGTCGGCTTTCAGTACCGGAAAGCGTTTGATCAGCGATTACAGAAGTAGATTGTGCAGCGAGACAGTGGAAGCCTTAATCTGCCTTCAAGATTGGTTTAGATGTAATGATAAGCATGCCAATACTCCTGATCAAGGTCACTACTATTAACTGAGGTATGTGTGCACTACATAATATTGCTAATCAATTGTTCAATTGTAGCAAGCTTTGGGTAAATTTGGGGAGCATTTGAGTTAAATCTGGTTTCTTTTACGTCCATAGTTTCGAGTTGCGCTCTGAGTATAAATTGTGTATGCTGCTAACTTGTATGTATTTATCATCCTTGCAATTATGCTATCAAGATCTGGTCGCAATAATACTCATTAAGGACTCTTATTGGTTAGAATATTAATTTAAGATCATTGCCTATTGTGAATTTGTTGCTAGCTATCTGCATTTTTTAAAGATTGCGGTGCTAGCTATCTGCACTTTTTATCCTTGATGGTTTTGCTTCCCTCCTCGACAATATTGATTAACAATCATTTTAGGGAAGGGAAATACACACTGGTGTATGCTTATGATTTAAGGAACCCTCCTTACTTCTTATCCTTGTTTCTTTTTCATGTAGATAGTACTGTATGTCTTATATAATTTATTAATAAACTTGAATGACCGCAGTTTGAGATGTTTCTGGAGAAAAAATCAGTTGAGTGGACCGAAGATGAGGCCAATCCTGGGACCATTCTGATTCCGATTAATCAAGTGAAAGACCAGTGAGCATAGCTTGGTGTACAAAGGTCGCCCGACACAAAGCTGACAGAAGAATGGAAGATGCTCTTAGCTGATAGTTTTATCATTTGGTGCCGTTTTGGGTCTAGGACTCTAGGTGCTTTCTGTTAATTTTGGGATATGGAGGATGAGGAGTGTGTTGCATATTCCTTTTTGTTCACATACAGGAGATATTTCTGCTGCTTTGATAGGCGTTTTTAGTTAAGTTGCCGCTGCTTTGTGGATTTTGTTATTCTAGAGGCGACTACTGAATGAAGCTCGAACTCACTAGTGATAATTAGTAGCGATCGTTATGTCAATGTGGGCTAATATTATTCACTGTTTGCCATTTTCACTTTGTATCTACTGCCATTTGTTTTTGTCATACTTCCTGTACATATGTATATACTTCCAGACGCCACATGCTTTGTATGTCAGTGTGGAAGTTCCAATGATCCTTTGTATGTTAGCTTATCCAGTCTAATCTTTGTAAATATATGCGGCAGTATGTGGACGCCACATGCCCCACATAAAAATTAACTGGGCTCCCGCATAATCCCACATAAAAAGTTGTGGCCAGTGCGGGCAGTCCCACAACATCCAGCGGACTGACCATTTACATCCTGAATCTCAACCGAAGCACCACACCGAGAAATAGCGTCGGCGCAAAACATCAAGCCTCTCTCCGCTTCTCTCATGTGGGATGGAAATGAGCTTCGTTTACCGCCTCGCCGGGCATGCCCCTCCCTCCTAGGCTCCTCCTTTCTTCGACGTGCAATACGGAACAAGCTCAGACATCACGAGCTGTGGAGCCGCGCTCCAAGGTTCAGAGTGGCTTCCCGCGGGCTCTCCCCACGCTGCACCTCCAAGCTTGCCGGGGAGGAGCTGCGTCCAGCCTCCGTCGCTGCTACTCCGCTGAGCGAGAAACTGCATCATTGTCGCTACCATGTTGAGGTTGTGGACGTCCACCACGGGACAGCGAGGTGTTCGACGACCGACGGGCACACCGGCGAGCTGGTTCCACTTGGGCGCCTCAAAGGCATGGGTGACCGCCGGCGACATGTCCCCGGCGTCGCTGCACACGATCGCTTCCCTAGAGTAGTTGGCGACGGTGCACGAGATTGGCCACCTGCTTGGCTCAGCCATTTCTCGGTGATAGTAAAAAAAGTGTATGAAAGAAGGAAAAAATTATTAACTACATACGGTGTATATATAATCCCGACTATTTGCGTCTCTCTACTACTTCATCATAGGAGCTAATCCAATGGGAGGCTACACCAGATGATCTAATCTGGCAATGACTCGCACCACGTTCGGCAAAAAAAATCATCCCTACTAGAGATGTGTCATCGTGTATTCCCCTGTTTGTTCACATGCATCATCCTCTCATCTTTTTTTTCCAACATCCATAGTTTTTCATGCGATCATCTGGCATCCTAAAATAACAACACTTATTATAAAAGAAGAAACATAATCCATATAACCACACCGTATCGACGGGCGCGACGTGCCGCCACACGGGGTAAGCTAGTATGAAACTATAACCTTCCAATTTCCGTGAAGTTCATTAGTCATTCAGGGCAGAAATTTTTTCAGCCAAATACACAATCAAAAACTAAAGTATGAACAATACGCTTCACTGTAATCTTCATGAGAACCGAGAATATCAGGAACTGAAAAGCAATAAGCGGAAACGTTGATACAAAGCAACTCCAGGAGAAGAGTGCAAAGTAAATAGATTGTTTACCGGCGCGGATAAGAATATCAGGAACAGACCAACCCAATCGATCAAAGGCACGACCAGTAAATCCCTGCACATTCAACCCCAAAGCGAAGGGCCACATCAGAAATCATAACGCTAGGCATAAATAACTAAGCAAAGGTTGTGGGAATTCACCCAAGGATTAGGTCCAATTCGTTGAAATCATCACCATATGCCTCCTTGACGTGGGCCTCAATGCCTCATGTATCCTTGATTGCATGCCCTTTGCAGCAGCGACGACAGATCATGAATACGACCATGAAAGCGTCGGCCTGAATTTGCAGCTCGGGAGTTGAGGGGCAGGGAAGGGGGTAAGCCAAATCAAGGGAGGGGCGGCGAATCAACCATCTAACTCACCGGATTCATTGAATAGTACCGCTCCATGAATTTCGCTGAGCGGGCAGTGGTGGCGAGATTATCACCTGGTGGAGATGGCGATTGGCGAGGCGATGGCTGGTGGGTATGGAGGAGCGATCCAATTGTGGCGACTGAGATGGAGAAGGGAAAGAAAAGATGCAAGGTAGGGGAAAAGATATGCGTGATATTGAACTTGGAAGGGGAGACGACACGGAGCAAAATTCGAGTAGAACTTCTGGTATGCCTCAATCAATTTCCTTTTTTTCCGTGTGCAGTAATTTCTCGTGGTTTGATGAGCAATAATGGGTTGCATGTACGCTCACATTTGGTTGGCAGTTTGCCGAAGACTAAAATTGAACGCGTACAATAGGTGGAAGGATGCATGTCTTCTGGCTGGGTGGGTGGAGCACAGAGCACTGCTGATGTGGTAGACTGGTGACGTGGAGTAGTGGGAGCTCCTATTTCGATATAGTACTTTTTTTTGCGAATGAAAAACTTTCATTGATTAAGTGGGATCATTACAGTCCGAATTACAAATGATATCAATTTCTCCCGGTGAGCTACGTAGCCAGACTGCTGTCCGTTGCTCTACCTGACCCATGCGAGCTAGAGCATGGGCGACTTTGTTCCTGCTCCTGACCACATGTGAGATCGCATGTTCTCCTACCTCCACTAGCACTCTCTTAATCTCCCCTACAAGGGCCCCACATGGTGACCTGTTGGTATCGCTCTGAAGTAACATCTGGGCAGCTACCAAGCAGTCAGTTTCTACTATCATAGGAGCCGTACTCCAGGCTCTCGCAATGTTGATTCCTTCCAGGCATGCAGCAAGTTCTGCCTCTAGCGCCGAAGAGCAAGACAGGAGGTAGCGGCAGGAGGAGTAGATGAGTTGGCCTGTGTCACTATGGAGAACATGCGATATAGTACTATGACGTGGCACTTCGAGATGTGGACAGTGTGCATGATGAGAGAATAGAAAGTAATGGGGAGTAACTTCTTAATAATGGTAGATTAGAGGGAGTGGCCTCTCTTTCATTCAAAAACGTGTGCGTTAAGGGCCGAGCTTGTCCACCGATCAAGACACGTGTCTACTGTGCATAACACTTGTAGGAAACATATTTTCTTCTGTCCTAGGGCGTGAAACTTCATGTCACATGACTTATTCCATTATTACTCTACGGGATCTTACGGAGTCTGTTCATGGATGACATGGTTGGGGTGCCATCATAAAAGATATTCTCCTGAAGTGAACTGGCTTATCCTTTCTAGGTAGGGGACTTATGTGTTGATTGGATGCGGAGACACCTTCGATTGTAAATTCTAGTGTGGCAGATTCATTTCTTTATCTGCATGGCCAAATCAATCATTCAAGTCACACACACTTGCATAATCTGCCCTTTGTTCTTTCGTTAAATTAGCTTCAAACTTTTCTTATTGTGTCAAAATACTTCGGAGTTGAAGAGAAGTAGATTCTATACGACGTGTTTTACGTCAAAATGCCAGTATTATACATGCGCCACCCCGACTGGGTCGGTCCAATAACAATGCATTGAAGGGACTTTGTGAGGCCGGCATTGTCATAGCAAATTCTGACCCCGTAGCGTGCGACACTTTAGTGAACCGACACTATAGCAGGTTTTTTCAAATCGGTTTATAGAAAACCCATGAAAAAATCTGATTTTTTTTTCAAATGAGCGAACATTTTCTAATTTCTGAACAAATCCTGAGATTTCCAAATATTAATTTCCATAAAATTGAAAATCCTGATTGGATTTTATTTTTTTGGAAAATTCTGATTTCCCCCCCTAATTTACGAGCAAATTTTGAAATATATAAACTTTTCAAAAAAGAAAAAACGAGAAAACCCATAAAATAAGAACAGACCGAGATCTTTTGTTTCCAAAATCCAATTTCGTTCGGTTCACTCACTTGTGTGCAGGGGCGGAGCTGGGCCCCGGGCACCCAGGGCCTGGGCCCGGGGCGTGGGATTTTTTCTCAGCTAGGACCTATGCAGAATTTTTCATGGGCCCGGGGTTCAGCTCTGCCCCTACACGTACGCACGAGCCAGGATGCCTAAAAAAAATGCACGAGCGAGGAGCCCACGACCGCTGGCCGCATGACCTAACTCGTACTACGCACAGGAAACGCTTTCCTAATTCTCAAAAAAAAAAAAGGAAACACTTGTCTCCAGCACTACGGTCGCTGCCTCCATGCACGGCCGCCATGGTGCCGCGGTGCCAAACAGTGGCGGAGCCAGAAATGAAGCAAACCCCGGGCCTAAAATTTTTTATGACAACATGGATTTTTTTCGTACTTATAACTATCCAAAATTACCCTGTACCATTTCTGAAAAATACCTCATGCAAAAACATACAAAAATAAAGTTCAATTGCTCAATAGATCTAGAATTTCAACTCAATGCTCAAAGATCCAACAAAAAAGATAGAAGATGACATAATTATAGATAATACAAAATAAATACCAAATTAATTGATTACTTCATTGGTGCCTCCCGTAATTTGATCAACAGTTCAAGAACCAAAACCTTCAAGGCATTATAACCGACATAATTTCATAAGAAAATGCATAGACATCAAGTGAAATAATTATAAATTACTGATACAAATCTAAAAACTTACCACATCAACGAGGTAAAAGCCCTTCATCCTCTATTTGTACAACATGAAATGAAATTGCAAATACATCAATTTATTTCAACAATACCTGCATATATATGACTACGTATGACCAAGTACAGAACACACACACACACACACACACACACACACACACACACACCTTTTTCAATTAAATTTAGTTCAATGCAGTTCATACACACAGTTCGGTAGGTTAAATTGAAGAACAGGGTACAAGTGCAAACTGCAAAGAATCAAAGAAATTAATCAAAGTTTTTTTTTGAAACAAGGCAAAAGGCTTGTCATTTTCATTGAATAAGAAGAAGGTTTAAGAGTTTTGGCCAAAAGACCAGGTTACAAGCATCACTCTCGCGACATTATAGGCAAGACAGGGGAAGAAAGGGGGTAGCGCGCGGTGTGTGTGACTTGAATGATTGATTTGGCACCGCGGCACCATGGCGGCCGTGCATGGAGGCGGCGACGCTAGTGCTGAAGACAAGTGTTTCCTTTTTTTTGAGAATTAGGAAAGCGTTTCATGTGCGTAGTACGAGTTAGGTCATGCGGCCAGCGATCGTGGACTCCTGGCTCGTGCGTTTTTTTAGGCATCCTGGCTTGTGCGTACGTGTAGGGGCGGAGCTGAACCCCGGGCCCATGAAATTTTTTGCATAGGTCCTAGCTGAGAAAAAATCCCACGCCTCGGGCCTGGGCCCTGGGTGCCCGGGGCCCAGCTCCGCCCCTGGTGCCAAATCAATCATTCAAGTCACACACCGCGCGCCACCCCCCTTCTTCCCCTGTCTTGCCTATAATGCCGCGAGAGTGATGCTTGTAATCTGGTCTTTTGGCCAAAACTCTTAAACCTTCTTCTTATTCAATGAAAATGACAAGCCTTTTGCCGTGTTTCAAAAAAAAACTTTGATTAATTTCTTTGATTCTTTGCAGTTTGCACTTGTACCATGTTCTTCAATTTAACCTACCGACCTGTGTGTATGAACTGCATTGAACTAAATTTAATTGAAAAAGGTGTGTGTGTGTGTGTGTGTGTGTGTGTGTGTGTGTGTGTGTGTGTGTGTGTGTGTGTGTGTGTGTGTGTGTGTTCTGTACTTGGTCATACGTAGTCATATATATGCAGGTATTGTTGAAATAAATTGATGTATTTGCAATTTCATTTCATGTTGTACAAATAGAGGATGAAGGGCTTTTACCTCGTTGATGTGGTAAGTTTTTAGATTTGTATCAGTAATTTATAATTATTTCACTTGATGTCTATGCATTTTCTTATGAAATTATGTCGGTTATAATGCCTTGAAGGTTTTGGTTCTTGAACTGTTGATCAAATTATGGGAGGCACCAATGAAGTAATCAATTAATTTGGTATTTATTTTGTATTATCTATAATTATGTCATCTTCTATCTATTTTGTTGGATCTTTGAGCATTGAGTTGAAAATCTAGATCTATTGAGCAATTGAACTTTATTTTGTATGTTTTTGCATGAGGTATTTTTCAGAAATGGTACAGGGTAATTTCGGATAGTTATAAGTACGGAAAAAATTCATGTTGTCATAAAAAAATTTGGGCCCGGGGTTTGCTTCATTCCTGGCTCCGCCACTGCTTGTGTGTATATTTAGTTGACTATTTGAAGCAAAGAGCGAAGTCACTAGGGGTATCCCTTGCAAAGGTGACTCCCACTTTTTCATGCGCTGACAAGTGAAGCACTGCGTCTGCGTCACTTGTCGTAACCTTGTAGTTTTTTCTGTTTTTCATATATTCTTTATTCAAAATGTATTATGTCTTGAACTAACCATCAAAATCCCGAACCGTTTGCACCGTTGCATCTATCACGTTGAGATCTTAGAAAATGGATTCCATATTAGTAGGTTTTGGCAAACTTTTTCCATGAAAGATGGAAAGAAAGTAGACCGGAGCCGGAAGCACAATTTTTGCTTCAACTATTTTTTTCCTTTCCGAGAGGCGCATCTGTCTTCTCGCGTAAGCCAATCTATGCCTCCATGTGAAACAAATTTGTGCTTCTCATAGAAGCAAAAAAATTCCCTTCCCGAGAGGCACAACTGTGCTTCCCGCGGAATCAAATTTTGCTTCTCGTGGAAACTAAAAAACAAAAAAATACCTTTCCAAGAGGCACAACTATGCTTCTTGTGGAAGCAAATTTATGCCTACACAAAAAGCAAATATGTACTTCTCGTGAAGGAAAAAAGACATGTTTTCCCCCTTTTTCGATAGGCACAGTTGTGCTTCTCGCGGAAACAAATCTATACCTCCACGAGAAGCAAATCCGTGCTTCTCATGAAAAGAAAAAAGATTGTTTTTCTTTTTTTTCTGAGAGGCACTGTTGTGCTTCTTGTGAAAACAAATCTATACCTCCATGAGGAGCAAATTTCTGCTTTTCATGGAAGCAAATATGTGCCTCTTCGGTAAGCAAATCTGTGCTTTTCGTGGAAGCACAAAAATAGTTCACACAAAAACAATTTATTTTTTCCTCCAAAACCTAGAAAAAAAGGGCAAAGACTGAAAATCCAAAAAAACATAACAAACCCAGAAACGCGTATAGATAAATAAAAAATAAAATTCCGAGGGAATACCTAGCATGCGACACGTGACGGCTGCTAGACACACCACTTAGCACGCTCTCAGCATACTGCAATGACTCTTTCAGGGATCAATCGTAGGCCGGCAAAAGGCACCACTCGCGCACCCTTCTGCGCCCCGCGTTCAGTTTGGGCCAGCCCGTCTATGGGTCAGGCACCCTTGCGTTTTTTTTTTCATTTTACTTCTTTGCTTTTTTTGTTTCTTTTTATTTTTATTACCTCAACAATTGTTCACTAATCTCATTTAAAAAAGTGTGTTCAAGATTTATTTTATTTTTATGAATTTCAAAGGTTGTTCATGAATTTGGAAAGTGCAAAATTTAAAAACAATGTTAATGAAATTGGAAAAATGTTCTTGATTTTACAAAATATTCAAGATTTAGAAAATTGTTCAAGAATTCCTAAAAATGTAAATAAATTTAAAAACCTATTCTCCAATTTTAGAAAATGTTCATGAATTCGAAAAATGTTCATGAATTAGAAAATAGTTACTAAATAAAATTTTGATAGTGAATTCAAAAAGTTTTTTTGAATTTGAAAATGTTTGTGAATTCTAAAAACATGAATTCTAAAAAGCATGAATACTAAGAATTTTCGTGAATTAGAAAAGGGTTCACTATATTCAAAAAGTTCATCGTTTCAGAAAATGTTTGCGAATTCCAAAAATGTTCGCCATTTTCGAAAATATTCTTGAATATAATAATGGTCTGAGAATTCACACAATGATCAGCAAATGGAAAAAAGTAGTATGAAAAATAAAAAGACAAAAAAGAAAACATAGAAAAACATGTATAGAGAGGTTCTAGAACCTTACCAAAACCAAAATACAGAGTTTCCTGAAAACCTAAATGTGTCGTCCGAGTATGTGTCGTAGAGACAATAGGGTGTGTGTTTGTTCGCTACCCAGCAGTCCGAAATCACTAGGTAAGGGTTATCCCTTGCAAATGTCACTCCACAGCTTCACAGGTGATGATAAGTGTTTTTTCAAAACTATGACGTATTTTATAGCAAATTCGGAAACTATAGCAAAGAGTGGAGAAAAATCAAAACTAGCACCCCGTCAGCCACGCGTGGGCCGAAAAGGGTGTTTTCGGCCTCCCTTTGGCCGAAATGGACTTTTCGGCCTTGCCTTGGCCGAAAAGGTGCGTACCTGGGCCGAAAAGACCTTTTTGGTCAGGAGTAGGCCGAAAAGTCCTTTTTGATCAGGAGTAGGCCGAAAAGTCCTTTTTGGTCAGGAGTAGGCCGAAAAGTCCCTTGGGCCCACCTTTTCACGTTAATGGTTGACCGAAGTTGCATGGCTCCACTCTTCGGCTTATGTTAGGCCGAAGTGATTTTTTTTAATTTTGGTATATAAATACTGTGCAACCATTGTCCATCTTAGACACTGAAAAAATATATTTTCGCGCAACCCTTTCCCCTCAATATTTCCCCGTCAACTCTTTCCCGCCATCCGTTTCCCGCAAACTCCTTCCCACCATATGTTCCTGCCACCCGTTTCCCGCCAACCCTTTTCCGCCATATCACAGTATACCATTAAATAAATTCTTCATATTTTAAAAAATGGGATAAAAGCGCAAGCGATGGAGTCAAAAATCTGACCTCACGCTGGGTATATGTGTTACCGGCCAAATAGGATAGCATCTGGCTAATGTATTTATATAAAAAAATTAATTTTTTATATACATTTAAAAAAGGGAAAAGATTTTGAGAAACATGATTTTTTTAAATATGAAGAATTTATTTAATGGTATACCGTGGTATGGCGGGAACATATGGAGGGAAGGGGTTGGCGGGAATATATGGCGGGAAGTGGTTGGCGGGAAACGGGTGCCAGGAACATATGACGGGAAGGGGTTGGTGGGAAACGGGTGGCGGAAAAATATTGAGGGAAAAGGGTTGCGCGAAAATATATTTTTTCAATGTCTAAGATGGGCAATGGTTGCATAGTATTTATATACCAATTTTTTTTTAAAAAAAATCACTTCGGCCTAACGTAAGCCGAAGAGTGGAGCCATGCTACTTCGGTCAACCATTAACGTGAAAAGGTGGGCCCAAGGGACCTTTCGGCCTACTCCTGACCAAAAAGGACTTTTCGGCCTACTCCTGACCAAAAAGGTCTTTTCGACCCAAGTACGCACCTTTTCGGCCAAGGCAAGGCCGAAAAGTCCATTTCGGCCAAAGGAAGGCCGAAAACACCCTTTTCGGCCCACGCATGGCCGACGGGGGGCTAGTTTTGATTTTTCTCCATTCTTTGCTATAGTTTCCGAATTTGCTATAAAATGCGTCATAGTTTTGAAAAAAAATCTGATAAGTGGCGCCCTGCATGCGTCACTTGTCGTAACATCAGAGTTTTTTTTTTTGCAGATTTATTTATTCAAGACGTTTTATCTCTTGAACCGTACGTCAAATACCGGTCCATTTTCCCTGTTGGATTTAAAAGAGTTATTCAAAATAACATCTCATGTTGATAGGTTTTGAGGAACTTTCTTTTATGAAAAAACATAAACCGAAACAAAGAAAACAAAGAAAAATGAAAAGCAACCAAAACAATGAATACCGAAAAAGATAGAAAGTAAAACCCGAAGACAAACACAGTTGCGATTTTCAAAAAAAACAAAAGCAGATGCTATGCTTTTCCCATTCACAAAAATGATGTTGTGCTTCCTTTGGGGGGGGGGGGGCATAGGTTGTGCTTCTCGCCAAAGCACATCATGTACTTTACCCACCATAACCATTCTTCTCGTAGAAGCACAACATGTACTTTTCCTTTTGGGGGGGAAGCATAGGTTATGCTTCTCGCCGAAGCATAGGCTGTTTTTTTTTCATTTTTTATGGAAGCATAACTATGCTTTACCCTTTTTGAGAAACATAACGATGATTCTTGTGAAAGCATAGATTACACTTCCGGCGGAAACACAAATTATGATTCTCGCAAAAGCAAATCTATGATTTTCTCTATTTCTCAGAAGCATACTTAGTGCTCTGCAAAAAGGAAAAACAAAAAAAATCCCACCAAAACCTCCGGAAAGCAAGGCAAAAGCCGAAAAAACCCAGAAAAAGTCAAAAACCCTGATAAAGTGTGTACAAAAGAAAAAACAACCGTGTCGCAAGCACAGTGATACGCGAAGAACGCTTTCACGTGCAAGAGCTGCACGTTACAAAGGACGCCCGCTGGCCCTGTTTAACCTTACTTTGATTTGCCCATTTTGCGTGCGGTTTGGAGCTTTCTATTTGGCGGTTCAGGCATCCATTACAGTGCATTTTGCAAACAAACGCACACACACCCTTCGTACTGGGCCTGCCCGTTTAGCATTTTATTTCTTCTATTAAAATTCAAAAAACATGATAGTGACGGCAGCTAAGGGAATAGGAGTCGCGACCTCTTAGTTTTAGATTAGTTGCAGTAACTTACCGCAGACACAACACATGTTGTTATTACTAAGTTTTCTTTTCCTTTTTCTTTTTTTCTTTTCTCTTTGCTTACTTTTTTCTTAAATTCGTGAATTGTTTTCAAGACCTATGAAATTGTTTCAAATAGATGAACTTTTTTCAAAATATATGAACATTTTTGTTTTTTGAGAACCTTTTTTAGAGTTGATGAACTTTTTTAAAAAATCAATGGCAATTTTTTCTAAATGGATGAATTTTTTTCAAAAACCGAAGAACTATTTCAAATTTGTGAACATTTTTCAATAACGATGAACTTTTCTGAAATTTGTGAACTTTTTTCCAATTTTATGATTTTTACAAAATTGATGGAATTTTTTATCTATATTGATGAACTTTTTTCAAAATCAGTGAACTTTTCCCAATTGTTGAACTTTTTCAAATTTGATGAACAATTCTACAAAACCAAAGATACTTTTTTCTCCGAATGGATGAACTTCTTTTATAAATTTCTTAAACATTTTTTGAATTTTTAACAAGTATTAAAACCCGTCTTTTTTTCTACCAGGCCAACAACACAAAATAACGAAAAAGTAGCCCATAGTCGAGCGAGCGAACACATTGCGGGCGTGCAGCTCGAGCGAAGCGCGTTGATGGGCCGCGGCCCACTCATTCGTGCGTGAACGCCAGTTGGCTCCTGGGCGCAGAAGGCCGCTTTCAATTCACGTAAGCCGATGGAAGTAAAAAAAGATAAGCCCAAAAGAATTCAAAATACATGAGACCGCTTATCGTTTAGGTGTTGGTCTTTGAATTAACTAGGCAATTGCCCGTGCGTTGCAACGGGAGTATAAACATTCTAGTAAATTAGCCCCTGACTGCACATCTATTATTGTATTATTATTTTTGAGAATCCACGTATATTATTATATTGATACGCTAAAATCTTACCAAATATTTGTATGCAATTGCCATGATTTATCTGCCATTTTATTGTTAAGTACTTATTTGGTAAGAATTTAATGACTTGCCAACAAAATATGTGTTTGTTTTGGTAAGTTAATAAACATGAGACAATTGAATGGAGGGGAGAAAAAATCAAATATGGGAGGAAGAAATCATAAAGGATAAGAAAAGAGTGGGACGTATATATAGAAGGTTGGACGAAAAAGAGGTAAAATGGGAACCTTACGTCCTTTTTAAGTAGTAGAGATAAAATGCAAAGGCTGGCGTGTTTTTTTTCATTGACTTATTTATCATCTCTCTTATCCAACGCCGTCCAGGTCGCCTGCAGTCTTCTTCCGTGGCCGATGGCGCTTTCGGACGTGCCTTGTCTCCACGTCCTGCTCTTACCACCGTCTAATGCTCGTGTACCGTCGTCCCAAGGTCACCCCGCCAGCCCCTCTCCCACTCCTTCCTCCCTCTTTGATCTCTTATTTTCTTCGGCGCCGACACCCTCCCCCCTCCCATCCACGTGCACATTCAACCTCTAACTCCCTTCGCCTGGGACGTCGTTGGGTCGTTCCAGACTCACAGGTTGCTCCCAACCTCTGACCCTCGTCTTTGGTCCCAGAGCTGCGCGGAAAATCTCGACTGACATGAAAACGTGATTTTAGTCACGCTATAAACAGTAAAACCAATAATAAATACGATGAAGGATGTAAATCAAAGTGATACTCTTATAAATGTAGTGTAATACTAGTCATGAACACAAGTTTCTTGTTTTCCCTTCATTCATAAATATAAGATATTTTGGATATCTCAGTATGAACTACATATGGATTGGAGTAAGTGAACAAGCACACTAAAACGTGTCTATCTACATCCGATTCAAAAAATATTAGAATACCTTATACGTATGAATGGATGGAGTTTTTTAATTGAAAATGAGGTAAAAGAGTTACCTGTCGACTAATTAGTTATAAGAAAAAAAATCAGTCAATAAACTAAAAACTAAATGAAACTGAGATTTACGTGTTGGGACTCATTGTTGGGCTAACTGGGATAAAGATTTAAATCTCTCAGTCAACTAACATATGGTCGCACCCTTGTTTGCATAAAATATATTTCATGAAAGACGACCTTAAACAACAGCATCCGTGAGAGCATCTATAATTAAAGTCCTCATATCCTCCTCAAACATCTGGATAGACAGTCGGGTCGCTGCCCGGACAAGAAAGAGAAGAAAAAAAACACCCAATTGGACCCCCTCCCCATTTTCTCCAGACGTGTCTGGGATGTCCACAAATTCTCATATCCAACCCATGTATGAAGAGGGAGTGGAGATGTCTGAGCATGTTCGGATAGTCCGCACGTAGGATGAGGCCCATCACGGACCACCTTTTCTCATTCTTTATTATTTCTTTTCTTCCTCTCTTTATCTCCACCAATCACATGTATGTGACCGGACAATATAAGTGTAGTCGGTTTGCAAGGAAAGGGGGAGAGGGGGGCCAAATCGGACATGTCCGGAAACTGAAAAGACGCGTCCGCGAATGTTTGAGGGGTTCGATTTGTGCATCATGGTTGTAGATGTTGTGAAATGTAGTTTCATGGTCTTCATTTGTACATGTCCTCCTGACAAATACTTCTTTGAACAGACATCTTCTTACCATTTCTTTGCGGAATGGCCAAATTCGAATACCACATTGTAGTATTAAATAACATAAGCCCTTAAAACAACTTTCTTAGAAGAAAAATAAAGTACTGGAAAATCCTTGGAAGATATCAGCACTATCTTCCTTTTGCATCCATTGGCTGTGCGTCCTGGGCAAAGCTCATTGTCCCTCCGAGTCACCATCTCAGTAGAGCAACCCGTTGAAGCCCAACGGGTTATAAAAACAACAGCCGGGGGGTCATCAACGTAGACGAGAATATGTGATGAACATGAGCTGGATAGAACACCGCCCTAGAAAAATCGGCCCCGAGGAGGGCTAGAAGATAATCCCAACTCCAACTAGATAAAGAAGGCGAACAGGAAACCTCACAAGTCCCCGGATAGAGTTTTATTTGGTTGAGTTTCATTGAGGGGAAGATAATTGGAGGACAAAAACACGCTACCACGACATACCCTGTGAAGGATGTCGCCACCGTGAACAAACTCTAATCACGTTAGACTTTAGTAACAAATGACACCATCCTCCAACTTACCTACGCACTCCGAGAAAGGACATGGACATGGAAGAACTGAAATACCCCACGAGACACGGACATGGACGCTCGGATATGAGGATCCCCATCCTTCTGCCGTCGCAGCGAATGGCGGAGGCGGCAATGGTTTGACGGGATGAGCAACTGCATCCCCAATCACCTCATGATGAGTGGTTGTAGCAAGGGGCTGGAGGGTCTTGGACCTTCCGATTCGGCAGCGACGACGAGGCTGCCACTGATTCTACGATGGCGACAAAGCAATCGAAAGGTACGGGCTGCCATAGCATCCCAACTTGGAATTTGCTAGTGCACCTTCCTCCCATGTTAATCTTTGCCGTGTGTGCAATATTGACCTTCACCGCTCCGAGTCTTTCGTGACGACCATCTCTTTTTGTGGCTCGATTGCGTGCTTGTGCTGGCATGGTCTTCTGTTGCGTGACGTCTCACGTCAAGATAACACAAGATGTCTTTGATTTTGTCGTGCTTCTTGAGTACGCGGTCATGAGCTCTAGGATGAAACCTTATGTCTAACACTATTTGGTTATACCTAGTAATGTCAGTGTTTCTGTGTCGTTATCATGTCGAACACATTGCTCGGACTTGATATTCAGAATGAAAACCCATGATCTAGCCTTTGGTGTTGGATTCAACGACAATGATGCTTGACTTTGTTTCCTTTTTGGATGTTCCTACTGGATAACCTTTATTGTTGTCTTTGTGATGTCATGAGGTAGTTGATGCGGATGGCCGTTGATGTAGTTTGTCAATCGTTGTTCTGATCGATTCGTAGTTTTTTCCCGTCTGTCTGGGCATAGAGTTGTTCTTGTATAACTTTGCTCTTTGCCGACGCAGTTTTGTAGGTGTACGAGTTAGTGTTGGTTGCATGCCTCTTGATCATGCAGAGGCTAGGTGTATTTGTTTTACATAAGAGATCAAGTGTATGATCATTGTTTTTGTATCCCCTTACTTCAGGACATGGAGTTTCTTAGCTCGAGCTCATATGAGCTCGGTGAACAATAAAATCGTACAAAATTTTTAAAAGTTTTGAACTTTTTTTGTGACAAAATTTATCAATGCTTGCAAAGTTTCATCGTGACATAACATTTGTAGAAGCCGTGACAAAAAAAATCGATGCTCCAATAATGTAATTTCCAAAAGCATTTTTGAGTGATGTTTTTTTTGCCACTCTCTTACAAATGTCATTTCACATCGAAACTTTACATGCGCTGAAAACATTTGTCAATATTCGTTACAAAAAAGTAGTTTTTTTACTTTTTAAAAAAAATCCGATTTGAGGTCGAGATCAGAAGAGTACTTCCGCCTACTTCGTTCGTTTATATAAAAAAATCCATCATGTCGTCATCGACAATATGCGCCCATTTCCTAGTAGGAGAAAAAACCACTCATGCATGACAAATACAAATTCAATGTCATGCGTCAAGTCTGTCAAGGAAATCCAAACACAAGATACTTATATGTTGATCTGACGGCTGCGGTTTCTTTATCAACCTGATTTGATGGCGCGGTTGGCCAGTTACTCCGTGGCGTGGGGTAACCCGGTCACAAATTCCGGGCGAGCGGATCAAATCAAAGATTTGGAATCGGAAGCCTTTGCGCTCAAGCAAGCGTTGGCGACACACGGCAGCGCCCGAGCGTCCGTGTCTCCGGGCGTCTCGTCGTGCCGCGCAGGCGCAGCGCTCGCCCCCCACTCTCGCTGTCCATCCGTCAACCCGCGCGTCCATCCGCCGTCTTTTCCCCCGCGCCGCGCTCCATGTAGTAATCGATCGACAGCGTACGCAACCTATTCATTCAAGCCGATGGATGGGTTGCGTGTGCATCTCGTGAAAAAATCTACGAGGGTTTCAGCGCGGCATGAGGTGAGATCACAGCGTGTGGCGAGCAACGCTGTGGCCGTTTACCGGTCGATCGGCCGCCCAGCCGCGCGGATGGACGACGGTCTGCTGCCGAAGCAGCACGGAGTAAAGAAGAAGTTCGGCAGTGGCCTGGCCTGCAGTTTGCTTACCCCCTCCGGACATCGACGTATGAACGGAGTGCGGTGGCGCTCGTCGTGTTGTTCAGAGAGGTCAGGTAGCGCGTATGTTTCTTAATCGAATGTCCAGATTAACAGTACAGGGTTTGCTGGTTTGAAAAGCCGACCTACCTTGCAACAGCAAAATGGTGTTTTGTCAACGGTATAGTTAAACCAAGGACGAGCCGATCGATGTGAACTCGATCGTTGTATAATACTGCAGGACCGTTTGGTTTTCCATTTGGCGATTTGGCACGCGAGACGGCCATGAACCGGCAGCGACACGCTGTCCACGTGTGCGGGGCTATCAAGCGTCGGATGAGCAGGGAGCAGGAGATAGCATGCGATGAGAGGTCGCCCTCGTCACCGCCGTGACAGCCGCGTAAGGGCATCTCCAGCCGTTGGCCCTTAGGGGGCGTCAAAAAGCGCCGCCTGGGGGTGAGCCGGCGCAAAAAAGGGCTCTGGGGACGAGTCGGTTCCCAGCCGTCGGCCCCAGGACCACCCCCAGGCGCGTATTAAAAAAAAGGACTGTTCGGCAAAGTTATGATAAAGACTAGTTAAATTTCGGCCAAACATGGCAAATTTCGGCGAAATTCGCGCATTTTCATTATATTAACCTAATCTAAAAAAAAGAAAGGGGCTGGAGTCGTCGCCGCCATCGTCGTCGTCCGCCTTCTCCTCCTTGACGCGGGCGCCCCTACTGGACCCCTGCCCGGCGTCGCCATGACGGACTGGCGGCGGCGCGTCGTCGTCGTCGTCGCTGTCGCATAAGACGACGACCCCGCCTTCATCGCGGCCGCGTCGGCGCTTCTCGAAGCGGCGTAGGGCGGCGCACTGGCGCTCCTTCTCCTTCTCCCGGCGCGCCTTCTCCATCGCAATGGAGTCCTGGCGCGCCCATTCTAGGGCTGCGTCGTCGTCCTCGAACTCCGCCTTCACCGGCGCCAGCCCCGGCTCCGTCTTTGGCTTGACAAAGCGCGGAGGAGCCGACGAGGGGGAGGCGCGCCGGCCGCCCTCGTTGATGACGATGCCGGCGCTGCGAGTGCGCCAGTCGAGCGGCCTCTCCGCCGCGGGCTTGGCCTTGACGCCGAGCAGGGCCGGAGTGCCGGAGGAGTGCGACGAGGATCGGGAGGAAGAAGAGGAGGAGGAGGACCCGAACCTCCTTGGCGTCCACGTCCCGGCGCGTCGATGCTGCGCTGGGGCGGCCACCCTCGCCGGGGGTAAGCCAACGACGGGTCGTTGCCGCCCTCGAGGTACGTGAGCACGCCCTCGAGTGTGCGGCCGGGGACGCCCCACCACAGGTGGCGCCCCTCGCTGTTCTGCCGGCCGCCGACCACCGGCGCGCCGTTGGTGGACGCCAAGCGCTGCTGCTGGTGGCGCTCGAAATACTCCGCCCATGCCGCGTGGTTGTCGGCGGCGTACTGGGGGGGGGGGGGAGAGTTGCGCGTCGGTGAGGGAGGCGCGCACGACCTTGACTTCCTCGGCGAAGTACTTCGGCTTCGCCGCGGCGTCGGGCAACGGGGGAATGGGCACTCCCCCGGCGCTGAGTCTCCACCCCGTCGGCCCGGCGCGCATGTTCGGCGGTGCCGGGATGTTCGCCTGGAATAGGAGTCATGACTCCTGTTTGCGGAGCGAACGGCGGCCGAAGCCGTTGGTCGCCGCCTCGTCTCCGGGGAAGCGTTCTGCCATGGCGACGGCGGGGCTGGGCGGGCTCGGGAGAGGTAGAGGGAGGGGCTGGGCGGCGGCGTTCGGGAGAGGTAGGGAGAGGGAGGGGCTGGACGGCGGCGAGGGACGGGGCTGGTGTGGGCACAGGCGAGTGGAGGCCACCGGCTTTTATAGCCGCGCCGCGCCCGTGTGTATGCGTGCGAGGAAGGGGAGGCGTCGGCGCGCCGTCCCGTGACGCGCCGCCCGTGAGGAATCAATGGCAAGGCTGCCGGGCAGGCAGCCTTGCCATTGATTCCCGGCGGGAACGAGGCCGTTGGGGGAAGACGAGGCACCGAGTAGCTGACGCGGCTGGCCCGCGGCTTTTTCGCGCCAAAACAGCTCGCCCCGGCGTCCCCGGGTGCCCCCCAGCGCGCCGGGTTCGGCCTGGGTCCGCCGGCGCTGTTTTCGGCCAAAGCCGGCGAAAATCGGGCTTCTGAGGGCGCGACTGGACCGTTTTTTCAGCGTCGACGCGAAAAAATTATCTGAGGAGACCTTTCTGAAGACGCGGCTGGAGATGCCTTAAGTGGCCCGACAGGGTGAGCAGGGAGCAAGAGCTAAACTAATTATAATCGTCCGGATAGATGCCACTGTTGCTGCCGCGGCATCTGCATGCCGGATGCTCGCCTCTTCGGCTACAGGCTTCCCTACCTCCAGCAAGCGAAACCATCTCCCATCACCATCGCTCTTCTGGAACGGGTATAAAAGGGGAGGGGGCGCCTCTGCCTCCTCTCCATCACCATTAGTGCCTCACGCTCCTCAGTGGGAAGAAAGACAGACCACACTGGAAGAAACACTCCAAGGATCAGCGAGAAGGACCGCGCTGGAGAAGCAGGGCACGTGCATGCATGCGAGCGCGCTCGATCTCCTCCTGCCTCCGTCGGCGGGATCAGAGCTGCTAGCCCTGCACTGCACGTGTTCTTCTCCTCCATCACGGTCTTTCCTCGCTCCGGAGCCCGGCGCCGGCGCCGTCGTCGAGCACGAACCGCACCACGTCGTGTGCCCTCCGATTCCATGGTCGATCCACGAGGTATGCGTCTTCAATCTTGAAGCGTGCTACGTTGTGTGCCAGCATGAATCGTGCTCCTACGATCGACGTTGTATGCCCTCCATCTCCATGGCCGAGTGATCCACAAGGTATGCGCTAGCTAGGGTATCTATCTTCAACCTTGATCCGGCCGCTGGTAGTTTCACGCGGCGACACTGATGATCCATGCATGCATCGAACCCCGCCTGCGCGCGCTCAACTCCAGCCGACAAAGGCAATGCATTCCTCGCATGTTCTTCGTGTTTTTAAGCTTTTGCGGCGAGCGTTTGCCTCCCACTCTAGTTCATTCGTATAATCGTATCGAATGATTGCGTAAGACCTGCTACGTATTTTGATCATTCATACTGCTTTTCGCCGGAGAACAGGCTAGCATGTTCCTGCGATCCTGCATATACTTTTCCTTTCAGAATAAAATGATGGACACTTCAATATTTATACTGGCCCCAAAGGAATAATAGTACAAGTTCATTTCAATCTCTTTATATGTAAAAGTACTCCAATTCAGGGGCATGTGTTGAAGAGGCAAGTGCACATATCAAAATTTTGCCTTTAGCGTCTCAACTTGTTTATAACCGAAGATTCAACGCGACAGACAGAGGAACCGACAAGTTCCTTGCGCGCGCTGCCTGCCCCTTGACTGTATCAAATTGGTGCGTTGCGTTCTTCATACACTGCGTCAGTACGCCTGCCGATGCGAGGGTGCATGTCTACATGTGACGCACGCACGGAGGCGCGTCGCAGACCAACCCTCGGCCTGATTGGCCACCGTACCCCCGTCGATCGACCGGGTTTAGTGTTAGTGTGGTGCACATCACGCCCAAGTAGTTTATAATTACAGATAGATTGGGCGAGTAGTTACAGGCATCGACGTCAGGTACAACTTTTGGGTAACCGTCATTGTCCCGCGGATTCACCGTGGCCTGGTCGGATTTGCTGCTTTAACTCCTTTTGAAAGATGGTTTTCGTTTTGACATGACCACGCCGAGAGCTATAGGCTATAGCCCTTGCGGCAATCTCCGTTTTTCTCTATAGGGGGGAGAAAATTGGCCTTTTGGCAGGAGGCTAGCTAGGGGCGTAGGAAAACTGAGTGTGACCTTGGCCCCTCTGGGCTGGTGGAGGGAGATGCGGATCCGATCAAGGAGGCAAGTGCACCGAGCAATTGGAACGACATTGGGAGCACTCGCCATTTCGTCAGATGCGCTCCGGAACCAAAGCTTGCGATGACTGTGGTACTCCCTCCGTTCAAAAATACTTAGTCATCAAAATAGATAAAAAAGGATATATAAAAACTAAAATATGTCTAAATACATCCTCTTTTATTTATTTTGATGATAAGTATTTTCGAAAGGAGGGAGTAGCAATTATTTCAGTTCAGTCTCTTTTACAGCAAAGTGTTCTCCTCTTGATTTTTTGTATGGAAGTGTTGGTTGTCTATTTTACCTCTCTACAGCTTTACAATTCGATGTCACTGGCCACCGGCGCACTAGCAGCTAGGTGTGCTCCGTACGCGACGTACTGACATCCAGCACGATTGCACGAATCCCTGGTGTAGCTGAGATAGCGTAGAGACTAGAGAAGCACCACGCGAAGTTTGTAAGTAATTTATAATTTACTAGAACAATGCCCGTGCGTTGCAACGGGATATAAGTATTCTAGAACGTTAGGTTATGATTTACCTGTCACTAATAATGCGATTGTGTAAATAAATACTCATCAAATTCTGTTCATGAATTATCTTATATTTTGATTAGAAGTTTGGTAAGTAAATTAAAGTGGAATTGGTTAAGGTAAGTAAATTAAGATGATTGATTATCATACACATGGAAGTTTGGACGAAGGGGTGGTGGGAAGAAAGGTGAAATGGGAACCTTATGTTCTTTTTTAAGTAGTAGAGATTTTACAACAACAAAATAATGAGCCTGTTTGAAACTTTGGCCGGATCAGACTCCATGCTCGGCGCAACCCTTTATGATGCCGAAGTTGTGTATATCCTTGCATGCCACTTGTGCTGGCGCCAAGATAGATGCCATGCCATATTGCCATGTGACTGAGGCGGAACCCCCTCGGCGACGCTAGGGGGGCCCAACCCTAGCGCCGCCAGCCCCTCCTCCTGGCAGATTCCTGCCGCCCGTGTTGCCCGCGGTGGCGGTGGCGCTCGGTGCCAAAAGTGCTAGGATGAGAAGGTTGTGGTGGTTCCCCCGTGAGGCAGCAGGGCAGCTCGTGTGGGGTGGCCTTACGTGTGGTCAGAAAGGAGGTCTTGGCTGTGTGGCGGTAGCCGGTGACCAGATGGCCGGCGGGGTGATACCGTGGGCTATACTGTTATGTGATGGTTGGCGGCGGTGACTGTGGATCTGGCGTCTCGAAAAATTTTGTTGCGTCGTGGCTTTGGCCAGCCGGCGGCGTGTGGTGGGACCGGTGTGGGTCGGCTGGAGGCCCTCTACTGACATTCAAGTGGCGTCGTACGTCCACATGGCGAAGCTGCATGCGGATCCAGTCGACGACAAGATCTGGGTGACGTGACTTAGGATGAAAATCATGCCCCGGTCATGGCGGACGACGATGGCGTCTGCGACGTCGTTTCCTTGTTGAGACAACGTCGCCGTAGGTTGTGTCACCATGCTCGGGATGTTCAGGGAAAAACCCTAGATTTGGGTCTCTCGAATAGGTCGATGATGGCACCTTCCATGTCGTTCTCCCTCTTGGGGGCATCGTTTTGGAGCAGGTGTTGGCTGGAGAGGACAAGAGGTGGAGCAGTGTTGCATCTTCAACATTGATGACAACGGGTCTCGGCGACGTGGCGCAGTGGAGTGTCGAGGCTAGAGACGTGCTGATGGGCGCGCACAGGAGGGTGGCGATGTTCGGTATCGTGGTGACGTCGATGGCCGGATGGTCTAGCAAGGTTAATGCATTGATCGCTACTGAAGATGGGACGGTGGAAGATGGCGGCGGTGAATAATAGAGCGTGCGCATGCAGCGCGCGTTGAGAGTATGCTAGAATGGTTGGTGCTCCCGACTAGCTGGCGGTCGGCTTGGTAAGGCTATCAGATTACTTGATGTATGTTGGCTCCCGACAAGAATGGTTGTTAAATAATATAATAAAGATGGTTATGTGCATCACTCGATGCAGAGACGGGGGATCATCCTCCTTTTTAAAGAAAAAAGATAGATGTCATGCTAGCTGTCTAGCTGGGCTGGGGCAATGATGACCTGGCTCATGGCGCGGGACATGTGCCATGTCAATGAGAAAATAATCGGGACAAATACATACCAGCGCCTTCGAGGGTACTCCTCCTAGACATGATCATGATTCTGTTCAACCCGGATTGATACTTTGTCGGGTCATAAAATGACAAATAAGTTGACCGATCAGCTAAAACTTGGGCATCAGCGAATTGTGGTGTATAATCCTATACGTACGTGATACAATTTGCATAGGATTAGCGGCCAGTCATGCACGCATAGAATCTCGGCGTCACCATAGTTCACTTTTTGAAAATTGTCGCAGAAATGTTCAAGCACGGAGAAAGAAGGAGCGCTCGTACATGCGTGCATGGGCACCTTCTCCCCCATCGGGGCGTCGTCGGGCAAAAGATCGCCGGTCGGGAGGGAACCCAACCCAAGCCATGGAGCAGAGGAGAAGCAAGCGCAAGCGCACACGCAACGGCCGCGTACGAATCCATCCAAGGGTCCGGCCAGTCGGACGTCACACGGCCGCACAGCACGGTCCACGGACGCGCGCTGGTTTCCGTGCGCGTCTCCCGGGGGGACGACGGGCACGAGCCAGGCCGGCCGGCCGGGATTCGCGGGGGCGCCCGCGACCTGACGGAATTTACCGCTGTCTATGGCTCCCCGGCCGGGATTCAGAATTCAGAAACGTAGTCCTCTCCGTTTGCAGCGCAAGTACGTGCTCTGCTCTGGCCACTGGGGCGCTGACATCAAGATTGGAGGAGGCTACTGCGGAGAGTACAGAGGTGACGGTGGGTGAGGAGTAGTGTGGGAGCGCGTCAACTATGACACGCGGTGACGCGCGGGCTGACCGCCTGATTGGCAGCCGCGGTCGAGTCTGTCGGGGGCTCTGTGCGTGCCGTGCCATGCCATGCAGCGAGGGCGCACGGCCAGCTCGAGTTGAGTGGCATGGCATGCATCAGTAGACTTGCGCCAGACGCAATCACGCAATCAGTGGTACGAGTACAATGTCACGCGCTAAACTCTCGGATCGGAGTCCATAGTTTTCCTCTCGTGCGTGGCGGCTGGAACCCTAGCCTCCGCCAGGAATTAAAGGCCAAGCCGTTAGGAAAGGCTAATCTTCCTGCGCCATCTTTCGGTGGCTCCCCGTGTAATCTAAATTTTAGGTTGTTCATCATCTTGACTTCGACAGTGCCGATGCCGACGCTGAGTGAAGATTTTTCAGATCCTTTCCGGAAGATGCGATCGGTCCTATAGTTGGGAAGAGATTTGGAAATCAGTTTGTTCAAGCAAGGATGTGGTTACGGCGGCGGCATCATCATGGTGGACCCGTGACCTCGGGCTCCGTTGTCGCGACGGCGTTTGCTCCAGCGCTGACGCAAAGCTTGTAAGGTAGTTCGGGAGCGGATGCAGATTGTGGTTTGCATCGACGACATCTGGAAGATGGTGGATCATGTGCTGAGTTCGTGATTCGTGGATGACAGATATGGTTTCCTTCTCCGACGTTTTAGTTGTTCGGGGTGCCAGATCTGGAGTTCGATGGCATGTCCAAGGTGTTGCTCCGGTCTGATTCCTTCAACGGTAATGGTTCCGTCTTTGGTGAGCCACCTTGGTGGTCCGCAAAGCTGCATATCAGTGGTGGAGCCGGGTCAAGCTTAGATGAGGAGGTTATCCGTCTTTTTTTGTGTGTGTGGCTACTGTGGTGGCACCAAAGGTAGGTAACGTGCGTTGGTCTCAAGTTCAGAGGTTTCTTTGGTCTTAATTGTATTTTTCCTTCTTAACTGTTGTTTCTTTGTGTAAAGCTAGTGTATTGTTGTTTTTTCAGTTTTGTCATATCTGTGTTTACGTGGATTGTACTATGATCCTTATTATATAAACTAGAAGAACGCTCGTGCGTTGCAACAGGGCCACATTAATTTTGAGAGTTCAATATTAATATTCTCATACATATCAAGTGACATTGGCGACTTTTTTAGAGAGAATTCCTTATTTGGCCCTTTTTAAAAGTTTGGTTCCCCTTTTGACCCAAAATTTTGTTTTCTCCCCTTTTTGACACCCAAATTTCATTTTGTTCCATATGTGACACTTCCGTCAATTTTGGCTAGTAACAGTGTTAAGTCTAACCTAAAAAGACTGTTTTGCCCCTAATGTAGTATGTGAACATATTATTTACATGCAAACACAAATGTAATGTGAAATATTTTGTCCTGTTTGACTAAGTAAACAAAAATGTATTTATATGACTAATAATAATAATACGATGAGTGGAACAGTGACGAACCCATTTAGCATCCACTGTTGCATATAAATTTGTAAACATTAATCTAGCGTGTGATAAGTTAGAACGAGGCATGTCAATGGGTCATCATATAGATGTGTTCATGCTTCAAGTGCTGCAGACGCATAGGCCATTGCGATACAGATCTGCTCTCACAGATCGAGCTGCAATACATAACTTCAAAAAAAAAAGATCGAGCTGCAATACATGGCGGGTTATGTTGGCCTAGTCTCAACTACGCGAGTGCTTCGGCGACGGCAACACGTGACGACGACGACAACGGACGAAGGAACAGACTTCCGACCGAGACTAGCAAAGCTAGCTACGTACACCACACACGTATGTACACCGGCCGTAGACAAAAGAACCTCACACACGTATAAAACAGCAGACTAATCGATCCTTGCTTGATCGATCCGAATAGCTGCACACACAGGAAACGCACGCAATAGCTAGCTGGTTTGATATCCTCAAAAAAATAAAAATAAAAGCTAGCTGGTTTGATGGCCGCACGAATGTACACATGCACACATGTATCTTATCGTGCATGACACAGGTGCACTTCGTGTTTAAGTGCAACATGTTGGGCGATGGTGGAAGGAAAGAACAGGGGGGGTTAGGAGGAAGGAGAGGAGAAAGGAAAGAGGCATGAGTGCAGATTCCCCCATATTTTTTTGTTTGTCACACCTCTTCTCTATCCTTTTCTGTTGGCATATTATTACTGGGGTAAAACTGTCTTTACACGTGTCACTTGACATCTTTGGATGGAAAAATGGATGAAAGTGTCACATAAGGCAAAAAATGAAGTTTGAGTGTTAAATAGGGAAGAAAACAGTTTTCTGGGTCAAAAAGGGAACTAAATTTTAAGAATGGGCCCAATAAGTAATTCTCTCCCTTTTTTACCATCAAATCCTCTCTCACACACTCTCCCTTCCTCTTCCTCACTCTCTCTCCCCCTCTCTCTCTAACACACACACATATCCATCTTATTGGGTACGGGACCATATTCCATCTATTTCACACACACACGCTAGTGCATAACAATATGAATTATGTGTATTATATTTGCCATCACAACTGAGGGAATTAATTTCATGTAAATCGGCCAGCCACAGCTCCAAGAATACACGGAGGAGGTGGCCCGGGTCGGCGCCGTCCGGCGCGGGCCACGGGCCCGCTTCCAAGTATGTTTGCGCACCGGCCACCCACACCGGGTCCTTCAAGTGCCGCTTCCACCGCACCAACTCCTAGGGCCACGGCCATGGCCAGGGCTAGGGAAGCCGCCCTTCTTCGCCCCCTTCACCGGCCGCGGCCAACGCGGTGCCGCGGCACCCGGCCTCGCCGTCCTCGTCCTCCGGCACCGTCGCGACCTAGTGACACAGCTCAAGCATCGGTCTCGAGAATTAAGAACGCTCGACAACAGAAAGGGAAGGAAAGATCATATACATGTCATGTGAAAGGGAGTTTATTTACTGCTCCCTCGATGTATTGTTTTCTTTGTTTGGAGATTGATTACCATCCGTGAGTTAAGGTAAGGTTAATGTGATTGAGCGATTTTCTGAAAATCAATTATTTGTTTTCTAATTAATGTGATTGAGTGATTCAAGGTAAGGTTAATTAATTCAGATTTGATCTTTAGAGATTGTTCGTAATTGATTCTACATTACTAAGTAATTTGCGCCAGTATGGAAAGTTCTGATCTGTTCAGACTTTTTTCGTTGTGTGAGAGGGTGACACAAAAATAAACCGATGAAATAGGGGGAGGGGATGAAAAAAAAAATCTACGAAAAAAAACCAGCAAAGGTGGGAGGAGGTACCAAAAAAACTATGAAAGGTGGGACGAAAAAAAAATCTGAAAGCGAGATTACCAACTGCTCCATTAGAAATAGAGATGATGTGAACTCTACTAGAGAAAGTTCCCCCGATGGAAGTGGTTCTTGGTTTGAGGTTTGCATTCTACTTTTTCCTTACTTATGTAAGTATCGTGGACTGATTATATTGAAAAAGTCAAGGACGACCCATAATAAAAGGCCCGTAATA
The DNA here is from genome assembly GCF_018294505.1 of Triticum aestivum. Classification (NCBI taxonomy): domain Eukaryota; kingdom Viridiplantae; phylum Streptophyta; class Magnoliopsida; order Poales; family Poaceae; genus Triticum; species Triticum aestivum. The sequence goes on from NC_057797.1 coordinate 66,896,109, forward strand.
AAAGGATCAATAGCTAGCGCGCGACGTATTAAATTTTATTAGTACCACCTCGCATATATGTTTTAAATTTAAAGTGAAAGCGTAAACTTACGGGATAAAGCGTATTGTGACGGTGAACCCGGAGACTCAATCCGTGCTTTATTATTAGAATTAGAGAAAGACTAGCAAAAGGGCCCGTGCGTTGCAACGGGAGAAAAAAAACATCATAATCTGCAATGCCCATGACCACATTTTGCTACATCACCGAGATATACTATCACTCTCAATTTCGTGAAATCATGAACATTTTCTTATACTCATTCACATATTTGAAATCGTGAACATTTTTCAAGTCCGTGAACACTAATACAAGTTTTTGAACATTTTCTAGAATCAAGAACATTTTTTGAATACATGAACATTCTATACTATTTGGAAACATTTGTTTAAAATTATTAACATTTTAAACAATTTTCTTGAATGGGCAAACATTTCTAGATTCGATGAATATTTAATTGGAAATTGGTGGAACAATTTTTGAAATCCACTAACTTTTTTATAGCGAACATTTGTTGATTTAACGAACATTTTTTAAAATAAATGATCATTTTTTGAAATAGCAATTATTTCATGAGAAAATAAACTATTTTGTAACTCACGAACAGTTTTTGAATAGGCCCGCCGGGTGGTGCTCCTCGCAGCATCGGCGTCGTCCGTGTTCTGGAGCTTCAGTTCAACATTGGTGGTAGAGGACCTAGTTACTTTTCCCACTTTTATCTAGTAAAAAGGCCCGTACGTTACAACGAGTAAAAAATAAATAAATGGTTAGAAACCCAATCAATAGTATACCACTGAAACAAAGCATAAGTAGAAAAAACAATATTCAAAGTACTCAGTGTTTTTGAAAAGAAATCCATTCTCAAATAGAAAATATTTTCTTTACTGCAACTGTAATTTACCAACACCCATCTTTAGCCTCTTTTCTCCTCTCTGCACTCTCTGTTAGTTCTCCGATAAGGTAAAGCTCCTGTTCGGCAAAGCTCCTGCCGCTGATGACGTGTTTCTCCTAAGCTCATTGAGATGGTTTTATTTTGTTTCTTTTATTAAGCCTATTGCTACCTCAATGATAACCTCAGACCTAGGGAGGGGAAGGACCCCATGCTTGGTTTTTAAGACCTGCAACTTTAAACATTTCTATATCAGTGGACTCAAGTAATCTTTGATAACACTTGCTGCAACACCAACAGTTATGAACTCATACTCGGAGTCAGAGGTTTATATCTTCCTGTTATTTGTTACAAGATCAAACCATAAATAAAAAATACATACAAACTCTAGATAATCACTTCAGCAAACCAATTAAGTTCACTTCAAGAGTGTTAAACCTGACTTTGTGATCTCTAACTCACTGGTTACTTTGTAAGGTTAAAATAATATACATATGACTATCATATCAGTAGTCTGCTAAAACAAAAGAATCGACATAGCAATCCTCATTGCCGCATTCATGGTCACACACACATGGTTCTTTGGTAGATGCCACCATGCTGGTTTCATCTTTCAGAATCCACTAAATAGAACACAAATTGAACAAACAATAATATTTCGCATCTAATCCGTCCTTAAGTAAGATAAGAGTGCTTGTTGATTTGCCTCCGAACAAGAAGGCAACAGGCAATCAATGATGTCCACCTTCTTCAGCCACCATATGGTCCCATGTTTTCAGTCTCTCCAAAGTCTTCTGAGAACGACCACCGAAAGAAGAGTTCCTTCAGCAAAAAGGAGAACATGGCGATAGGAAGAGATGGTTGGGAAATTGCGCCGGTGAGGAGCGCCAAGGCATGAACCTACGGCGGCGGTGCTCTCCAGTATACGCTACAAAGTACTTCCTCCAAGTGCAGACTGAGCCATGAAATTAAATCGAGGTGCAGCAATCTTGACACTTGTTCCTCAACCAACAAATAAAATTGAATCATCCTACACTCATACATATGGAAAGATCAGCCAGTATGCAAGAATGTATGTATTACTAACACAGATATCAAGGATCAGATCTGATCGCCCTCTTAATTCCTCCCCTTTTTTGCAACACTTTCTTTCTCCAATAAAAGGATACAGATTTGTTCGAAAAAAATATTAAAAGATAAATAAAAGGATACTTATAGCTCTTTCCAATTGAAACCAACCGATCAACACCTTCCTTTTTTTACTTGATCCAAACTATAACAGAATCGTGGGGCTGAATGAAAAGAAATCAGCACCCTAGTATTTTTGTCTTCTTTCCAAAAAAGGCACAGTTCTCTTCCTTACAAACAACTAGAACATGATGGCGCGCGTTGCCGCGCTCGTCCCTAAACAGTCAATAATGGGTGGTTTGCTAGTAGAACTATGTCAAAACAATAGGCTGGTAGAACATGGCATTTGCCATGCCATGTCAAATTTACTTTTTCTGGACTCTATGAAAGACGAACATATATCTGAGTATACATTTAGAAAATAAAAGCGAAAATATTGTATGAAAGAAAAGTAGGAAAGCTAACCTATAAAAGGAAACTGAGATGGCATCCAAAAGAATATGAATTGCAATTTCCTGCTAATTACCTCATGTTTATTTTGTATATGTCATTCCTTTCTCTTACCAAAGATAGTTTGTCCCAGGCCACTTGTTTGCATGAAGTATGAAACAAGAACTACGTATTCAAGACTTCGGTAGTTATGCACCACTTTTACTATCTATTACCACAATACATGTCTACAATATATATATTAAAAAACAACATATATTTTTCAATTAAATTCATATATGAAGCTCAATACAAATATTAACAGGTACACAATTCATATATGGAGCTGCGTGATCGCCCACATTGATTCTTGGTAACTGAAGTAGCACTAATGGGCAAGTTTTTCGAAAATGGCCTTTAATCAAGTGTATCCTCGAAGCAGCTAATTAACATTTAATTATTTTTTGTCTTTCCTGTAGATATGCCATGTGCATAGAAGAAATGAAGTGTGTACAAACAACAACAACGACATGCGACGCCTTGTATCTGACTTCACACAGAAGGCCACTTCACCGTGCATAAACAATTTTCTTAGACAAAAACTTGATTAGTAAACTGAATTTGAAGGGAAAAAATAGTGCTTTTTTGGATTCGGCTAAGCAATCCGATACAATGAAACACCATGTAATCGGAAGAATGAGCTGGGTACTGAGTCAGGCCATACGACCAAAAGTAGATATCTATGGTTCACTTTTTTTAACAGCAAAGGAGTTCTAAAATTACCAAATCTTCACAAATACATGTCACTTAATCGTGTAACTACAGATGTACTATTACTACATATCCACCATCACTGGGAGTAAATGATTGGGATTTGGTTAATCATCAACTGACCATGAAGTGTCCTTAAAAAACGAGACGATAACTCGCAATACAAGACATCAGATGATTGCGCAGGTAATACTGTAATGTAACTAATAAGATCATCTACCAACTGAAATTTTGCTTACCACTAAGATGTATATATTTGAATATTTATACTCTGTCAGATTCAATCCATGGTCAAATACTTTAATCTCCTACAAATACGGCTGGTGCGTGCCAGGGGATTGACAAACATCATGAAGCCCAAATCACACAAAAAGTGGAGACATGGTTCCAAATACTGCTTTCACATTCATGAGCCAGGGCAGGAAGAGTATAAAGGCATTGCAAGGGAGATCACCGGTTTCAGTTCTCGGGCACCAATGATGCGGCTCTATTCCGGCTGCGAGTTGGGATCTGGTAGCCTGCTAATCAATTTCTAGGTGTCCCCCGCACCGCCACGGTCCAAAGGAGATGCACGCTACCAGCCGGCATTGTGGGAGAGAAAGTCGAGCTCCGTCGCCATCCGTCGCCGCCTGTGCGTAGTTTTTTTTAAGACAAGCATGTGCGTAGGTTTTCTGAGAAGCTGGTCCAACGCAGGCCCGGCCTAGAAAATAAATGTCGGGCCCTTCGGGGGCGGCCCATAGCGCCTGTTATTCCGATTCACGTGAAGTCGTCCAGATGGATCGGCGGAGCAGCAGCCCTATAAATTGATCTGGTTCGTCGGTGAGCGTAATCAGACGGTTAATTGTGCCAAAACGCTGAGAGAGGGCGTAGGTAGCTTCATTTTACTATTTTACAATATCTTTTTTCTTCTGACCTGTACGCTGACTTTCTTTCTCTATAAAACAAAGGAGAATATGGTGGGCAAAACGGCAGATATCATGCAAATCTATCTCACCTTAATTTGTACTTCCCCAACTCCCCATCCTCGTCCTCCGCTTCCCTTGGCGTTGACGTAGATAATCAGTCATTGATTTCACATGTATCAAGCTGCATATGTGTGTGAATGGATTGAGGACTCTTAAGAGCTTTGGAGAAAGTTTTCCCCGCACTGCTAGTGCATACTGATTAGCAAGTACCAATAAAAATGGCAATGTTACTTAAATAGAAGGGGCGGCCATTCACTGAAGCATGTATATATTTTTCTCTTTGAAAGAGAACTGCTTACAGACTTACAATTGTAGTTGAAAGTGCAACTATCTCTAAGTGGTTTTGGTAATTCCTAGCAACATATAGCTCATTGAGCTAATGCTATTTTAAAATTAATATCTCAGGAAAGCTCAATGATTGGTATGGCATGGATGAGAAAAGTGGACCCCTCAAAATGCTAAGCTGTAACGCCCTCGATGCGGCTATATCTCCCACGTGTCGAAGCATGACTTAGAGACATAACCACATTGAAAGCAATGTCGCAATTAAGGTAATCTTCACAACAACCCTTGTACATAAATAAAGAGGAAAGGTACATAGTTGGCTTACACTCGCCACGTCACACAAATACATTAATAAGTCATTACATTCATCCAATACACTCAAGGTCCGACTACGGAAGCAAAATAAAGATAAACCCCAAATGCAACATAGTCCCCGATCGCCCCAACTGGGCACCACTACTGATCATCTGGGAAAGACACGTAGTAACGACGAGAGTCTTCATCGAATTCCCACTTGAACTCGGTCATATCATCTGGAGCGCTATCATTGGTCCCTGCATCTGGTTTTGGAAGTAATCTGTGAGTCATGGGAACTCAGCAATCTCACACCCTCGCGATCAAGACTATTTAAACTTATAGGTAAGGCAAAGGTATGAGGTGGAGCTGCAGCAAGTGACTAGTATATATGGTGGCTAACATACGCAAATGAGAGCGAGAAGAGAAGGCAAAAGCACGGTCGAACAACTATGATTAAAAAGTGATCCTAGAACAACCAACGTCAAGCATTACTTCAACACCGTGTTCACTTCCCGGACTCCGCCGAGAAGATACCATCACGGTTACACACGCGGTTGATGCATGTTGGTGTCAAAACCAGCGGATCTCGGGTAGGGGGTCCCGAACTGTGCGTCTAGGCCGGATGGTAACAGGAGGCAAGGGACACGAAGTTTTACCCAGGTTCGGGCCCTCTTGATGGAGGTAAAACCCTACGTCCTGCTTGATTAATATTGATGATATGGGCAGTACAAGAGTAGATCTACCACGAGATAGGCTAAACCCTAGAAGCTAGCCTATGGTATGATTGTTGTTTTTATATGCTGTCCTACGGACTAAAACCCTCCGGTTTATATAGACACCGGAGAGGGTTAGGATTACACAAAGTCGGTTACAATGGTAGGAGATCTATATATCCGTATCGCCAAGCTTGCCTTCCACGCCAAGGAAAGTCCCTTCCGGACACGGGACGAAGTCTTTAATCTTGTATCTTCATAGTCCAGGAGTCCGGCTAAAGGTATAGTCCGGCCATCCGGACACCCCCTAATCCAGGACTCCCTCAGTAGCCCCTGAACCAGGCTTCAATGACGACGAATCTGGCGCGCAGATTGTCTTCGGCATTGCAAGGCGGGTTCCTCCTCCAAGTACTTCATAGAAGATTTTGAACACAAAGATAGTGTCCGGCTCTGCAAAATAAGTTTCCACATATTGCCATAGAGAGAATAATATTTACATAAATCTAATCTGCTGACGTATTCCGTAGTGTGATGCACCACGGCCAAGCCTTTATTCGAATCGTTTTATTATCCCACCTCAACGCGTCATGCGAGGTGGTTTCCTTGGCACGTCTTGTTAAAGCAGAGATCGTGTCCCCTTATTCCGGGATTCTCATCAATACGGGCGTGGGTAACCTAACTGCTTCTAGGACTCCTAGACTATAGGCAAGTCCAAACGGCCACGGAAAGTGTCGGGGATATACCCCGTGGCGTAAACCGGCCGGAAGTATAAACCGACCAGACGGAATGACTCACTGGTAACCCGCCCGGAGCTTGGCGGTTCACGGGCTACCCACTCGGTCTTGGCGGGTCATTAGTAACCCGGCGGGCGGGTCAGATGAATGACGAGGCCCATGGCCTAGAAGGTCGGTTCACGTTTAAATGGTGGGCCGGTTTATGAGGAAAGCACAAAGCATATTCCCTTACAAAGGAAGCAAGACTAGGACTCCACTTGTAATAGAGTAATCCTAATCCTAATAGGACTAGTCATGTAAACCGCCCCTTCAACATATATAAGGAGGGGCAGGGCACCCCAAGAGGGAGAAGATTCATAAGTTCCAGAAGTTGGACAAGTTAGGTTTAGACAATAGCTCTCGAAATAGAGCACTCTTGTAACCGTGATCATCATCAGCAATATCAATGAAGCAGGATGTAGGCTTTTACCTTCACCATGAGGGGCCGAACCTGGGTAAAACATCGTGTCTCTCGTCCCGCTCAACCCCTCTCAAGCTACCACATAGATGCGTTGGCCTCGCGACTAAGTCCTGACACTAAGGACATCTGTCGTGACAATTCCACGACAGTTGGTGCCCACCGTGGGACCCACGCACGGTGGTGTTGAGTTCTTGGAGGGATTTCCCTAATGGATTGAGAAGTTTTGTGATTTTCCGGATAAAAGCGTCGGTTCAGAAAGATCTGCGTCAACATTTAATTCAGAAGCCAGTTTAGTTAGCCCGCAAGGTATGAGATTGAGGCAAGTTTTAGGGTTGCGCACGGAGCAGCCACGGTACATATTATAATGATCCGGCGAAACCGAAACCAGGCAAGAATCTGCCGCCGAGTCATCAAGATCACAGTTTCCGTATTTAACTATTGTACAACGAGGGTACAACAACTATCGCCTTTGCGACCAAATAGGAACTACGGGCAGGAGATGGATATGGACTTGTCAACCGAGTGACTCCGATGCCTTTGCGACCTTGCCTCCGCCATAAACCGGCCTAAGCCTGGCCATCGCGGCTACTGCTACTGCTTCATCCAAGTAATCGCAGTCTGCCTATTCGCCGCCGGTTTGAACCGGCCCAGTTACCAAGAATCGCCGCTGTCAAATTGCCTGCTGAGTCTGAGTCGCCACACTTCAAGAGCGCCTTTGCTATGGCCTGAGTGTCACCCCGGCCGAGTCGCCGCTGGACGGCTAAGTCGCTTCTGCTTTGAGTAATCCCCTGCGCCGCTGTTCTCCGTCGCAGTCTTCGCGAGACCCGCCGTCACTAGGGTCCGGCAATCATCAATTCGCGATACCTGGATATGAGCCGGACGTTGCCTGTATCAAACCGCCTGCTGCCGAGCCGCCGCGATGTTCGTCCCGCGGTTCTGCCAAGCCGCCGGATTCCGCTTCTACCACGATTTCAACCCGCATGGTCTCCGTTCTCCGCCTCGGTCTTGGGCATGAGTCGCCCGCCTTGCTCCATCCCGGCATGAGTCGATGAATTCAACCCACATGGTCTCCGTCTTGGCAACCCGCGGTCTCTGTCGCCTCATAAGCCGCCTCGGGCCTCCGCACTCACTCGCCAGATGCCCGCTTCTGCCTTTTGCTGCCAGAGCTACACTGGCCTTTGCCGAGCCGCCGCTCGTTTCCAAGGCGCCTCGCCTCCACCTCGACGCCGAACTGCGCAGGTGACTCATGGGCTCGTTTTCCGCCACGGCTTCGATCCGCCTCGTCTCGCTCTGAATTTGAGCCGCCACCGCGGCCTGCGCCGCCCTCGGCGACCCGTCAAGACCAATGCCGCAGTCCGCTTCAACCACAGTTGGGCGCCTCGCCTTGTTTTCGGTCGTAAACCGCCCTGTTCTAAACCATCAACGCCGAATCGCCGCCCGCTTTGACTGCAGCAGGAGGGCCGCCCGCCTAGGAGATGCCTGGCGTAGCCCTTGTGGCGAGCCGGCTGCACCTTGAGCCACCCACCCTTATGTCAACTGTCGCCCGTGCTGGCCGGCTCGCCAGCAGTCCCGCCTACCCGCCGACCGGCACCGGTTTGCTAATGCTGCTCTGCAGGCCACTTACAGTGCAAATTTGAAAAAACAGAAGCAATCAGCGATTTTGCAGAATCAAAATTTCCTTGTCAACAGAGGTAATACTTGTGTGGGAAGATCAAGTGGTTGTGATAGCTGGTGAAACTGGTTCTGGGAAGATTACCCAGTAGACTCAATATCTGAATGAAGATGGATATACCAGAAGTGTCTTTGTTGACAAATATATCAGGTGAAATTAATCCAATTAATTTTTATTGACGCATCTTTCCCCAAAGAACAATTAATCTCGCATGTGATATCCTTTGCACAGGATGATGATTCATTATAAAGGCGGTGCCATGATGTGCCTATGGAGTGTGCGGTAACATCGTCATGCACCGGCATCCGCGCCTGCTTGCTATTGAACGGGTGTGCGCAAGCCACCGTTTGTATAGCTCGATCTACATCAACTCGTCAGGATCGCGCCAGTGATTGACACACCGTTCGCACGGTGTACCGCACCACTTCATCATGGTGGTCAACTGATCATCAACTCCGCGGCGGATAAATTCTAGCCTGACACATCAGGTGATATCCATCTAAAATATATTTTTTTATCACATATTATTTTTGTCAAAGAACAGTTTACCTGTGCCTTGGTCTGCAATATTGTTTATGCAGGACAATTGTTCATTGCAAAAGCTATGGCTGTGTCATGGATGTATAAACTCGCGCAACCATTATGAATGCGCTAGTATCTTACCATGCCATCAAGCTCGGTGAATATATGTGCAAACCGCCATTCTGCAGACCGGTTTACATCAATATGACGTGGCTAAGTCGCCCGTCCACACCGGTTTACAACGCCGTGGCCGATTCATCCGTCTGCTCGCATGGCCGACTCGTCCGTGATTGATTTCAGTTTCACCGTGGTGATCATCAATTCTGTGGTGGATGTTTCTTGGCTAACATATCAGGTGAAATCCATCCATTATATTTTCATATTATATATTGCTTTCTTTAAAAAGAGCAATTACTCTGGCTTGCAAGTTTTCCAATGCAGGACAAATGGTCTATTGCAAAAAGGGATTACTATATCGCTGAGCTATGGATAACCCATGCCGGTCTATATCGCGATCCAGTCCGCATCAATTCGTCAGGACCGTGCGAATTACCCAATAAAGCGTGCACAAAGCTGCCGCCTCTGCGGACCCGGTCTACATTTATTCGTCTGTCCGTGCCGGTTTACAACACCGGTACCGATTTTCCCCGTCCGTACCGGCTTGCAATGCCGTGACATGCTGCTGACTCATCTGTCCGAGCTGCCTCTGATACTGTGGTCGTCTTTGCTATCCGTCTCTCGCGGCCTGGTCTACATCAACATACCGGGCCGCATCTGTCTGCATGAGCTGTTTATTGGGTATGAGCAAGTCACGGCTTGGGTAGCCCGGTTTTCTTTCAAATTGGAGATAAATTATCATTAACCACCGTTTGCACTGGATGGTTCAATGGGCAGGCGCACAAGTCGCCGCCATTACAGTTTTGATTAACTTCAAATCGCCAGTTGGAAGGAACCATTGGCCGAGTTGCTGACATGGCTCATATGGGATCATTTACAACCCGCCGTAGTCACCTCAACCTTCTATGGATTCACATCGTGCTATCAACGCCAATGATATACAAGTTATGCCGGTTTATATCACGGTCAAATATGGACAGTCTCAAGCCAACTCCTCGAGTCACCTTTGAAACTCGGGGGCTACGATGACATGACTCAGCGAATCTTGCCAGTTTTAGCAAATTTAAGAACCCCAGGACGATGGAGGGAAGGATAACCCGGTCCCGGAGGCTACTGTTATATTGATGAAAGTTTAAAGGCCGTCAGAAGATTTCCGGATTAGAAAGTATATGACAGTTACAAAATCCCGGCTCAATGAAGAAGTTTCGGGTCATCAGAAAAGGATTCCGGTTTACAATCCGGTACAAGGGAAATTTGTTCTCCGGTTTAATAATTTCCGGTTCAAAAAGGAATTAACTTCTCGCAAGTTCGAGTTTAAAGGCCGTCAGAAAATTTCCGGCTGAAAATGAAGATTCCGGTTTAAAATCTGGTTCAAGGGAAAGATATCTCCCACAAAGCTTTAAAGATCTCAATATCCGGTTCAAGATCTCGGTTCAAGAAGAATTTATCTCTTGCAAAAAGTTAAAAATTGCCGAAGAGGACCTGCTGCCATGATGCGCGGTTCGAACATGGGTATCCCACCTTACTGGCCTGACATATTATTGATCACATGGGGGCTTCTGCTTCATAAAGCGGGGTCCCTGTTCTTTTACATCATGTGTGGTTACACGGAGTTGTTCTAAAGCGGCCTCCGGTTTACGCCTTGAGTTAGCTTTTCAAAAGCATCATGTTATATCACTTGGGGGCTTGGTCATGTCCGAACCAATGCAATACCTCTTGATAGGCGAGAGCCACCAGATCACTTGGGGACTTGGTCACGTCTGAACCAGTCAAGCCTCTTGATCGGCCTAAGGCCACAGAATCACTTGGGGGCTTGGTCAAACCCGAACCATTGCCATGCCACTTGATCGACATAAATGCCACGGTTTCATTTGGGGACCTGGCTGATTTGAACCATAGCTACACCTATCGGGAGTTTGGTCGTGTCCGACCATGGTAACGCCATCTGATCAGCTCAAATAAGCCTCTTTTTGCAAACGGTTTTGTCATTGCCTTTGCTTCACATTTTTCTTTGAAAGATATTTCTTTCTTTTTATTGCGTTTTTTAAACCGACAAAGTTTTAAGCCGGTTCAAACTGTCAATTGGCGGAACACGGTCAAATCTTAATCCGGAGACTATCTGCCCGGTTTGATTTTCTGTTACCATCCTATTATGGAGTAAACCGGTGTTTATCAACCCGGCTCGGCTTTCAACTACAATTTGCCAGTACACGATCAAATTATAATCCGGAGACTATCAGCCCGGTCTGGTTTGACTACGAGTCGCCAGTATTATATATGGTTAAACCGGTGTTTATCACAACCCGGTACGGTTTTATCATAAACCGGCACAATATGGAAGGAGTTATCAGTACTCAAGATTGGGGCTATCACCTTTACTACAAAAAGTTGGTAAAACCAACAATGTGATTCAATGTCACAGGTATGATCTATTTCATATTTGATTATTCTTAAGGGCAGCCTTGGTTATAAACCCGGGTTATATGTTGGGCATTATGACCCGTCCGGCGGTAAACCGCCAGGACACTTTAAACTTGTTGTATGCAGAAACAGGTTTGTTAAACCGGCCTGGCTTTGGACTATAAGTCGCTAGTACATATATTTGGATTGCGCCATTGGAATCATGCGCTTATAAATCATTGGGTCATATTATTCAAATAGCCAAACTTGGCTGAATTTCCATTATGATGTTGAATGAATAAGGTTTTCATACCGGATTATGTTATCTTGAATAGCCAACATGGCTGGATTTTATTATGGTTATTAATAACCGGTATTATTGAGGTTTTCAAAGTCGCTTTAGCGCAGTGGCTATTATATTATCAATGGATATGGTTTATTTTACAATTGAAGGAATAGTCCCGAGTCGCTGCAGGCTCACGACCCGGCACTTAGGGGCTACATTATTCAACTGAAGGATATATCAAATATGCAAGTCTCATGTCGCTGCAAGCATGCACCATGACACTTGGGGGCTAATGCAAAGTCATTTTTATTAGTCTTATTGAAGACCCGACTCATCACATCATAATGAGCCGGCCCTTGGGGGCTACCAATTGCTCCTGTCAACAATTCAAGTCCCTGCTCATTATTTGCATTAATGACCCGGCCCTTGGGGGCTACAATTCAAGGTACAAAGCTTTTAATCCATTATATTGAAGGGTTCACTGCTCAGTTGGTAAAGCACAAGGCTCTTAACCTTGTGGACGTGGATTCAAGCCCCATGATGGGGGTTACATTATATGCTGTTATTTTCATTGAAGAATATATCAAGTCCTAGCTCAATATTATCTTATTGAGCCGGCCCTTGGGAGCTACACATTGCTGCTCAAATTTACATGATCATATTTACAAAGTCCCTGCTCATTATTGCATAATAACCCGACCCTTGGGGGCTACACTGGTTAAAATTTTTATAAGCAAATTACAAGTCCCAGGTTGCTGCAAGCATGACAACCCGGCACTTGGGGGCTACATATATGGAGTATTCAGTTTATATGATTGAGATGAACAAACCGGATTTCTTTAAGGTTGCAACACTGATTGGAGCAAGTCTTAAGTTATCACTATATTCTCTTCTTAAGACTTGGGGGCTACAGGTATTATGCATGTAAAGGAGGAACATCTTCAAAATTTTCAATTTTGAGCAGATCAGGAAGATCAATTGTGTGACCCAGCATTGGTAACAATCATAACCCGGTGTCTATAAATGGTCATGACCCGGGATCATCAGTTCTTATAACCCGGTAATTTTGGCAATGATAAACCGGCAAGTTCTACATTTTCAAACCGGCTGATACCAGTTGAATATTTGAAGACCAATATTTTTGTCAAATCAAGAGCATTGAAGGCCGATTCAAATGGATTCTTTATTCTCAATATCTTCTGCAAGCAAATTGAGTATGAAGCTGGCTTATTGACCCAGATTTTCTAGAAGAAGGAAATGACAAGGATGATCAGGTGCCGATTTACAAGAATTTTTAACCCGAAGCATAACCTGTCAAATTTGCTCTTGAATTTATGTTGCAGATCAGTTTAACATGGATAAATCCAAATTAAACTGGGGGCTAATGTCGGGGATATACCCCGTGGCGTAAACCGGCCGGAAGTATAAACCGGCCGGACTGGATGACTCACTGGTAACCCGCCCGGAGCTTGGCGGTTCACGGGCTACCCGCCCGGTCTTGGCGGGTCATTAGTAACCCGGCGGGCGGGTCAGATGAATGACGAGGCCCATGGCCCAGAAGGCCGGTTCACGTTTAAATGGTGGGCCGGTTTATGAGGAAAGCACAAAGCATATTCCCTTACAAAGGAAGCAAGACTAGGACTCCACTTGTAATAGAGTAATCCTAATCCTAATAGGACTAGTCATGTAAACCGCCCCTTCAACATATATAAGGAGGGGCAGGGCACCCCAAGAGGGAGAAGATTCACAAGTTCCAGAAGTTGGACAAGTTAGGTTTAGACAATAGATCTCGAAATAGAGCACTCTTGTAACCGTGATCATCATCATCAATATCAATGAAGCAGGATGTAGGCTTTTACCTCCACCGTGAGGGGCCGAACCTGGGTAAAACATCGTGTCTCTCGTCCCGCTCAACCCCTCTCAAGCTACCACATAGATGTGTTGGCCTCGCGACTAAGTCCTGACACTAAGGACATCTGCCGTGACAATTCCACGACAGAGAGGACGCTTGATATTCACCCTCTTTATAAAGGGACAAGGCTTTTATTTTTCCCTACCGTGCTCAATCGAATCCTTCCCCCACCTCAAGCTCAAACACCCAAAGTTCAGGTCAGGTGCTCCGAACCTTCAATCATGTCTGGATCTAGCCTTCAAGGCCAATGGGTGCCTTCCTCCGTCACGGAAGAAGACATCAAAAAGTTGAGGGAGGCCAGATATCTGACCGCCGAGGTTGTGCATCGGCTGCCCGCCCGAGGGCAGGCCGTCCCCTCCCCCAAACCCAACGAGAGCGTCATGTTTGTCTCCCACTTCCTCCGAGGTCTAGGCCTTGCTCTGGATCCTTTCGTCAGGGGTTTGATGTTTTATTACGGGCTAGACTTCCATGATCTAGCTCCGGACTCCTTTCTTCATATCACGACATTTATTGTCATGTGTGAGGCCTTCCTCCGGGTTACCCCTCACTTTGGCTTGTGGCTCAAGACCTTTGAAGTAAAGCCGAAGATGATCGAGGGGCAACATGCAGCGTGTGGAGGTGCCACAATATGCAAGATGACGGGAGATCCATGGCCCAAAGGTTCCATTCCAGAGGTGTCTGAATTGTGGCAACAGGAGTGGTTCTACATCACGGCTCCTAGAAGTGCCAAGTGGGCGGCCGCCCCTGTTTTCCGCTCGGGCCCTCCACCACAACTGATGTCATGGATCAGCAGAGGTCTGAGCTGGGGTCCAGCCAAGGACGTGCCTATACTGCAAAGCCGCATTCGAGATCTCTTCAATGGAGATTTTAGTTTGGTTGCGGCAATACAAGTTATGCTGGTTCGTCAAGTCCAGCCTTGCAAACGCCGGCCCCTTTGCTTGTGGGAGTTCAATCCCGAGGGACGGCATGTCATCCAAAATTTCCTCGGCCTGACGCACGAGGAGATGTACAAGTCATTCTTCAGACCTCAGGTAGAGTGTCCGGAAATCACCGAGGACGTGGGCCTGAGCAGTAACCGCGCCGCCGAACAAGTAAGGAATCTTCCGGCCGAACATACTATCTCTCATTTGTTACGAAGTTATTTCTGAGAGTTCTCTTTTTGACCAGGACTGGCTAACAAAGGCGAAGTTGATTCGGTGTTCGGCCCCCCTCCCTAAGGGTTTGGACAATCCGGTATTAGAAAAGATGCTCCAGGTCGCACCTTGCCCGGAGCCCTTGAAGGAAGATACTGGGAAGGATAGTACGGGCGGATGCGAGCCGCCAACGCTGCCTATTCTAACCGAGGGAGCGAGCATCTCCATGAAGGAAGACGACCGGAGGAGGAAAAGGACTGCGCCCGGGGATTCGGACGCCGAAGCTTCCAAACGGGAGAAGAAGTCTCCCACAGAGGGTCCTACCTTGGGGGGTGCTTTTGCCGCACAAAGTCCGCGGGGGGATCAATTCTCCAGCGAGTCGTAAGTGACCCGAAATACTTTAATAGTACAGGTATGCCATCTTTTTCTTCTGAGAAACTAACCACCGCATATATCTTTGCAGTTCGGGCCTTAGCCCCTCTCAAATGAGCTCGTCTTCGGGGGATCTTCTTCCAGAGATGATGGAGAGCGAAATGCCCCCTCCGGACTCCTCCGCTCCGGAAGCGAGCGACCCCGAAGTGTCGTCGCAGAGGGCCTCTCCGGGTCCGATGAGGCCAGAAGATAATCCCATTGACCCCCGAAGCTCCCAGTGTCCGGCTCCCGAAGAGAGCGGAAAAAAGAGTCCAGTACCGTCTGGTGTGCGATCGGATGTTCTGAGGGAGTTGGTGGGGCGAGCGGCCGTCTCAGATGAACACCGTGTGCTGATGAATACGGTGATGGAGAGAATCTCGTCCACCGAAAGCGGATTGCATGAAGCTTTTATGAGTCTACTGACAGGCTTTGAGGTACGTAAAATAATGTATGATAGTCCTACACATGCTAGGTGTGCCCTGTGTAGATAGTAGCCCCTGATACTCTGGTTGTCGTCGGAAACGACGACGAACAGAGGATCATATTCCCAGGTGATAGCCATACTGCCTCTATGTGCAGGTGATGGAAGCTCCGGTGGCTAGCCGGACTAGCGAGTTTGCCCATTTAAAACGGCAGTTGGATGCGGCAGACGCCGACATCGAGCTTGTTAACAAAAGGCTTCACGAGGCACATGGTAAGTGTCATTATCTGGTAAACGCCACATAGTAAGAGCAGCATGATGCCAGTATCTTTAATATGTTGTGACTGCAGATGGAGCTGCCACTGTTGAAGCCTTGCACGCAAAACTTGCCCGAGCCAAGGAACAAGCGAGGTTTAGGAATGCGGCTGCTTTGAAGGCGGCCGAAGAGTTGAAAACCGAGAAGGCCGCGCATGGCGAGAGCCGAGATAAGATGGCCAAGATGACCATAGAATTAAAAGCCGCCGCCGACCGTTGCCGGGTTCTTGAAAAGGAAAACCTAGCGAAGGCATCGGACCTTGAGAAGGCTGCTGCGACGAGAAAAGACATCCGCTCTACTATGAGGGCGAAGAAGGAGGAGCTGCGGGAAGCCGGGGATATTGTAGCTGGGAAATCCTTTATGTTGCGGAGGAAGTTCGGAGATCCACGGTATGCCTCTCTGGATCGGCTATGGAGTTCGGAGGATGTGTATATGGATTTGGCGGCGAGCGCTGCCGATGCGGCCAAGTACTTCCAGGGTCAGACGGACCGTGAAGTGGACCAGCTGTTTTGGACACAATTCCATTCTCCCGAGCGTCTGCTTTCATTGACTGACCAATTAGCCGAATGGGCCGAACTGAATAGGTTGTCCGGACTCGCCATGAGGTCTGTTGTGGATCTGCTATGGCCGGAAAGGCCAAAACCGAACAGCTATTTCAGCTTGGTGCAGCAGCTCCTTGACGTGGTGCTGCGCATTAATGCGATGAAGAGGTCGGCATGCATAGAGGGCTCACGGATGGCCTTTACCCGTGTTAAAGCATACTACCACTGTTGCAGCGCGGGATTCGGCCATAGGTCGAATGGCTGCTGGGCACTACTTTGAAGAAGTTCTTGAGGGTGCTCGTTTGATAGAGACCCAGTGCTCAAAAAATATTATGTTTGAGTGATATGTAATCTCATTGTAAGCGAAATGCTTTTATAAATTTTTATAAGGCTATTTTTATACTTTTGCCTGAAAGTAATATGATGCCTCCTGGGTGGCCGTTTATGTATACATGTGTATAACCTGAAAGATTGCAGCCGTCGGCTTCAACCCCCACACATATAATGCAGAGGTGCTTGTAAAAAACACGCATTCACACTTAACCCAACGTCTTGGTCCTATTAAGGAGGTGATAGCGGAGCGAGCGAGGCAACCGGACTATAATGCTTTAGCACTTTCACTTAGCCATAGGAGTTTGACAGTGGGGCTACTAAATAGCCCCTGGTGGCTCTGCACTCTCCCGATCTGGGGGTGCGTACATGCCTGGCTGGAAAACGGCCCTTCGTTAAGGCGGAGGAATTCTAACATTCCAACAGGTCATCGAGTGGTTGACCAGTCTCACGCTATATCATGACAGTCAGTTTTCGGCTTTCTCTACTGAGGTGCTCGTCCGGATGAACCAGGGCACAATCGCAGTAGTTCTCCTGGTGCTACCTTAGCCAGTAAAGCGGAACGTAAGGCACCAAAACACAGGAGCCGGGAAAACCCAACATTTGACCAAAGACAATGATTCGGAGCTGATGCATATAAGGCCAAACTCGCGATGCCGAACACTCCCTAAGGTATTCGGTCTTTGTGGTATAAATCGGGCCTAAATAATGGCCTTTGTAAGAAGCCCCTTGTGTCCAGGTATGTGCATTGTTCTGGTGTGGCCACATGCCAAGACGTCAGCATCCTTCTCAACGGTGGATATGTATCAACAAGAGACAGTAAAAAAGGTTTACGCAGGGTCTTAATCTAGAAAGAATCCTTGGAGCGGGTCCCTGCTGCACGTCTGCACCTGTGTCTCTGTTGTGCCGTATCCTGGACGGGTGTAGCACGATGATCGTCTATAAAAGAGAGGAATTTAGGTGAAAAGGTTGTCGTGCAAAAAGATAGTTTTTAAGAAACCATGTATAATTCAAGATGAGAAAAAATATCCACTTGTCTGCACGCGTTGAACCTCTTGTATTGACAAATAGGGGTGTGACCACTTATTCGGTATAAATAGCGGCGCCGGACTTGATTAGTCATGTCTGAGGTCTTGACGACCTATTGGATGCTTTCGCTGGTGCGGGCGCCTTTAGTGTGCGGCTGCCAGGGCAGCCGCACTCTCTTCGGCGCGCAGAGATCGCTTGATATTTCCGTTCACTGAAATGATGCCACGTGGACCGGGCATCTTGAGTGTCAGGGAGGCATAGTGTGGTATTGCATTAAAGCGAGCGAAAGCTTCGCATCCGAGCAGTGCTTGATAGCCACTTTGGAACGGAGCAATGTGGAAGGTTAAATGCTCGCAACGGAAGTTATCGGGGGAACCGAATATAACTTGTAGTAGGAGGGAGCCCGTACAACGAGCCCCTGGGCCTGGCGTTACTCCTTTAAAGGTAGTATTTCTATGGCGTATTTTTGTTGGGTCTAACCCCATCCCGCGGATTGTATCCTGATATATTAGGTTTAGATTGCTGCCACCGTCCATCAAGACTCGTGTGAAGTGATATCCGCCAATTACTGGGTCTAATACCAGGGCAGCCCATCCTGCGCGTCGGATACTTGCTGAGTAATCGCGATGGTCGAAAGTGATCGGTTGAGACGACCAGTGGCAGGACTTCGCGGTGACAGGCACTTGGGTATATTTTCCTGGGAGTGCCGCGTTGTTTTTTCCCTTGATCACGTGTAACACATATACTGTTTTGACTTCTGGTGGAAATTTCTTTTTATCCCCAGTGTCTTGCTTGGGAGGCTCATCCTCGTCTGTACTTGGTGTATCCTCCCCCTTGTGTACGGCGTTGAGCTTGCCGGACTGCTTGAAGACCCAACATTCTCTATGGGTATGATTAGCAGGTTTACCAGGGGTACTATGGATCTGACATACTTGGTCCAGAATTTTGTTGAGGCTGGACAGTTCATCCCTGGTGCCTTTAGAGGGCGGCTTTTGCTGACCTGGCCGAGAGCTTTTGAATCCGGCGTTTACTGTCGTCCCCTTCGTGATGTCTTCTTTGTTCCGGCGTTTGTTATTGCTGTTGCACCGTGATTTCCTGTTTCCATCTCTAACTTCAGATGTACTGGGGTCGCTGGTGCTGCATCTGGCTAGCCAGCTGTCCTCACCCGCGCAAAAGCGGGTCATGAGGCTTGGTAATGCGGCTAACGTTCTCGGCTTATTTTGGCCGAGGTGTCTGGCGAGCCATTCGTCACGGACGCTATGCTTAAATGCTGCCAAGGCTTCGGCGTCCGGACAGTCGACAATCTGATTCTTCTTAGTAAGAAACCTGTTCCAAAACTTTCAGGCTGACTCTCCGGGCTATTGAGTTATATGACTCAAATCGTCCGCATCCGGGGGTCGGACATAAGTCCCTTGAAAATTTGCCCGAAAGGCGTCTTCGAGCTCTTCCCAACTTCCAATGGAGCTTTCGGGGAGGCCTTTAAGCCAGTGACGAGCTGGCCCTTTGAGCTTGAGGGGTAAGTACTTGATGGCGTGGAGATCATCTCCTCGAGCCATATGGATATGAAGGATGTAGTCCTCAATCTAGACCCCAGGGTCTGTTGTTCCGTCGTATGTCTCTATGTTTACGGGTTTGAATCCCTCTGGAAATTCATGGTCCAGCACCTCATCGGTGAAACATAGGGGATGTGCGGCACCCCTGTAGCTGGGTGTACCGCATTGTTCGGATGTTTGTTGTGTTGCATTGTATGCTGGGGCGCGCTTGCATGGTCTATAGATGGATCTTGTTGCGCCGTCCTTTGGGTGCGAGCCATCGCATGGGTCGCGTGTTGTATTGTGAGTGGCGTTGTATGCCGCTCTGTGTTGGTAGAGGGGTCGTCTATCCGGCTAGGTGGCTGCTTTGATATTTGGTTGTGGGGGGTCTGAGGCCTCCTCATCGAATTCAGGTAGCAGCTTCCGCTTTGGGTAGCTCTTGGAGGGGCGATTGTCGCCGTACCTCGCTGCCGTGTTGAGTATTTTACTCCATCTGATTTGGAGTGTGTCTTGCGCAGCCTTGAGCCTTTGCTTCTGCTTTTTAAGACTCCTCGCGGTGGCAACAAGCCTTTTACGGGCGTTCTGCTGCTCCGGGTGCCTGTCCGGCGTTATGTCGTCCGGACCATTATCCTTGATAGAATTTGTTTGTTCGGTTTGATTATCCGGATTGCCGTTGTCCGGCAGTGGTTCACCCTGCTCCAGCGCTGGGTCTGTGTGATTGTTATTTCTATCGAGGCGGGATTTGGGGCGGCGCTTGCGTCGCCGCTTTGACTGCTTCTCGAGGGAACAAGCCTTCGGTGCGTCCTTCTGCTCCTCGTCATCATATTTTGGTGCGTCCACCATGTATACGTCATATGACGAGGTGGCTTTCCAGGGCCCAACAGGCGCTGGTTCTTCATCGTCTCCTTCATCGGCGTCCATACCGTCGATGTCTTCGGAGTCGAAGTCGAGCATGTCGGTTAAATCATCGACAGTGGCTACAAAGTGGGTGGTGGGTGGGCTTTGAATTTCTTCATCGTCCGTATCCCAACCTTGCTGACCGTAGTCCGGCCAGGGCTCTCCTGATAAAGAGAGAGACTTTAGTGTATTCAGAATATCGCCGAAAGGCGAGTGCTGAAAGATGTCCGCGGCAATAAACTCCATGATCGGCGCCCGATCGAATTCGATCGGCAGGGGCACGGAGGGTTCGAAGTGTGGAGAGGAGTCCAGCTCCTTGGAATCACGAGTCTCGCGGAGTGCGGGGCTGGTGTTCGGCTCGATCATCGTTGGAATCGCAGCCCCCGAGGCGGCGTCCAACCCCCCATCCTCGATCGGCGCAGTTGGCTCCGAATTAAGGGTCGAAGCCGATGCGGGTGCGGCCTCCAGGGCACTGTTTGGCGGCAGAGCTAGATCACGCTTGTCGTGATAGTGCGGCGCGCTCGGCAGTGGCTCGAATCCGTCGAAGATCAAGTCCCCGCGGATGTCAGCCGTGTAGTTTAAAATTCCAAATCTGACCTGATGGCCAGGGGCATAGCTTTCGATCTGCTCCAGATGGCCAAGTGAATTGGCCCGCAGTGCGAAGCCACCGAAGACGAAGATCTATCCGGGGAGGAAGGTCCCTCCCTGGACTGCATCGCTTTTGATGATCGTAGGAGCCATCAAGCCTAACGGCGACGACACAGAGGAACTCTCAATGAAAGCACCAATGTCGGTGTCAAAACCGGCGGATCTCGGGTAGGGGGTCCCGAACTGTGCGTCTAGGCCGGATGGTAACAGGAGGCAAGGGACACGAAGTTTTACCCAGGTTCGGGCCCTCTAGATGGAGGTAAAACCCTACGTCCTGCTTGATTAATATTGATGATATGGGTAGTACAAGAGTAGATCTACCACGAGATCGCAGAGGCTAAACCCTAGAAGCTAACCTATGGTATGATTGTTGTTTTTATATGTTGTCCTACGGACTAAAACCCTCTGGTTTATATAGACACCGGAGAGGGTTAGGGTTACACAAAGTCGGTTACAATGGTAGGAGATCTATATATCCGTATCGCCAAGCTTGCCTTCCACGCCAAGGAAAGTCCCTTCCGGACACGGGACGAAGTCTTCAATCTTGTATCTTCATAGTCCAGGAGTCCGGCTGAAGGTATAGTCCGGCCATCCGGACACCCCCTAATCCAGGACTCCCTCAGTGCATTTTAATTATGTTAAGTTTCAGGTTATCTACAACCGGACATTAACAAATTCCCATCTGCCCATAACCGCGGGCATGGCTTTCGAAAGTTCAAAACCCTGTAGGGGAGTCCCAACTTAGCCCATCACAAGCTCTCACGGCCAACGAAGGATATTCCTTCTCCCAAGACAATCCGATCAGACTCGGCATCCCGGTTACAAGACATCCTCGACAATGGTAAAACAAGTCCAGCAACTGCCCGAATGTGCCGACAAATCCTGATAGGAGCTGCACATATCTCGTTCTCAGGGCACACTGGATAAGCAATCCGTACAACTAAAACCAACCCTCGAGTTTCCCCGAGGTGGCGCTGCAAGGGGCTCTAGTTTGGACCGACACTCAGAGGAGCACTGGCCCGGGGGGTTTAATAAAGATGACCCTTGGGCTCCGGAAACCCAAGGAAAAAGAGGCTAGGTGGCGACTGGTAAAACCAATGTTGGGCATTGCTGGAGGAGTTTTATTCAAGGCGAACTGTCAAGGGGTTCCCATTATAACCCAATCGTGCAAGGAACGCAAAATCCGGGAACATAACATCGATATGACGAAAAATTAGGGCGGCAAGAGTGGAACAAAACACCAGGCATAAGGATGAGCCTTCCACCCTTTACCAACTATATAGGTGCATTAAGATAAACAAGATAATATTACGATATCCCAACAATAAACATGTTCCAACAAGGAACGATCTCCAATCTTCACCTGCAACTAGCAATGCTATAAGAGGGGCTGAGCAAAGCGGTAACATAGCCAAACAACGGTTTGCTAGGACAAGGTGGGTTAGAGGTTTGACATGGCAATGTGGGAGGCATGATAAGCAAGTGGTAGGTATTGTAGCATAGGCATAGCAAAAGAGCGAGCATCTAGCAAGCAAAGATAGAAGTGATTTCGAGGGTATGGTCATCTTGCCTACAAAGTTCTCGGAGTTGGCTTGATCCTCGTAAGCGTACTCAACGGGATCCTCATTCACGTACTCATCTCCCGGCTCTACCCAAACAAGAACAACCAGCAAAAAGGAACACAATCAACCACGCGCAATGCTCAAACAACATGATGTCAAACATGTCATGATATGCGGGATGCGTTATGCGATGCATATGCATGATTTGGAAAGGAATAATTTAACCTGGCCTCAACTTGGAATTCCAAGAGTGCCACTGGAAAGGGGAGTCAATTTTGGTCGAAAACGATATAAAGATCACCGGAATCGGATGCACGGTTTGGAAATGGCAAGCAAAACAAATATGGCACCGGTCTGCGATAAACAGCAAGTAGCCTTCTAAATGCATCAAGAAAAACATTCTACAGCACTCCAACATGACAACAAAATACATGGCAGGGATCCACTCATGATGCTTGACAAAAGATGAACACTGAGCTACGGCTAATTCACTCAATAGCAGGTTCAAACAAGCATGGAAAAATTGCAAAAGATAACAGGTTTCAGACTTAGTGAAATTAACAGCAAGTCAGGAATTTATCATCAGGAAGCAATGTTTAGAGCACGATAACTATATGCTACAGGAACATATCGTGGCAAAGCAAGGCATGGTATGAAGCTACTCTAAGCATATAACAAAAGTCCCTTAGTGACCATGAGCCAAAAGGGATCAGAAAAAATAATTGCAAGCATGTGAACATAGCAAAAACATAAACAGATTCAGACTTAGTGAAAAAAAACTGGAGCATGGCAAAACAGATAACGAGTAGGCATGTTTACGAGCTTGATGCACTCACTACGACGCATTGCATGACAAACTAAGCATACACCCATCAAGTAGACATGGCATAGAAGCTAGACAAGGCAAGAAAAACATCATAGCATGCACGGATCAACTACAACAAGCTTGGCAAAATTGCTAAACATGTTAACAATCTGCCAAGAACATTTTATAGCAAAAGTAGAGCTCGATTCACTCAAGCTAGGGTGCTCCATAATTGCAAAATAAGACATGGATGGATAGATCACAACATTATCTACAAAACATCCTTACTGATCATGCTCAAAAGAGGCACGGATCACTAGTAAACAACATGAATATATGGCATAAAAATAATGACAGGGCAAGGACTTAGTGAAATTCTAAGTCCCTGAAATCAGCATCATTGAGTAACTTACTTTGCATGCTTGTACTAGTCACCACAGAGATCACAAAAATACATGGCATACACCCCTGTAAAGATGGTATGGCATTCTTCAAAACACATGTAGAGCTCAGGATCATAGCGTGCACACATTAATCATGGCAAAAATGACAAAAGTGCATTTGCTGAAACAGATCTGAAACTATCATCACATAGCCCTCTTCCAACAACATTTCGGGCATCAAGATGAGCTCAAATGAAAATGATGCAATGAGATGAAATGATGTACTCCTCAAGGCAAACATTTTGATATGCAACACGCACGAATCGGAGCAATAGTTGCAGAGTTATGGCATGTCAAAGAATGCAAAAAAACATCTGAGAGAAGGGGAGAAAGTCAAACGATCCGGATCTAGGGTTTGTCTCCGGCGCACGAACCGAGATCTCTGACGAGGTGCTTTTGCTCCGGCGAGGTGGATGGGAGAGGGGACGGCCGGAGGAGGTCGAATCCGGTCGGGGTCGGGGAGATCCGGCGACGGGGAGGCCGGATCCGTCGCCGGGCGGCGAGGGGCGACGAGGGGTCGCGGTGGAGGAGGCCGGTGCGTGGCGGCGCGCTACTCCGGTCGAGGAAGGTGCGCCAACAGTGAACTGGCGTCGGCGGCGGAGCTGGAGTCCGGCGCGGGCGGCGCGCTCCCTCGCGCGGGGCGCGGGCGGCGGGACAGCACGGGCCAGGCAGGGCCGGCTCCGGGCTGAGCAGGCCCGCGGGTGCGGCAAAGTGGGCATGGGGCGGCGACCAACCAGGTGGTGCCACGTGGCGGCGGCGGGGCGGAGTGGACTTGTCCGGCCGGACGGGAATTTGTCTAGCGACGCGTGGAGAGGGAGGGGTCTAGGGTTTGCCCGAAAATTTTGGGGGTGATCTATTTATAGAGGTAGGAGGAGCTAGGAGGCTCCAAATGA
The DNA here is from genome assembly GCF_018294505.1 of Triticum aestivum. Classification (NCBI taxonomy): domain Eukaryota; kingdom Viridiplantae; phylum Streptophyta; class Magnoliopsida; order Poales; family Poaceae; genus Triticum; species Triticum aestivum. Next base: position 66,920,688 of record NC_057797.1, read on the forward strand.
GGTGCGGTTTGCGGCCACGCGATCATGATCGAACGGCCTAGGTGATGGGAGAGGTTTAGGTGGGTTTTGGGCCACTTTGGAGAGGTGTTGGGCTGCAACACACACGAGGCCTTTTCAGTCCCTTGGTTAACCGTTGGAGTATCAAACGAAGTCCAAATGGCACGAAAATTGACAGGCGGTCTACCGGTAGTAAACCAAGGCCGCATGACAAGTCTCGGTCCAATCCGAAAACATTTAGCACCCGCACACGAAAAGAGGTAGAAAGGAACACCGGGTGACATAGGAGCGCCGGAATGCAAAACGGACAACGGGGAAAATGCTTGAATGCATGAGACGAACACGTATGCAAATGCAATGCACATGATGACATGATAAGAGATGCATGACAAAGACAAAACACACGGAGACAAAAACCCGACAACGAGGAAATGACATAACTTAATGCCGGAAAAGGCAAGAGTCGAAATACAATTAAGGTAGTTACATCCGGGGTGTTACAACACTCCACCACTACAAAAGGATCTCGTCCCGAGATCTAGGACTGGAAAAACTCCGAGTACTCAGAACGGAGGTGATCCTCGCATTCCCAGGTGGCTTCACGGTCAGAATGATGTGACCACTTGACTTTTAGGAATTTGATTGACTTGTTGCGAGTCTTGCGCTCAATTTTTTCAAGAATAGCAACCGGGTGCTCACGGTAAGACAGGTCTTCTTGGAGATCAATGTCTTCGAAGTTGACGGTGCGGTCAGGGGTCTTGAAGCACTTGCGGAGTTGAGACACGTGGAACACATCGCGCACATTTGCAAAGTTGGAGGGAAGCTCAAGTCGATAGGCGAGATCGCCTCTTTTGCTGACGATCTTGAAAGGACCCACGTATCGAGGGGCAAACTCCCTTTGATACCGAAGCGACAAGTACCTTTCATTGGAGAGACGCGGAGGTAGACATGGTCTCTGATCTCGAAAGCCAAGTCACGATGTTTACTATCGTAGTAACTCTTCTGGCGCGATTGCGCGGCTTTGAGATTATCATGAATGACTTTGCACATCTCTTTTGCCTCTGTGATCAAATCATTGCCGAGAAGTTGACGTTCACCAGTCTCTGACCAGTTAAGAGGAGTACGACACTTCCTGCCATAGAGAATTTCAAATGGGCCCTTGCCCGAACTCGCTTGGAAGCTGTTGTTGTAGGAGAACTCGGCATATGGAAGACAATCTTCTCAGTTCATACCAAAAGAGATGACGCAAGCCCTGAGCATATCTTCAAGAATTTGATTTACTCGCTCGACTTGGCCACTAGTTTGAGGATGAAAAGTTGTGCTGAAACGGATGTTGGTGCCCATGGCCTTCTGAAAAGAATCCCAAAACTTAGAGGTGAAGATGCTGCCACGATCTGAAGATATCAGCCGCGGAATGCTGTGCAGCGAGACAATCCTTGAGGTATATAGCTCTGCCAATTGAGCTGTTGTGATAGATTCTTTGATAGGAAGAAAATGAGCCACTTTAGTGAGTTTGTCGATGACAACGAAGATAGTATCATTGCCACGCTTGGACTTTGGAAATCCAGTCACGAAGTCCATCTCAATATGGTCAAACTTCCATTCTGGAATGGTAAGAGGTTGGAGGAGACCAGCTGGCCATTGGTGTTCTGCCTTCACTCTTCTGCAGACATCACATTCATTCACGGACTAAGCAATCTCGCGCTTCATTCGAGTCCACCAATACGACTGCTTGAGGTCCTGGTACATCTTTGTACTTCCAGGGTGAATAGAGAGGAGTGAATTGTGAGCCTCGTTCATAATGACTTTACGAAGGTCACCTTTAGGCACAACAATGCGATCCTCGAAGAACAGAGTATCCTTGTCATCAAGGCGATATCATTTGTACTTGGGTTGACTCTTGGCAATCCCAAACTTCACCTTCTTCACCATAGCATCAAGAAGTTGAGCCTCACGAATCCGATCTTCCAAAGTAGGAGAGACTTGGAGGTTGGCGAGGAAACCTTGAGGAACAACTTGCAGATTGAGTTTGCGGAAAGCTTCACAAAGCTCGGGTTGGTAAGGCTTGATAACCAAACTATTGCAGTAAGCCTTCCTGCTCAATGCGTCAACAATTACATTGGCCTTTCCTGGAGTATATTCGATACTCGGATTATACTCTTGAATAATTTCGACCCAACGAGTCTGCCTGAGGTTGAGATTAGGCTGAATTAAGATGTACTTGAGACTCTTATGATCAGTGAAAATGTCCACTTATCTTCCCAATAAGGGATGTCTCCAAGTTAAAAGAGCATGCACAACTGCCGCCAACTCGAGGTCGTGAGTGGGGTAGTTCTTTTCGTTGGGCTTCAACTGGCGAGAGGTATAGGCCACAACTTTCTTCTCTTGCATCAACACTGCACCAAGACCTTGAAGAGAAGCATCACAGAAGACCTCAAACGGTTTGGATTCATCAGGAGGAGTCAGAACTGGAGCAGTGACTAACTTCTCTTTCAGGGTGTTAAAAGCGATGTCACATTCAGGAGACCAGATGTACTTCACATGCTTCTGGAGAAGGTTGGAAAGAGGCTTCGCGATCTTAGAGAAGTTCTCAACGAACCTTCGACAATAGCTTGCCAGCCCAAGGAAGCTGTGGAGTTGCTTCATGTTCTGAGGTGGTTCCCAATTCAGAATTGCAGACACCTTCTCAGGATTAACAGCAATGCCCTTGGCAGAAATGATATGTCCAAGGTAGAGAACCTCATCGAGCCAAAACTCGCACTTTGAAAACTTGGCATAGAATTGATGTTCTCTGAGTTTATCCAGCACCAAACGCAAGTGCTTGGCACGATCCTCCTTGTTCTTTGAAAAGACCAAATGTCATCGAGGTAGACCAAGATGAAGTCATTTGTGTAGGGGTTGAAGATGAAGTTCATCATGCGAGAGAATGTTGGCGGAGCATTGACAAGGCCGAAATACATGACGGTGTATTCATATGAACCATAGCTTGTTCTGAAAGCTGTCTTCGGGATATCTTGTTCACGAATGCGAATCTGATGATAGCCCATACGAAGATTAAGCTTGGAGAATACTTGAGCACCTTTGAGTTGTTCAAACAGCTCATTAATGTTGGGAAGTGGGTACTTGTTCTTTATAGTCTTCTTGTTCAATGGATGGTAGTCGACACAGAGTCGGTCCGTTCCATCCTTCTTCACAAAAAGAACACCACAACCCCATGGGGAAGAACTTGGTCGGATGAGACCCATTCGCTCTTGAATATCGAGTTGCTTCTTCAGCTCCTTCAACTCTTCAGGTCCAAGCTTGTAAGGATATTTGCAAACAGGTTCCGTGCCAGGCTCAAGATCGATGACGAATTCAACTGGCCGGTGCGGAGGCATTCCTGGAAGCTCTTCTGGAAAGACATCTTGATATTCGCAGACGACTGGAATTTGAGAGATGGCATCCAGCTCGCCCTTCTCATTGAGAGAAAACAGTCAGATGGTATCATCCCTTGCGGCAAAGACAATTACATCCTCAGACGAATGAGTCAATTGAATCTACCTGGCACCACAATCAAGCTGAGCCTTGTGCTTAGAAAGTCAGTCCATTCCGAGAATAAGATCAATATCCGAGTCACCAAGGACATTAGGAGAAGACAAGAACTTATAGTCACCCAATGTGATAGAAACATCCGGAACGAATACTCGAGAAGTCATTTGACGGGCCGGAGAGACAATAGCCAAAGGTTTCGGCAACACTTGAGTAACCAAATCATGCTTAGATGCAAAAGGTCTCGAGATGAAACAATGCGATGCACCAGTGTCAAAAAGAACTCTTGCGGGAATATCGTTAACAGGAAGGTTACCCATGATGACATCTGACGAGTCCTCTGCGTGAGCTGCATTCACCATGTTGACCTTGGCGTACTTGGGGTTATGCTTGACCATTGCGGTACTGGCAGATCTCACAGGAGGAGGAGCAGGAGGAAGACACCTCTGAGTGAAGCATTTGTTGGCATAGTGACCCTTCTGCTGACACTTGTTTCACGTGACCTCCGAGAGCGGACGGTGATACAGAGCACTTGATCTTGGAGCTTGAGACGAAGTCTTGTTCTAAAAGCCAGGGTTGGGTGGGTGGGAAGATCCATTGCCACCTTTGCTCTTCTGCTGATAAGGCTGACGGAACGGAGGAGAAGGCAACCAATACTTTTGCTGCTTAGAAGCCACTTGAGTTGAGGAAGAAGGAGTTGCATCTCTGACTCGCTTCTTGGAAGCATCGCACTTGAGTTGAGCAGTCTCTTGCTTCATTGCCATATTGTAGAACTCATTGTACTTCTTCGGCTCAAAAAGGACGAGAGCTAGTTGGAGATCTTCTCTGAGGCCACCCCTGAACTAATAAATCATGCTCTTCTCGTCAAGGACGTCTTGCTTGGCGAAATGAGCGAGCCTCTGGAACAGAATGTTATACTGGTAAACAGACAAGCTGCCTTGCTTCAAGTTGCGGAATTCCTCACGCTTGCTTTCAACAACACTCTGAGGAATGTGATGAGCTTTAAAGTCTTGACGGAATTCATCCCAGGTAATCACACGGCCTCCTCCGGAATCTTTGTATTACTGAAACCATTCTGCAGCTTGGTCTTTGAGTTGGAAGGAGGCAAACTTGACAAAGTCCTCAGGCCTGACGTTGCTGCACTCAAAATGCTCGCAGATATCCACGAGCCAATCATCAGCGTCTGACGCCTCGACATAGTTGCTGAATGTATTTGGTTGGTGTTGGGGATATTACTGCTGGGCGTAAACCGGCCTATCTGGGCCGGGTCAACTTCATCAGTAGTTCAAGAGTGCTAAAGCCCAAGAAGACAGATGAGGGCCTAAGGCCCGTAGTCGGTTTAAGACTTGTAGCTATAAACCGGCATTTGTATATAAACTTGTATTGTAAGCTAGGAATAAGGAGAGACCAACCCGGATACGAATATGGACCGGTGTTGGGACTTTGTGAACCGACAGGCGTCACCCGTGTATATAAGGGGACGACCCAGCGGCGGTTCAAGGACAGACAACAATTCGAGACATAGGCGAAGCTTGTTTGCTCCCTAGTCATCGAAACCCCATCAATTCCATCACAACTAGACGTAGGCTTTTACCTTCATCGAAGGGGCTGAACTAGTATAAACTCTCTTGCGTCCCTGTGTCCGCTTTAACCCCTTCAAGCTAACCCGTCGCGATGGCTCCACGACTAAGTCCTTTCTCTAGGACATCTGCCATGACAAAACCACGACAGTTGGTGCCCACCATGGGGCTATCGCACGATGGTTTCAAGTTCTTGGAGGGCCGCTTTGAAGGACTCAAGGGCTACGCCGTGGGCCGGATGACTAAGAGTCATCGCGGCAAGCTCTACATCGATGATGCAGGCTGGGGCCCCGAGGCCGGCTCAGTTGAGTACGGGTACCGGGTCTCCTTTGGTGGCATACACGTTTTTATTGGCAAGATCGGAGAACCGGGCCCTGAGCCAGACATCTTCACCGACCTCGTCGAAACGGCTCAGCATGCGCGATCTACCCGGGTTAAACTGGTCGTGAAGCGTGCCTTCATGGGAGTCATCCATGGAGGAGGACATGAGGACGGATCGGGATCTGGCGGCGAGACCATCATTTACTCCGGCGATGAGTCATTCGGAGAAACCGAATCTCTTTATCAGCTACAAGATGGCCGGATTGGGGGCTGTTCCGATGGCGACAATATTCCAGACCCCTCTGATCTGCCCAACCGAGTTGGAACATTCATGGCCGGCACACATGCAGCGCTTCATTCTTCGCCCGCTGCGGCAACAACCTCCGGTTCAGCAACGGCGACGGCTGCCGGGGCAGGAGGCCCTGTGCACCTGCCGGCTCAAGTTCTATCAGAGCTATTTGATGCATTGGCTGTGCTTATGGCGGAAGCTAATCCGGCGGATCAGGACGCCCACAACGCGGAGATTGCAAAGGTGAAGGAACAGATCACCCAGGCCAAGGCGGATCTGGCAGCTGAGGACACCAGGATGGCCACAGAGCGGGTCGCTCTAGACGCACAAGCCTACAGGCTCATGTTGGACCAGAGCGCGTCGCAGGAAGTCATGAGGAGGAAGTACCGATCCCGCTTGCCTCCGGTTTTCGAGGCCAGATACCTTTTCAACACCCCAGGAGCAGGAAGCAATAATCCGCTGGAGGGAAACCGGGCAGAAGCTCCTGGGACTGGTGCACCGGTTCAGCCTCGTCGGACGGACCCGCCTCATCAAAACACCGTTATACCTCAGGCTATTTTAACACCTCCGGGTCACTACTCCAACCCAATGGACAATCTCGTCGCCGCTGCTGCACGGCTGGAGGCCATTCCAATTGAAGGTGACTCGCCACAGGAAGTAGAGACACGACGGGTCAAGGAGCTTCTGAGGACAGCTTTGGTTCAACAGGAAGCGTACTCGTACAGCCGCGACCGGATCCACTTAACCCCCCATCCAAGCCGGAGCTATAGCAGACATATGGATGAGCCGGCAGTGTCGAGTAATGAACGACGTGGAGCACCCCGTGGCAACAACCCGGCGGGTGGTGCTGATAACGCTCAGGAAGTGGTGGACCGGACCCGAGCGCGCAGGGTGGCCGAATTAGCCGCACAGCATCAAGCTCGGCAGCTCACGCCGGTTCGTCCAACTATCTCGATCGAACCTGGTGTCACTTCTAGTTCTTTGGGGGTGCCTTGCCTTGTCCCCGCTTTACGCAATGTGCGCCTGCCCAAGGATTTCAAAGGCCCGCGCAAAGTACCAAATTACACGGCGGATCAACCTCCAGAGACATGGGTGGAGAGCTATGAGATGGCCATGGAGATGCTTGATGTGGATGACGCGGCGTGTACGAAATACTTCACCATGATGCTTGAAGGAACGGCCCGTACTTGGTTAAAAAGCTTGCCGGCTAATTCTATCAGTTCATGGGCCCAGTTATGAGCCTGGTTTATCAGCAATTTCAAGGATACTTGTAACCAACCTATGTCGATAGTGGACTTAGCTGCCTGCGTCCAGGAGGAAGGAGAATCGACGACTCATTGGGTGCGCCGGGTCTCACAAGTGTTGCATTCATCAGACCGCATCAACGCTGACACCGCTGTATTAACCCTAAAAGGCAACTGCCGGTTTGGGCCCCTAAAGCTGAAGTTGGGACGGATGAAGCGTCATTGCACTGACCTGGGGACCCTCATGGCTGCTTTGGTAAAGTATGCTGATTCTGATAGTACCAAGGATCCCAAATCTGATGATGACAAGGCAGGGAAGGGAAAGAGGAACAGCAACTCCAAAGGTCAGCAGCATCACTGGGCAGGCAATGGTGGTGGAGGCAAGCGTAAAGCGGATGGTAACATGGACTTTGTGGCCAATACCAACACGCAGGACAATGGCCAGTGACACAAGGGTAAACCGAAAAATCACAATGGGGCACCCAACCCTAACCCGGACCGCCTAAACTATCTACTGAGCCAGCCCTGTCCAAGACATGGGACGACGGAGGCGCCAGCAAACCACCTTTGGAAGGATTGCTTCATTATGCAGGAGTTCAAGAATTCTAATGCTTTCCGGTATGATCACGGCTCCGGCGGTGGCTCAGGGTCCGGGCCGGGTTACGGTGGAGGAAATTCTGGTTCAGGATTTAATGGTAATCCGGATGGACATAATAATCAAAATAGCCAGAACAACCAGGGTGGTTACAACCAACAGTAGCAACAGTCAGGTTACCAGAGCAACCCAAAGCAGTTGAGCAGTGGGCAGTACCACGTCTTCACCACTAGTTTGGACAAGCGAGACCGGAAGTTTCAGAGGTGGGCGGTCAATTCTGTTGAACCGGCCATACCCCGTTATCTACGCTGGTCTGAACAACCAATCATATGAAGCAGAGAGGATCACCCTCCCCAGGTTGATAATCCGGGTCAGTTGGCTCTGGTGGTGGCGCCTCAGGTGGGAGGTTATAAGTTCACCAAGGTGCTCATGGATGGAGGGAGCAGCATTAATATCTTGTAGTATGAGACCTTCCGTCGTATGGGACTAACAGATAAAAATCTCAAATCGTGCAATACAGTGTTCCACGGTGTAGTACCTGGCAAATCGGCATATCCTGTTAGTAAGATAGCTCTGGAAGTGGCCTTTGGGGATGATCATGATTCCAGGTCGGAGACATTGACGTTTGAAGTGGTGAAAATCCAAAGTCCATATCACGCCCTGTTTGGGCGACCGACCTACGCCAAGTTTATGGCACGGCCCTGTTATGTGTATTTGCAGCTCAAGATGCTGAGTCACACGGGGACAATAACGGTTCACGGAAGCCGCAAAATCGCTTTGGAGTGCGAGGAAGGAGATGCGGCCTATGCATAGTCGGTTTGTGCCACCGAGGAGCTGAAGTATTATAAGGACAATGTTGATCCGGCAGACATGACTCCATTAAAGAAGCCAACTACGGAGCATGATCTGGCCCTGAAGTTCAAATCGGCAGCAGAAACTAAGCTTGTTGACTTCGTACCTGGCGATTCGTCCAAGCAGTTCAGCATCAGTGCCAACTTGGATCCGAAATAGGAAAGCGCGCTCATCGAGTTCATCCGTGAGAATCGGGACATTTTTGCATGGAAGCCCTCTGACATGCCAGGTGTACCAAGGCAACTCGCTGAGCACACCCTTAATGTGGATCCTAAATACAAACCGGTGAAACAGTTCCTCCGCCGGTTTAATGAAGAAAGATGCAAGGCGATTAGAGAAGAGGTAGCCAGTCTCTTAGCAGCTGGCTTTATTGTTGAAGTTTTTCACCCTGAGTGGCTTGCCAATCCGGTGCTGGTCCTTAAGAAAAACAACACCTGGCGCATGTGTGTGGATTACATAGATCTTAATAAGGCTTGTCCAGCAGATCCTTTTTCCCTCCCCCGTATTGATCAAATTATTGATGCTACGACGGGTTGTGAGCGTTTAAGTTTTTTGGATGCATATTCTGGCTATCATCAGATCAAAATGGCAGTTAAGGACCAGGAGAAGACGACATTCATAACTCCCTTTGGAGCCTTCTGCTATGTGTCTATGCCCTTTGGGCTCAAGAGTGCCCAGGCAACTTATCAACGGTGTGTGCAAAATTGTCTTCACAAGCAGATTGGCCGTAATGTACATGCTTACGTGGATGATATCATGGTTAAATCCAGGGAGAAGGAGACTCTGATTGATGATTTGAAGGAAACCTTTGATAACCTGAGGACATACAAGATGATGCTTAATCCGGACAAGTGTGTCTTTGGTGTACCGGCGGGCAAGTTATTGGGTTTTCTGGTGTCCAATAGGGGAATTGAGGCTAATCCGGAGAAGATCACAGCCATCACCTCCCTGGCTAAACCGAAGTGTATCAATGATGTTCAACGCCTGGCAGGCCGGATTGCCGCGTTAAGCCGGTTTATCAGTCGTCTTGGTGAGAAGGCAATCCCTTTGTATCAGATGTTGAAGAAGACGGATCAGTTTGTCTGGAGTTCTGCTGCTGATGAAGCATTTGAGGACTTAAAGCGGCAATTGGCCAATCCGCCTGTGCTCGCCGCTCCCATTGACAAGGAGCCGTTACTGCTATATGTTGCTGCTAATGCTCGGGCGGTCAGCGTGGCTATTGTGGTGGAGCGAAAGGAGGCAGGTAAGGAGCATCCGGTTCAACGTCCAGTCTATTATATCAGCGAGGTACTCATTGAGTCCAAGCAAAGGTATCCGCATTGGCAGAAGCTGGTGTATGGAGTTTTTATGGCAAGCCGGAAGCTTAAACAATACTTCCAAGGGCACCCAATTACGGTGGTCAGTTCTGCTCCTTTGGGGGATATCATCCAGAACCGGGAAGCAACTGGCCGGATTGCCAAGTGGGCTATAGAGCTTGGGCCGCACGGTTTGAAGTATGTGCCTCGGACGGCGGTTAAGTCTCAAGCACTTGTTGATTTCATCAATGATTGGACGGAAATGCAAGCACCTGAAGAAAAGCCGGATCACACATATTGGACCATCCATTTTGACGGATCCAGGCAATTGGAAGGCTCGGGGGCTGGAGTCGTATTAACTTCCCCACGAGGTGATAAGTTTTGTTACGTTCTCCGCTTAATGTTCCCTTGTACTAACAATGCAGCTGAGTATGAAGCCTTGCTCCATGGTCTCCGGATGGCTAAGGAGATGAATCTAAGTCGAGTTAAGTGCTTCGGTGACTCGGACCTCGTGGCTCAGCAAGTGTCTGGCACTTGGGACTCCAAGGACCCACTCATGGCAGCATATCGTCGTGAGGTGGATATTGTTGCAGGTCATTTTAAAGGCTATCAGGTGGACCACGTGGACCGGCGGAAAAATGAAGCGGCGGACGCTTTAAGCCGGCTGGGCTCTCAGCGCAAACCGGTCCCGCCCAATGTTTTTCTGGATGTGCTGCACAACCCGTCGGTCAAGATCCCTGGTGAAGCGGATTTGGCTATTCCTGATCCGGAGGCTCAATTGGTGGCAGCTCTTCATGTTATTCCGGATTGGACGCTTCCTTACCTGGCGTACAAGAACCGGGGCGAGTTACCAGAGGATGAGACTCTGGCCCGACAGATAATCCGGCGATCCAAGTCCATGACTATTATCAACGGCGAGTTGCATCATTGCAGTGTGTCAGGGGCGTTTCAACGCTGTGTGTCTCCTGAAGAAGGCCGTGAAATTTTGCGTGAGATCCACGAAGGAGATTGTGGTCACCACGCCGGTTCAAAATCTCTGGTGGCTAAAGCGTTTCGCCATGGCTTCTATTGGTTAACTGCTCATGCTGATGCGGAGGATCTGGTCAGACGATGTGATGGTTGCCAAAAGTTTTCAAGACGTGCTCATGTACCGGCTCAAGAATTGAGAATGATTCCAATTACTTGGCCGTTTGCGACTTGGGGGCTGGATATGGTTGGGCCTTTCAAAAGGTCCAAAGATAAGAAGACCCACCTCCTGGTGGCGGTTGACAAGTTTACAAAGTGGGTGGAGGCAGAACCTGTTAGCAAGTGTGATGCGGCCACGGCGGTTCAGTTCATCAAAAAAGTGATTTTCCGGTTTGGCTTTCCACACAGTATCATCACAGATAATGGTACCAATTTGTCCAAAGGTGCCATGAAGGAGTTCTGCGAACGGGAGCACATCCGGCTCGACGTTTCATCGGTGGCACATCCACAGTCCAATGGTCAAGCAGAAAGGGCTAATCAAGAGATCTTGAGAGGCATCAAGCCCCGGCTTATGGTTCCTTTGCAGAGAACACCGGGTTGTTGGGTAGAAGAGTTACCATCTGTGTTATGGAGCATCAATACTACACCCAACAGATCAACAGGATACACACCGTTCTTCATGGTTTACGGAGCGGAGGCGGTTCTCCCCAGTGATATCCGTCATGATTCACCCCGTGTGGCGGCTTATGTTGAAGCGGACAATGAGACAGCACGGCAAGACGCTTTGGACCTGTTGGATGAAGAACGTGACATAGCAGCTGCCCGCTCGGCGATTTACCAACAGGATCTTCGTCGTTATCACAGTCGCCGAGTCAGAACCAGAACCTTTCAGGAAGGAGATTTGGTGCTTCGGCTCATCCAAGATCAGACTGATATGCATAAGCTATCCCCACCTTGGGAGGGGCCTTTCGTGGTCAGCAAGAATCTGCACAACGGGTCATACTATCTGATCGATATTCGAGAGCATAAGGACTCACGTACATCAGAGGAGGAGACCAACAGGCCGTGGAACATAGCTCATCTTCGGCCTTACTATACCTGAGCCATTGGCTCTACTTATGTACATATTACGACGATGTATATATTATGATTAAATATAATAAACCGGAACCTCAGCTAAAGCGGGGTATCTGTTCTTTTACATCATGTGTGGTTACACGGAGTTGTTCTAAAGCGGCCTCCGGTTTACCCCTTGAGTTAGCTTTTTAAAAGCATCATGTTATATCACTTGGGGGTTTGGTCGTGTCCGAACCAATACAATACCTCTTGATAGGCGAGAGCCACCAGATCACTTGGGGACTTGGTCACGTCTGAACCAGTCATGCCTCTTGATCGGCCTAAGGCCACAGAATCACTTGGGGGCTTGGTCGAACCTGAACCATTGCCATGCCACTTGATCGGCATAAATGCCACGGTTTCATTGGGGACCTGGCTGACTAGAACCATAGTTACACCTATCGGGAGCTTGGTCGTGTTCGGCCATGGTAACGCCATCTGATCAGCTCAAATAAGCCTTTTTTTGCAAACGGTTTTGTCATTGCCTTTGCTTCACACTTTTCTTTGAAAGATATTTCTTTCTTTTTATTGCGTTTTTTAAACCGACAAAGTTTTCAACCGGTTCACACTGTCAATTGACGGAACACGGTTCATTTCAATCCGGAGACTATTTGCCCGGTTTGATCTTTTTTGTTAACATCCTCTTATGGAGTAACACGGTGTTTATTATAACCCGGCACGGTTTACATGGTAAACCGGCGTCATATATATATGGGAGCTGCTATCTCCTCCAACAGTGTGGGTTTATAAAACTCCGCTTCAAGATTGGCCAAGCCAACTTCACGCTCAACGATGGCAGGTATTATGTATCTCAAAATTTGGTCATATACTTAAAAAATTTCGGATGTTTTGATTTCATGTATGCAGACATCATATTCCGCCTGACGGTACAACTGCTGTGGCACTTGAAGATTTTTTAGTGCAGAAAGTACTTTGGAAAGTTCGTCACCCAAAGGAAGAGCAAGTGGCAGCGATTATGCACGAAGGCATATCAACATCAAAAGTATCAGCTAGCCTATTACAAGGCAACACGGTGCCCACAATAAGATCATTGTTTTTCGCAAAGGAGAAGCAGTTTTAAACCGGCTTCCGGTTCAAGCTTGGTCACCAGCCTGGCCTGATGGTTGTGGGTCATCCTGCACCGCTTCAGCTTCAGTTTCTCTACCCAGCAGCAGGAAATCAACAGTTGTCCAGTCGATTCCCATTAATGCTTGAAAAACAGCTTCATCATGGATCAGCAACGACGGGTCAATATCGGGAGCGTAAGTATGCTTACGGATTGGAGGGATAAGATTTTCCGCTTCATGAATTGGTGCAGCTATTCGCTTGTTTTGATTGTCATATTGGGCTTGATAATGAGACAAGTCTGCTTCTTCAGCCAATTGACAAGCTAGCGGACGCACCTCCCGGTTTATTGCTCGCAGATCCGCTTCACCAAACTCTGACCCGTCTTCCTTCAAGCTGGGATAGCCCTGAGCCGCTTCAATAGGATCAAAATCCGGCACCCAAGCTTTTGCCCGGATTAAGGCATTGATCGCACCGGTTCGAGCAGCAGATTTCTTCAGCTCTTCAACCCGGGCAGGAAGCACCGACAGTTTCATCAGAGTGTCCTGAATCAAGGTGGGCGCCGGCTTGTTGTGGGATGCAGTACAGATGATCCGCTGTGCACCAGTGTACAGTTGTTCGACCAACGTATAGGCGGCTTTCAATTTCTTCCGCACATCTGACCCCAAGTGACCAATGCGTGTCCCTGAAATATCATAAAGGGTTAACAAACCGGCAGCTCTGTAAGACGGCAGAATCAGTTCAGAAGTCAAACCGGCTTACCAAAGATAGCAGTGGTCATGGCATGCACGTGCCGCTTTATGCTGGTCAGTTCATCCGCCACCGGTTTTAGTGCAGCCTCGGCATCTTCTGCTCGTTTGATTAAAGCGGATTTTTCAGTGGCCCAATCCGCCCGCTTCTTCTTGAAGTTCTCCTTAAGCTGTTCCATGGCGCTTAAAGCGCTGGTTAATTCCTCTTTTGCTTTGGAGGTTTCAGCTTGTTGGGATTTCAGATTATCTTGGAGATCGGCGACTTGGCTTTCTTTCGTCTTCAGCTCAGCCTGCATGCAGACAGTTATATGATTCAGCAAAACGGTACAAGGATTGAAGTACCAACCACATAACAAGTTATGCACTTGGCACTTGGGGGCTAATGCATATTTGATCTTCATCTTTCAATTGCTTACAAAGTCCCAAGATCAATACAAGTATTCAACTTGGCACTTGGGGGCTAATGGCTATTTGCTCGTATATATTCTGATGCGGCGATCTCAATTACTTAAAGTCCCGGTTTAACTACGCTAAGTTGAACCGGCCCTTGGGGACTACATCAGCGAATTTCAAAGCATTAAGATTTATATTAGTCAGTCCCGGTTTGAAAGAAGATTACAAACCGGCCCTCGGGGGCTAGGAGCGTCAACAAGAATTGAAATAGACAAGCAGGAAAGAGCATATGGAAGTTACCTCATATTTATCTTTCATCATATTAACCAGACCGGCTTCATAGTCACGACTGGTATACAGCCGGTTCAGGTAGCCGGAATGGATATCTTGGGCGTTCAGAGCAGCGTAAGTCGCCAGATCAGCATTCCACTTGCCTTTGCCAAAGGCAGCAAATTCTTCCTTGGCAGAATGTTTGGACAAAGCGACAGGATTGCTTGGCTCTGTATGGCCAGTGCCAGTAATGACAACCTCATCATCCTTGGTATCGCCGGTTTGCACTGGGGCTGTTGGCTTGTCAGTAGGCTTTGTTGGACCGGTGGATTTCTCAATCCGGATGGAGCTTGTGGGCTGATTGACAGGATTTGAGGTATCAATAGGTCTCTCTTCAGCAATAAGATCGTCGTCTTGCTGCGGTGGATCATTGGGTATATCCTCAGGAATAGCCGCTTCAAGATCTGGTGTTTTGCCCGGTTCAAGGACGGCATCCTCTTCGGCCGCTTTGTCCAGGCGAGCCTTCTTGCTTGGCCTAGGCTTGGCCCTGAAAGGAATAACAAAATCAAATACAGCATATGTTCCAAGGCGATGTGCTGCAAATATTATGATAAGTATAGCTTACCCAAGCACCGTTTTGAGCGGTGGCAGCTGAGTAGCCGATGACTCGCCAGAGGATGAGTGGGAAGTAACCTGGTAATCGGAGTCAGATGGATTAAGAGGTTGACGAAAGCAGCCCGCTTTAGGACAAGCACTGACAAGCAAATTAGAGACCTCTGAACGGCGTTTCCGAACCGGACTGTTCGGTAAACCGGCGGAGGTAACTACCTGGCCGCTGTGCCGGGTTGTGCGACGAGCTTCGTGCTGTTGGGTCTTCATAAGAAATTTGGGATCCAAATAAGCAAGAGGATGAGAAAATTTAACTTTCCGGTTTGCCTGACGGATTTTTAGTGAAGGCAAAGGTTCTGAATCGGAAGAGAGAATAATTACCTCTGCAGCATCAGCATGGCTGGCTTCGGCATCATCCTGACAAATATCATCATCAATAAGAGGCATGAAAAATAAGCCAAGTGAGTCAAGCCCTACCTCAAGGTCTGGATTATCCACATCATCATCAGGGGCCGGATTAGAGGATGCAGTGGTTCTTTTCCTGTGGGCAGTCTTCTTCACAGCTTTAGTCTTTTGCCGGGTTGCCCTTTCCGGTTTGTCTGGTTTTTCTGGTTTCTCCTGCGGCAGTTTCTTGCTCCAAAACGGATCATTGCCCTGGTTACACAGACACTGATATTAAACAATGACCAGATATATCAATAGCAGATTCAGCAAAAAGAAAAATCAAACTCTTACAGCTGGCGGTTTGTTGGTGGCACAGAAGGGAAGCAGGCCGGTTTTAGCACAGATGTGTTCCGGTTCATTCAGCATCTTATTCACAGCCTCTGTGATTTCTTCATCGGTGAGCTGGATGTTGGAATGTCGCAGTGGGTCATCAACACTGCCAGTATACTCGCACATCAAACCGGAGCGCTGACTAAGGGGCAGTATGCTCCATGATATCCAACAGCGGGCGAGATCAACCCCTGTTAAACCGTTGGCCATAAAGGCTCTGAGCTTCGACAGTTGAGGAGCATATTTGCTTCTCTCCTGGGCAGTCAACCTTTGCGGAAAGGGGTGTGTATTGCTGAGCCGCTCCGGACGAAAGCCAGGCAAGGGATTTTCACCAGCAGGGGAGGTGTCTTTGCAATAGAACCATGTTTGATTCCACTCTTTGGGGTGGCTGTGCAGTTTGGCGTGAGGGTATGTGACCTCTTTCCTTTTCTGAATCGCCACGCCACCCAACTCCGTATTGGAGCCGTCAGTAAACTCAGTACGGCGGTTTAGATGGAAACAGTCTCTGAACAATTCCACTGTGGGCTCCTCTTGAAAGAACGCCTCACAGAGCACTTGGAAGTGACACATGTTTGTAACAGAGTTGGGGCCAGTATCTTGTGGATGGAGTTGAAAATCGGCTAAAACGTCCCGGTAAAATTTAGAACCGGGTGGCTTAAAACCCCGGGCTAAGTGATCTACGAAAACGACGACCTCTCCTTCTTGAGGTGTGGGAGGGCATTCTTTGCCAGGAGCCCTCCAATGGATGGTATCTTTGCTGCCTAAGGCGCCGATCAGGACTAAATCGTCCAGTTGAGCCTCTGTGACGCGAGAAGGAACCCAGTTGCACTCATATACTTGCTTGGCCATGATGAAATCTACAAGGTAGATGATCCCGGTTCAAAAAATGCATTGATTAAGGTACATTGGTATGTGCAATGTTAAACCGGAGACAGATCTATCTAAACCGGAGTTTTATGAAGCAACAACAACTGGCGGTTCAACAAGGGGACTAATGGTATATACCGGTTTGGCAATTTTTTCTACAAAGTTAAACCGCCTGATCTAAGCATTGAAACAGCTGAGATTGCGGATGGATAAGTATGCAGAAACAGATTTCACAAGATTTCTCTACAGCGTTGGATCTGAAGCAAGTTCAGAAAATAAGAAAAATATTCAAAAGCTCAAAGCAGAACAGTATTGAATCAATGGGCAGAAATATATGTGAGATCTATGGTCTTGGGCATGAAACTAAAGGCGGATACTAAAAGCTACCGCTACACAGAGCAGGGGTTCACAGATGCATCCAGGAGCTAGTATATGAACACGAACAGGTGATGAACACTGCAAGAACACGAAACCCTAGAACAGATCTGTGTTGAGAAGAGCAGAAGGCTTACCAGAGTTGAGGAAGACGCGGAAGGTTGCCGCGGTGCTCTGGTGCGTTCAGGTTGATGCAGCGGCCAAGGTTGGTGCAGAAGTTGACGGCGGCGGCGGAGCTCCGAGGCTGGCGACGCGAGGAAGACGAAGAAGAAAGGCACGAAGGGGAGAAAAGAAATGACCCTTCGGTCCTATTTATAAGGCAAAAGGACATGTGTCAGGCGCGACAATCAAGGGGCCACGAAACGGAGCTGTCGCCTCGATTTCCGCAGATCTATTAAACAAGGAAGCATAATGGATAAGCTTCGTTATGACAGGTGACGTCACTCCGGTTTACAGCAATCAGAGAAGATGACATCATGGCGGTTTACCAATTTATGAGAAGATGTTGAAGATGAAGTTTTTGCTAAAGGATTGACATGAACCCGTTCAAATCAATCTGGGGCCTAATGTTGGGGATATTACTGCTGGGCGTAAACCGGCCTATCTGGGCCGGGTCAACTTCATCAGTAGTTCAAGAGTGCTAAAGCCCAAGAAGACAGACGAGGGCCTAAGGCCCGTGGTCGGTTTAGACTTGTAGCTGCAAACCGACATTTGTATATAAACTTGCATTGTAAGTTAGGAATAAGGAGAGACCAACCCGGATACGAATATGGACCGGTGTTGGGACTTTGTGAACCGACGGGCGTCACCCGTGTATATAAGGGGACGACCTGGCGGCGGTTCAAGGACAGACAACAACTCAAGACATAGGCGAAGCTTGTTTGCTCCCTAGTCATCGAAACCCCATCAATTCCATCACAACTAGACATAGGCTTTTACCTTCATCGAAGGGGCCGAACTAGTATAAACTCTCTTGCGTCCCTGTGTCCACTTTAACCCCTTCAAGCTAACCCGTCGTGATGGCTCCACGACTAAGTCCTTTCTCTAGGACATCTGTCGTGACAAAACCACGACAGTTGGTTAGCAAGGAATTGGTTGAGTGTAGCAAACTGATTCTGATTGGTTGAGTGTAGTATAAACTCTCCGATATATATAATCCTAGATGACTCAAAACATTTTTCTAGACTCAACAACGCCAGCGATTCAATCAAGCAGGGGGCTCCTAAGGTCAGGGAAGGCTCTGATTACCAACTTGTAACGCCCTCAATGCGGCTATATCTCCCACGTGTCGAAGCACGACTTAGAGGCATAACCGCATTGAAAGCAATGTCGCAAGTGAGGTAATCTTCACAACAACCCATGTACATAAATAAAGGGGAAAGGTACATAGTTGGCTTACACTCGCCATGTCACACAAATACATAAATAAGTCATTACATTCATCCAATACACTCAAGGTCCGACTATGGAAGCAAAATAAAGATAAACCCCAAATGCAACATAGTCCCCGATCGCCCCAACTGGGCACCACTACTGATCATCTGTGAAAGACACGTAGTAACGACGAGAGTCTTCATCGAACTCCCACTTGAGCTCGGTCATATCATCTAGAGCGGTATCATTGGTCCCTGCATCTGGTTTTGGAAGTAATCTGTGAGTCACGGGGACTCAGCAATCTCACACCCTCGCAATCAAGACTATTTAAGCTTATAGGTAAGGCAAAGGTATGAGGTGGAGCTGCAGCAAGCGACTAGCATACATGGTGGCTAACATACGCAAATGAGAGCGAGAAGAGAAGGCAAAAGCACAGTCGAACAACTATGATCAAGAAGTGATCCTAGAACAACCAACGTCAAGCATTACTCCAACACCATGTTCACTTCCCGGACTCCGCCGAGAAGAGACCATCACGGTTGCACATGCGGTTGGTGCATTTTAATTACGTTAAGTTTCAGGTTATCTACAACCGGACATTAACAAATTCCCATCTGCCCATAACCGCGAGCACGGCTTTCGAAAGTTCAAAACCCTGTAGGGGAGTCCCAACTTAGTCCATCACAAGCTCTCACGGTCAACGAAGGATATTCCTTCTCCCAAGACAATCCGATCAGACTCGACATCCCGGTTACCAGACATCCTCGACAATGGTAAAACAAGTCCAGCAACACCGCCCGAATGTGCCGACAAATCCCGATAGGTGCGGCACATATCTCGTTCTCAGGGCACACCAGATAAGCAATCCGTACAACTAAAACCAACCCTCGAGTTTCCCCGAGGTGGCGCTGCAAGGGGCTCTAGTTTGGATCAACACTCAGAGGAGCACTGGCCCGGGGGGTTTAATAAAGATGACCCTTGGGCTCCGGAAACCCAAGGGAAAAAGAGGCTAGGTGGCGAATGGTAAAACCAATGTTGGGCATTGCTGGAGGAGTTTTATTCAAGGCGAACTGTCAAGGGGTTCCCATTATAACCCAACCGTGCAAGGAACACAAAATTCGAGAACATAACACCAATATGATGGAAAACTAGGGCGGCAAGAGTGGAACAAAACACCAGGCTTAAGGCCGAGCCTTCCACCCTTTACCAAGTATATAGGTGCATTAAGATAAATAAGATAATATTATGATATCCCAACAATAAACATGTTCCAACAAGGAACGATCTTCAATCTTCACCTGCCACTAGCAACGCTATAAGAGGGGCTGAGCAAAGCGGTAACATAGCCAAACAACGGTTTGCTAGGACAAGGTGGGTTAGAGGTTTGACATGGCAATGTGGGAGGCATGATAAGCAAGTGGTAGGTATCTTAGCATAGGCATAGCAAAAGAGCGAGCATCTAGCAAGCAAAGATAGAAGTGATTTCGAGGGTATGGTCATATTGCCTGCAAAGTTCTCAGAGTTGCCTTGATCCTCGTAAGCGTACTCAATGGGCTCCTCGTTCACGTACTCGTCTCCCGGCTCTACCCAAGCAAGAACAACAAGCAAAAAGGAACACAATCAACCACGTGCAATGCTCAAACAACATGATGTCAAACATGTCATGATATGCGGGATGCGTTATGCGATGCATATGCATGATTTGGAAAGGAATGATTGAACCTGGCCTCAACTTGGAATTCCAAGAGTTCCACTAGAAAGGGGAGTTGATTTCGGTCTAAAATGATATAAAGATCACCGGAATCGGATGAACGGTTTGGAAATGGCAAGCAAAACAAATATGGCACCGGTCTGCGATAAACAGCAAGTAGCCTTCTAAATGCATCAAGAACAACATGCTACAACACTCCAACATGACAACAAAATACATGGAGGGGTCCACTCATGATGCTTGACAAAATATGAACACTGAGCTACGGCTAATTCACTCAATAGCAGGTTCAAACAAGCATTGCAAAAGTGCAAAAGATAACAGGTTTCAGACTTAGTGAAATTAACAGCAAGTCAGGAATTTATCATCAGGAAGCAATGTTTAGAGCACGATAACTATATGCTACAGGAACATATCGTGGAAAATCAAGGCATGGTATGAAGCTACTCTAAGCATATAACAAAAGTCCCTTAGTGACCATGAGCCAAAAGGGATCAGAAAATATAATTACAAGCATGTGAACATAGCAAAAACATAAACAGATTCAGACTTGGTGAAAAAAACTGGAGCATGACAAAACAGATAACGAGTAGGCATGTTTACAAGCTCGATGCACTCACTACGACGCATTTCATGATAAACTAAGCATACACCCAGCAAAGAGACATGGCATATAAGCTAGACATGGCAAGAACAACATCATAGCATGCACGGATCAACTACAACAATCTCGGCAAAATTGCTAAACATGTTAACAATCTGCCAGGAACATTTGTTAGAAAAAGTAGAGCTCGATTGACTCAAGCTAACGTCCTCTATAATTGCAAACAAAGACATGGATGGATAGAGCACAACATTATCTACAAAACATCCTTACTGATCATGCTCAAAAGAGGCACGGATCACTTGGAAACAACATGAACATATGGCATAAAAATAATGATAGGGCAAGGACTTAGTGAAATTCTAAGTCCCTGAAATCAGCATCATTGAGTAAGCTACTTTGCATGCTTGTGCTAGTCACCACAAAGATCACAAAAATACATGACATACACCCCTGTAAATATGGCATGGCATTCTTCAAAACACATGTAGAGCTCAGGATCATAGCATGTACACATTAATCATGGCAAAAATGACAGAAGTGCATTTGCTGAAACAGATCTGAAACTATTATCACATAGCCCTCTTCCAACAGCATTTCGGGCATCAAGATGAGTTCAAATGAAAATGATGCAATGAGATTAAATGATGTACTCGTCGAGTCGAACATTTTGATATGCTACACGCACGAAACGGAGCAACGGTTGCAGAGTTATAGCATGTCAAAGAATGCAAAAAATATCTGAGTGAGGGGGAGAAAGTCAACCGATCCGGATCTAGGGTTTGTCTCCGGCGCGCGAACCGAGGTCTCCGACGAGGTGCTTTTGCTCCGGTGAGGTGGATGGGCGCAGGGACGGCCGGAGGAGGTCGGATCCGGTCGGGGTCGGGGAGATCCGGCGACGGGGGGTCGCGGTGGAGGAGGCCGGCGCGTGGCGGCGCGCTACTCCGGTCGAGGAAGGTGCCGCGGCGGTGAACTGGCATCGGCGGCGGAGCTGGACTCCGGCGCAGGCGGCACGCGGGCGGCGGGACATCGCGGGCCAGGGAGGGCCGGCTCCGGGCTGAGCGGGCCCGCGGGGACGACGAAGTGGGCACGGGGCGGCGAACAACCAGGTGGTGCCACGTGGCGGTGGCAGGGCGGAGTGGACGTTGTCCGGCCGGATGGGAATTTGTCCGGCGGCGCGTGGAGAGGAAGGGGTCTAGGGCTTGCTTGAAAATTTCGGGGGTGATCTATTTATAGAGGTAGGAGGAGCTAGGAGGCTCCAAATGAGGTGCGGTTTGTGGCCACGCGATCGTGATCGAACGGCCTAGGTGATGGGAGAGGTTTACGTGGGTTTTGGGCCACTTTGGAGAGGTGTTGGGCTGCAATACACACTAGGCCTTTTCGGTCCCTCGGTTAACCGTTGGAGTATCAAACGAAGTCCAAATGGCACGAAAATTGACAGGAGGTCTACCGGTAGTAAACCAAGGCCGCATGACAAGTCTCGGTCAAATACGAAAATGTTTAGCACCCGCACACGAAAAGAGGTAGAAAGGAACACCGGGTGACATAGGAGCACCGGAATGCAAAACGGACAACGGGGAATATGCTCGAATGCATGAGACGAACACGTATGCAAATGCAATGCACATGATGACATGATATGAGATGCATGACAAAGACAAAACACACGGAGACAAAAACCCGACAATGAGGAAATGACATAACTTAATGCCGGAAAAGGCAAGAGTCGAAATACAATTAAGGTAGTTACATCTGGGGTGTTACATAAGGACAAAGGATTGGCTCAAGATCAAAGCTCAAGACTCTACATTTTCCATTTTAGTGATCCAAGATCACATTGAGTCTATAGGAAAAGCCAATACTATCAAGGAGGGATGAGGTGTTGCTTAATGAGCTTCTTGCTCAAAATGCTTAGTGATATGCTCCAGAACCCTCAACTACTTTCTCACATCCACATATGACCTAAATCAAAAGTCAAACTCGGCCCCACCGATTCTTCCTATCCGGCGCCACCGAGTTTCAAATGTCATAGCCACTGTCACACACCCTAGGCAAATCGGTCTCACCGAGATGGGGTTGTAATCTCTCTGTTTCCCTTCGTAACATCTCGGTCTCACCGAGATGAGCGATCGGTCCCACCGAGATTGCAATGTAAACTCTCTGTTTTCCTTTCGTAACGTTTCGGTCTCACCAAAATGAGCGATCGGTCTCACCGAGTTTACCTGACCAACTCTCTGGTTAGCTTATTACCAAAATCGGTCTCACCGAGTTTGTGTAATTGGTCTCACCGAGATTACGTTATGCCCTAACCCTAATCATATCGGTCCTACCGAGTTGCATGTCGGTCCCACCGGAAAACCCTAATGGTCACTAGCTTTGCTGAATCGGTCCGACCGAGTTTAACCATTCAGTCCCATCGAGTTTGGGAAGTTATGTGTAACGGTTAGATTTTGTGTGGAGGCTATAAATACCCCTCCACCACCTCTTCATTCGTGGAGAGAGCCATCAGAACATGCCTACACTTCCAATACATATTTTCAGAGAGAGAACCACCTACACTTGTGTTGAGACCAAGATATTCCATTCCTATCATATGAATCTTGATCTTGTTGGGGATCGTAGTAATTTCAAAAAAATTCCTACGCACACGCAAGATCATGGTGATGCATAGCAACGAGAGAGGAGAGTGTTGTCTACGTACCCTCGTTGACCGAAAGCGGAAGCGTTAGCACAACGCGGTTGATGTAGTCATACGTCTTCACAGCCCGACCGATCAAGCACCGAAACTACGGCACCTCCGAGATCTAGCACACGTTCAGCTCGATGACGATCCCCGGACTCCGATCCAGCAGAATGTCAGGGAAGAGTTCCGTCAGCATGACAGTGTGGTGACGATCTTGATGTTCTACCGTCGCAGGGCTTCGCCTAAGCACCGCTACAATATTATCGAGGATTATGGTGGAAGGGGCACCGCACATGGCTAAGAGATCAATGATCAATTTTTGTGTCTCTGGGGTGCCCCCTGCCCCCATATATAAAGGAGCAAAGGGGAGGAGGTGCGGCCAGGCAAGGGGCGCGCCAGGAGGAGTCCTACTCCCACCGGGAGTAGGACTCCCCCCTTTTTCCATGTTGGACTAGGACTTGGGAGGGAAGGAGAGAAAGAGGGGAAAGGAAAGGGGGGCGCCGCCCCCCTCCTTGTCCAATTCGGACTTGGGGGGGAGGGGCGCGCGGCTGCCCCTTGGCCTCCTCTCTACTTCCTCCACTAGGCCCATTAAGGCCCATTAGGTTACCGGGGGTTCCAGTAACTTCCCGGTACTTCGGTAAAATGCCGATTTCACCCGGAACACTTCCGATGTCCAAACATAGGCTTCCAATATATCAATCTTTATGTCTCAACCATTTCGAGACTCCTCGTCATGTCCGTGATCACATCCGGGACTTTGAACAACCTTCGATACATCAAAACATATAAACTCATAATGAAACTGTCATCGTAACGTTAAGCGTGCGGACCCTATGGGTTCGAGAATTATGTAGACATGACCGAGACACGTCTCCGGTCAATAACCAATAGTGGAACCTGGATGCTCATATTGGCTCCTACATATTCTACGAAGATCTTTATCGGTCAGACCGCATAACAATATACGTTGTTCCCTTTGTCATCGGTATGTTACTTGCCCGAGATTCGATCATCGGTATCTCAATACCTAGTTCAATCTCGTTACCGGCAAGTCTCTTTACTCGTTCCATAATACATCATCCCGCAACTAACTTATTAGTTGCAATTCTTGCAAGGCTTGAGTGATGTGCATTACCGAGAGGGGCCGGAGATACCTCTCCGACAATCGGAGTGACAAATCCTAATCTCGAAATACGCCTACCCAACAAATACCTTCGGAGACACCTATAGAGCACCTTTATAATAACCCAGTTACGTTGTGACATTTGGTAGCACACAAAGTGTTCCTCCGGTAAACGGGAGTTGCATAATCTCATAGTCATAGGAACATATATAAGTGGTGAAGAAAGCAATAGCAACAAACTAAACGATCAAGTGCTAAGCTAATGGAATGGGTCAAGTCAATCACATCATTCTCCTAATGATGTGATCCCGTTAACCAAATAACAACTCATGTCTATGGTTAGGAAACATAACCATCTTTGATCAACGAGCTAGTCAAGTAGAGGCATACTAGTGACACTCCGTTTGTCTATGTATTCACACATGTATTATGTTTCCGGTTAATACAATTCTAGCATGAATAATAAACATTTATCATGATACAAGGAAATAAATAATAACTTTATTATTGCCTCTAGGGCATATTTCCTTCAGTCTCCCACTTTATTATGGTGCCCTATTTAACGTGAATGCGGCCATCTCTAAAGCATAACCCCAAAATGATAGCGGTAAATCTGCAAGAGACATCATAGATCGCACCATATCTAGTAAAGTACGATTACGACGTTCGGACACACCATTACGCTGTGGTGTTCCGGGTGGCGTTAGTTGTGAAACTATTCCGCATTGTTTCAAATGTAGACCAAACTCGTAACTCAAATATTCTCCTCCACGATCAGATCGTAGAAACTTTATTTTCTTGTTACGATGATTTTCAACTTCACTCTAGAATTCTTTAAACTTTTCAAATGTTTCAGACTTATGTTTCATTAAGTAGATATGCCCATATCTGCTTAAATCATCTGTGAAGGTGAGAAAATAACGATATCCTCCACGAGCCTCAACATTCATTGGACCACATACATCTGTATGTATGATTTCCAACAAATCTGTTGCTCTCTCCATAGTACTGGAGAACGGCATTTTAGTCATCTTACCCATGAGGCACGGTTCGCAAGTACCAAGTGATTCATAATCAAGTGGTTCCAAAAGTCCATCAGTATGGAGTTTCTTCATGCGCTTTACACCGATATGACCTAAACGGCAGTGCCACAAATAAGTTGCACTATCATTATTAACTTTGCATCTTTTGATTTCAACATTATGAATATGTGTATCATTACTATCGAGATTCATCAAAAATAGATCACTCTTCAAGGGTGCATGACCATAAAAGATATTACTCATATAAATAGAACAACCATTATTCTCTGATTTAAATGAATAACTGTCTCGCATCAAACAAGAACCAGCTATAATGTTCATGCTCAACGCTGGCACCAAATAACAATTATTTAGGTCTAATATTAATCCCGAAGGTAGATGTAGAGGTAGCGTGCCGACCGCGATACATCGACTTTGGAACCATTTCCCACGCGCATCGTCACCTCGTCCTTAGCCAATCTTCGCTTAATCCGTAGCCCCTGTTTCGAGTTGCAAATGTTACCAACAGAACCAGTATCAAATACCCAGGTGCTACTGCGAGCATTAGTAAGGTACACATCAATAACATGTATATCACATATACCTTTGTTCACTTTGCCATCCTTCTTATCCGCCAAATACTTGAGGCAGTTCTGCTTCTAGTGACTAGTCTGCTTGCAGTAGAAGCACTCAGTATCAGGCTTAGGTCCAGACTTGGGTTTCTTCTCCTGAGCAGCAACTTGTTTGCTGTTCTTCTTGAAGTTCCCTTTCTTCTTCCCTTTGCCCTTTTTCTTGAAACTGGTGGTCTTATTGACCATCAACACTTGATGCTCCTTCTTGATTTCTACCTCCGCGGCTTTTAGCATTGCGAAGAGCTCAGGAATAGTCTTATTCATCCCTTGCATATTATAGTTCATCACGAAGCTTTTGTAGCTTGGTGGCAATGATTGAAGAACTCTGTCAGTGACACTATCAACAGGAAGATTAACCCCTAGTTGAGTCAAGTGATTATGATACCCAGACATTTTGAGTATATGTTCACTGACAGAACTATTCTCCTCCATCTTGCAGCTATAGAACTTATTGGAGACTTCATATCTCTCAATCCGGGCATTTGCTTGAAATATTAACTTCAACTCCTGGAACATCTCATATGCTCCATGACATTCAAAACGTCGTTGAAGACCCGGTTCTAAGCCGTAAAGCATGGCACACTGAACTATCGAGTAGTCATCAGCTTTGCTCTGCCAGACATTCATAACATCTGGTGTTGCTCCTGCAGCAGGTTTGGCACTTAGCGGTGCTTCTAGGACGTAATTCTTCCGTGCAGCAATGAGGATAATCCTCAAGTTACAGACCCAGTTCGTGTAATTGCTACCATCATCTTTCAACTTTGCTTTCTCAAGGAACGCATTAAAATTCAATGGAACAACAGCACGAGCCATCTATCTACAATCAAACATAGACAAGCAAGATACTATCAGGTACTAAGTTCATGATAAATTTAAGTTCAATTAATCATATTACTTAAGAACTCCCACTTAGAAAGATATCCCTCTAATCCTCTAAGTGATCACGTGATCCAAATCAACTAAACCATGTCCGATCATCACGTGAGATGGAGTAGTATTAATGGTGAACATCAATATGTTGATCATATCTACTATATGATTCACGCTCGACCTTTCGGTCTCCGTGTTCTGAGGCCATATCTGTTATATGCTAGGCTCGTCAAGTTTAACCTGAGTATTCCGCGTGTGCAACTGTTTTGCACCCGTTGTATTTGAACGTAGAGCCTATCACACCCGATCATCACGTGGTGTCTCAGCACGAAGAACTTTCGCAATGGTGCATACTCAGGGAGAACACTTATACTTCGATAATTTAGTGAGGGATCATCTTAAAATGCTACCGTCAATCAAAGCAAGATAAGATGCATAAAAGATAAACATCACATGCAATCAATATAAGTGGTATGATATGGCCATCATGATCTTGTACTTGTGATCTCCATCTCCGAAGTACCGTCATGATCACCATCATCACCAGCGCGACACCTTGATCTCCATCGTAGCATCGTTGTCGTCTCGCCAATCTTATGCTTCCATGACTATCGCTACCGCTTACTGATAAAGTAAAGCATTACAGTGCGATCGTATTGCATACAATAAAGCGACAACCATATGGCTCCTGCCAGTTGCCGATAACTCGGTTACAAAACATGATCATCTCATACAATAAAATTTAGCATCATGTCTTGACCATATCACATCACAACATGCCCTGCAAGAACAAGTTAGACGTCCTCTACTTTGTTGTTGCAAGTTTTACG
The DNA here is from genome assembly GCF_018294505.1 of Triticum aestivum. Taxonomy (NCBI): domain Eukaryota; kingdom Viridiplantae; phylum Streptophyta; class Magnoliopsida; order Poales; family Poaceae; genus Triticum; species Triticum aestivum. The sequence continues at coordinate 66,948,422 of NC_057797.1, forward strand.
TGGCTGCTATGGGCTTAGCAAGAACCGTTCTTACCTACGCATCAAAACCACAATGATAGTTTGTCAAGTTGGTGTTGTTTTAACCTTCGCAAGGACCGGGCGTAGCCACACTTGGTTCAACTAAAGTTGGAGAAACTAACACCCGCCAGCCACCTGTGTGCAAAACACGTCGGTAGAACCAGTCTCGCGTAAGCATACGTGTAATGTCGGTCCGGACCGCTTCGTCCAACAATACCACCGAACCAAAGTATGACATGCTGGTAAGTAGTATGACTTATATCGCCCACAACTCACTTGTGTTCTACTCGTACACAACATCAACACATAAAACCTAGGCTCGGATGCCACTGTTGGGGAACGTAGTAATTTTAAAAAAAATCCTACGCACACGCAAGATCATGGTGATGCATAGCAACAAGAGAGGAGAGTGTTGTCTACGTACCCTCGTAGACCGAAAGCGGAAGCATTAGCACAACGTGGTTGATGTAGTCGTACATCTTCACGGCCCGACCGATCAAGCACCGAAACTATGGCACCTCCGAGTTCTAGCACACGTTCAGCTCGATGACGATCCCCGGACTCCGATCCAGCAGAATGTCGGGGAAGAGTTCCGTTAGCACGACGGTGTGGTGACGATCTTGATGTTCTACCGTCGCAGGGCTTCGCCTAAGCACCGCTACAATATTATCGAGGATTATGGTGGAAGGGGGCACCGCACACGGCTAAGAGATCAATGATCAATTGTTGTGTCTCTAGGGTGCCCCCTGCCCCCGTATATAAAGGAGCAAGGGGGAGGAGGTGCGGCCAGGCAAGGGGCGCGCCAGGAGGAGTCCTACTCCCACCGGGAGTAGGACTCCCCCCTTTTTCCATGTTGGACTAGGACTTGGGGGGAAGGAGAGAAAGAGGGGAAAGGAAAGGAGGGCGTCGCCCCCCTCCTTGTCCAATTCGAACTTGGGGGGTGAGGGGCGCGCGGCTGCCCCTTGGCCTCCTCTCTACTTCCTCCACTAGGCCCATTAAGGCCCATTAGGTTACCGAGGGGTTCTGGTAACCTCCCGGTATTCCGGTAAAATGCCGATTTCACCCGGAACACTTCCGATGTCCAAACATAGGCTTCCAAAAAGTCAATCTTTATGTCTCGACCATTTCGAGACTCCTCGTCATGTCCGTGATCACATCCAGGACTCCGAACAACCTTCGTTACATCAAAACATATAAACTCATAATGAAACTATCTTCGTAACGTTAAGCGTGCGGACCCTATGGGTTCGAGAATTATGTAGACATGACCGAGACACGTCTCCGGTCAATAACCAATAGCGGAACCTGGATGCTCATATTGGCTCCTACATATTCTACGAAGATCTTTATCGGTCAGACCGCATAACAATATACGTTGTTCCCTTTGTTATCGGTATGTTACTTGCCCGAGATTCGATCGTCGGTATCTCAATACCTAGTTCAATCTCGTTACCGGCAAGTCTCTTTACTTGTTCCATAATACATTATCCCGCAACTAACTTATTAGTTGCAATGCTTGCAAGGCTTGAGTGATGTGCATTACCGAGAGGGCCCGGAGATACCTCTCCGACAATCGGAGTGACAAATCCTAATCTCAAAATATGCCAACCCAACAAATACCTTCGGAGACACCTGTAGAGCACTTTTATAATCACCCAGTTATGTTGTGACATTTGGTAGCACACAAAGTGTTCCTCCGGTAAACTGGAGTTGCATAATCTCGTAGTCATAGGAACATATATAAGTTATGAAGAAAGCAATAGCAACAAAATAAATGATTAAGTGCTAAGCTAATGGAACGGGTCAAGTCAATCACATCATTCTCCTAATAATGTGATCCTGTTAACCAAATAACAACTCATGTCTATGGTTAGGAAACATAACCATCTTTGATCAATGAGCTAGTCAAGTAGAGGCATACTAGTGACACTCCGTTTGTCTATGTATTCACACATGTATTATGTTTCCGGTTAATACAATTCTAGCATGAATAATAAACATTTATCATGATACAAGGAAATAAATAATAACTTTATTATTGCCTCTAGGGCATATTTCCTTCAGATCTCTAGCCTTCCCCAAGTTGCTTTCCACTCAAATCTTCTTTCCACCAAATCCAAATCATGTGAGAGAGTGTTGAGTGTTGGGGATACTATCATTTGAAGCACAAGACCAAGGAGTTCATCATCAACACACCATTTGTTACTTCTTAGAGAGTGGTGTCTCCTAGATTGGCTAGGTGTCACTTGGGAGCCTCCGACAAGATTGTGGAGTTGAACCAATGAGTTTGTAAGGGCAAGGAGATCGCCTACTTCGTGAAGATCTACTGCTAGTGAGGCAAGTCCTTCGTGGGCGATGGCCATGGTGGGATAGACAAGGTTGCTTCTTCGTGGACCCTTCGTGGGTGGAGCCCTACGTGGACTCGCGCAACCATTACCCTTCGTGGGTTGAAGTCTCCATCAACGTGGATGTACGATAGCACCACCTATCGGAACCACGACAAAAACACCAATGTCTCCAATTGCGTTTGAATCCTCCAAACCCTTCCCTTTACATTCATGCAAGTTGCATGCTTTACTTTCCGCTGCTCATATAATCTTTGCATGCTTGCTTGAATCGTGTTAATATTTCTTGTCTTGTCCAAAGTTTCTAAAATCTGCCAAGAACTAAAATTGGGAAAAGGCTAGATTTTTATTTGGTCAAGTAGTCTAATCACCCCCCCCCCCTCTAGACATACTTTCAATCCTACAAGTGGTATCATAGCTTTGGTCTCCATTTGCTTTGATTTCCATAGCTTTTGGTGGTCATAGCCTTGGTTTCACAACCTAGGAGAGTATGGCGTCTAGCGAGGGAAATTACCATCGTAGAGGTCCTTACTTTGATGGCACTAATTTTGCTAGTTGGAAGCATAAGATGAAAATGCATATTCTTGGACATAACCCTGTCGTTTGGGCTATTGTATGTATTGGCTTGCAAGGTGAATTCTTTGATGGGAGTGAACCGAATCGTGAAGCTACCGCGGACGAGTTGAAGATGCTACAATACAATGCTCAAGCTTGTGATATCCTCTTCAATGAATTGTGCCCCGAAGAATTCAACAAAATCAGCCGTCTTGAGCATGCAAAGGAAATTTGGGATACTTTGATTGATATGCACGAAGGTACCGACTCCGTCAAGGAATCCAAGTTGGATGTGCTTCAAAGTCAACTTGACAAGTTCAAAATGAAGGATGGTGAAGGTGTCACTGAAATGTACTCTAGGCTTGCTCTTATCACAAATGAGATTGCTGGCTTAGGAAGTGAAGAGATGACCGACAAATTCATCATCAAGAAGATCCTAAGAGCCTTGGATGAAAAATATGATACCGTATGTACATTGATCCAAATGATGCCTAATTACAAAGATCTCAAGCCAACAGAAGTCATTGGAAGAATTGTGGCTCATGAGATGTCACTCAAGGATAAGGAGGAGCTCCATAACAAGTCAAGTGGTGCTTACAAAGCCTCATGTGAAGCTCCCACATCATCGAGTGAGAAACAAACCTTCAATGAAGAATTGAGCCTAATGGTGAAGAACTTCAACAAGTTCTACAAGAATAGAAGCAAAGAGAGAAGTTCCAAGTCAAGGTCCTACAATGACAAAAGATCTTCTAGTCGAGAGCGAAACTGCTACAATTGTGGAAGACCCGGACACTACTCCAATGAGTGTACGGCCCCCTACAAGAGAAGAGAAGATTCTCCCAAAAGAAGAAGTAGAAGAGAAGAATCACCATCGAGGGAGAGAAGGAGTAGGGATGATCGTTATGAATGAAGACCCTCTTGGGGAAGCAAGGATTCGGAAAGGAAGGACAAGTCATCAAGGAGCTACATAAAACGAAGACATCAAGCTCATGTTGGTGAATGGGTATCCGGCTCCGACTCCGACAATCACTCCGAGAGAAGCTATCACTCCGACTCCGAATATACTCAAGATGAAGGTGTTGTCGGTCTAGCACTTGTGTCAACCAACTCCTACGACATATTTGATTCACCAAATGAAGGAATTGGAAGATGCTTCATGGCCAAAGGTCCAAAGGTATCACACCCCGAGTATGTTGATTTCAATAGTGATAAAGATGACTTGTTACATGATGATGATTTACTTGTTGACAACTCTAGTGATGAATACTATGATGAAACATCAATTAATCATGCTAATCAAGATAAAACGAATGACAATGATAAGAAGAAGATTGAGTCTCTAACTAAATAACTAAACACTCTTAAGTTAGCTCATGAAACTATCTTAGGAGATCATCGAGAACTTTTAAGGACTCATGAGAAATTACGTTTTGAGAAGCTCAATCTTGAGCAAGAGCATGAATTCTTAAAGGCAATCAATGATGATCTTCGCAAGAAAAGTTATTCTTACATTGCCAAGCGTTTACTCTTATCCACTTACATGCCTCAAGTCAAGTCTAGTAACAAGAACAAGAAGGATTCTTCCTCTAGTAGTAACAATAATCATGCTAAATCCAATATTGTTGCTTCTAGTAGTTCTCTTGATTCCACTAATGATTCTCTTAGCCAAGTTACACTTGAGCAAGAAAATAGCTTACTGAAGGGAATCATAGAGAAAGGTGTTTACAAGAGCCTTGCCGGGAGCAAGCAATTCGAGGAAATTGTACGCAAGCAAGGAAGGCACCGGAAGAATCAAGGTATTGGTTTTGAACGAAAGTTCAATGCCAATGGAGTTGAGTGGGAAGAAGATCAATACCCCAAGACGAAGTCTGTTCCTCAACAAGAGAAGTATGATCCTACTTCTTTCAAAGGTACACAAGCTCAAGATGATCTTCCACCACAAGACCACAAGGAGAAAGGCAAGGACAAGCTTCAAGAGGAAATTGATGCATTTGAAGAAGCTCCTAAGGCCTTGGTCAAGTGGGTTCCCAAGACTACATCAAGTTCCACTTCATCAAGTACAACTACAACTCCGAGGATTCCAATCAAGATGGTGTGGATCCCGAAGAAGAAGAACTAGAGAGTTATTGAGGGTGACTCTGCCAACATACTTCACTCTTATCATTTTGGCAAGAACAAGTGCAATCAACTTCCACATCTTGCACTAGTTCAAGGAGTCACAAACCCTCTTATTGATAAGACAAGGGACAAGGTAACCTAATGCTCTCATAGACATCATCTTGTGTGTGCATCACTCTATGTCTATGGATATCCGTGTTTGTTGCTTGTGGGACTAACCCGTGTAGGTATTGAAAGTGCAACTCACTCCAAAGGATAGCTCCGAATGATCTACATCAACTTAGAGCATCCACATCTTCAACACCTACATGAAGTCATCATCGACAAAACCCAAGGTTAGTTCATCCCTCTTAGGGGGTATCTCACATCTAGGGGGAGCTTTACTCTAAGAATTGAGCTAAAGCTACTCTAATGGTGTGAACACAACAACGCTTTATGTAAAAGTGGTAACCCCACTTGCGCTTAAATGATGAGTATGACCTATGATCAAATGTTCTCATTTGACTGCTAAGTCAATACACTCATATATAGATGACCTAGTCATCGCCAATTGCTTGATAGATGCTAGAATTGTTTGTGCATGCTTTACCACATATTTCATTTGTCATTTTGTTGTGTGAGCATGTTGGTTGCACAATTTACTCATTCGAGGACATCCACTTGTTGTTTTGATTGGTTGGTTTCCTTTTCTCTTGCCAAGTGAATGGACAAGAATGCCTAAGAACCTTCTCTAGCTATCTATGTTCTTATCGTCTCAAACTCTATTCATGTTGTATCACAAAGTTTGATCAAGTCAGATTCGAACCACTCTGTGTGAGGAGCACTCGGAGTCCCTGATTCGTCATAGACTTCAACTTCCAAAACTTCTTTGTGAGTTTCGGTCTGACCGATTCATCCATTTCAGTCATACAGAGATCATAAGTCGATCTAGGTTTTCAATCTCGGCGCAACCGATTTGAACTTTTCGGTCACACCGAGTTGCAGTAACTGCTTGCAGTTATGCATCTCGGTGCCACCGAGTTGTTCCACTCGGTCACACCAATAGGGTCAGGCTATATATACCCATGGGCCAAAATTTGGAAAACTTTCCGAACCTCTTCGCCCGCGCTCAGCCTGCTCTGCCTCCCTGGGACTTCGGATCATCCTCCTCGTCGCCAGCCGCCTCCAGCCACTGGTCTCCGCCGCCATCAACAGGATCATCTCCGCCGTTGCCGCCATAACAAGTCCATTGCCGAACTAGGGTATGGATTTGATCTTTGTGCTGATTCTCACTCTGATTCCCCAGCACATTGTTTTGCCATGTATCTTGCCATGATTGAGATCGCTCTTTCCAATGAAAACACTCCATAGTTTAGTTGTGGATTGAAAATTTAGGGTTAGGTTTCCGCCGAGACCATCTCGGACCGACCGAGTTGTTGAAATCGGTTCCACCGATTTGGCTCAGGCCATTGCACATGTGATTCTCGATCTGACCGAGAATTGCAAATCGGTGTGACCGAGTTCGAGTCTTTGTGAAACCCTAGCAGTCTCGGTGCCACCGAACTGTGACTCGGTCTGACCGAGTTCACTAGTTTAGGTTCCAACAGCTGCTTCGGTATCACCGAGATTTCAAATCGGTAGATCTGAAATGCTTTTTATGGAAAACTAAAACTAAGTTTTTGATTCATTCTTTTGCAAAAACCTCTGCACTTTGTGATGCTCATCCACTCTACCTCATCTATAATCCATTCATAGGGTCTGCTGTCAGTGTTTGCAACATGTTAGATCAGAGTGACAGTCAGAATAAATCTGAGGAGCAGGTTCAGATGAGTGAGGGCACTAGTCCCTCCAGTAGCTCATATGATGGAAGCAGGAGCACACCCAGCAACTTGCCAAAGGCTGCCACAAGGGCTAGCAAGAAGAGAACCTCGGATTCAGAGGATGAGGACTATGTGGCTGAGGAGGAAGAAACCACCTCAAAGAGGAAAGTGCTCAGAAAGGAATATGGCACAGCTGCTGCCACTAAGCCAGGGATGAAGTAAAAGGTTCCTGCCAAGAGAGCTCCCATGTCAAAAGCCAGAATATCCACCAAGAGACTTTGGGATCTGCACCCAAAGAGCAAGTTGTGGCAGAAAAGAAAAGGAAAGAGAGGGTCAAGAAGACCACTGCCAGAGTGCTTGGGAGATCTTCAATAATGAAAGACTCTGAAGAAGAGGAAGAGGAAGAGGATGCGGCACCAACACCCAAAGCTCAAAAGATTATGAGAGATGCTATAAGGGCAGGGGTTGTTCCATCTAAGCCTAAGGCTGCTCCTATGACTGCCGCTCCAGCTCCAAAGCCAAAACCAAAAAGGAGCACTAGGAACATCCCTGCTGAGGAGAAGAACAATGCCCCAGTGCCTGAAGCTACAATGGAAGAAGAAGATGATGAGTCACATGTCTTGAGGAAGTTGACGCCAAAAATTCCAGATCACAACCAAAAGAGGTTCAGGATTGACGCTATGGAGAGAGTCAGATCCATATGCCACTAGAAGAAGAACTGTTGTGGACTATATGTTCCATACCAAGGAACAACAGGACTTCTATGAGACAGTGCTGCTTGACAAGAAGCCAATAGTGTGTGACATGAGATGGGTCGATTGGACATACATTGAGGAAAATGAGGATCACTTCCCTGGTGTATATGACAGCTTCAAGGCGTGTGGAGTCGATGAGTTTGTGGCTTAGAAGCTCACAAAGTGGAATGATGAGCTCATCATGCAGTTCTACTCCACAGCTCATTTCTACCCAGATGGAAGGATTGTCTGGATGTCTAAAGGCACTAGGTACCAGTCAACAGTTGCAGAATGGGCTCAATTGATCAATGCCCCAGAATAACAAGAAGATGACTTGGATGTCTATGCCAAGAAGAAGAAAGATCACAACACCATGGCACACATGTACAAAGAGATCCCAGATGCTGCTCTTGAGACACACAAGTTTGGATCAGTACATTATCTTCTGTCAGGCTTGACAACAATCAACTGGATCCTCAGGCACACTCTCTTGCCAAAGTCAGGTGATCACAAGATGATCAGAGGTCACTCCATCAACTTGCTGCACATTTTTGATATTCCACAGAAGTTCAAGGTCATGAGCCTAATTGTGGAAACCATAAAGAGGACAGTTGCAGATCAGAAGAGTTGTGGGTATGCCCCACAGATCCAGGAGCTGATCAACTCCAAGATGGGCACTGGCACATATTTGTTGGACAAGGAGCACCTGCCCATCTACCCAGACTTTGAGGACAACACTATGGTGATGGATGAAAATGAACCATCTTATATGCACGCACAAGCCAAGAAGGAGAAGGCAAGGGCTGAAAAGGCTGCAAAGATGCCAACCACTGAAGAGGCATCTCAGTATCTTCTGAAGAGCAAGCAAGATCAGCTTGACTACTTGATTGCCTCCACTCTGAGGATTGAGAAGGGATTGGCTACCCTAACTCAAAACTAGGAGAGCTTGGAGAGGATCGTGGAGCAGAAGTTCTATGACGTAGATGTGAAGGTCACTGAGATACAGTCTGTTGTTGAGCAACTTCAGGAGGAAGTGCAGGAGAAGAAGGGCAAGACAACCACTGATGCTTTTGCTAGAGTGCCCAGAGGACAAAGATCTGCTGCTATTCCTGTCACAAACACCAGAGCAACTTCATCTGCACCAGCTCCAGCACCTACTCCACCACCACCTGAAGACCAAGCCTGAGTGACGATTTAGCACTATGCATTTTTTAGGAACTTTTTGGTAACTTGTTGCCAAAGGGGGAGAAAATGTATAGATCATAGGCTTCGAGAGAGAGTGTTGCTTTTGTTCTCTCTTGCGTTTCTCCTTGGTGGTTGAACTTTTTTATCTGCTCATTTGAGATACTTTATGCTTGTGTGTGATACTTGAATGATCATGTGTTTGATCATATGCTACCTTTATGCATGTTGGATGACATTATCCTTTTATATTCCATATGATCACTCACTTTGCTTGGTGATGAGTGCATGTATTTTAATCATTATCATTTTGAGCGCTCCACCAAGATGTATGTGACATGGAAGAGTAACCCATGATCCTAACTCTTTGTGCATTTGCAGTCCAAAGCAAATCTTAAACTATGCACAAAATTAGGGGGAGCTCTTGCTTTTCACATACTTATCAAAGCGACAATGTTTTTCACTCTTATTATCATTTGTCGAAGCTTTGATCTATATGTTGTCATCAATTACCAAAAAGGGGAGATTGAAAGTGCAACTATCCCTAGGTGGTTTTGGTAATTCCTAACAACATATAGCTCATTGAGCTAATGCTATTTCAAGATTAATATCTCAGGAAAGCTCAATGATTGGCATGGCATGGATGAGAAAAGTGGACCCCTCAAAATGCTAAGGACAAAGGATTGGCTCAAGCTCAAAGCTCAAGACTCTACATTTTCCATTTTAGTGATCCAAGATCACATTGAGTCTATAGGAAAAGCCAATACTATCAAGGAGGGATGAGGTGTTGCTTAATGAGGTTCTTGCTCAAAATGCTTAGTGATATGCTCCAAAACCCTCAACTACTTTCTCACATCCACATATGACCTAAATCAAAAGTCAAACTCAGCCCCACCGATTCTTCCTATCCGGCGCCACCGAGTTTCAAATGTCATAGCCACTATCACAAACCCTAGGCAAATCGGTCTCACCGATAGGGATCTCGATCTCACCGAGATGGGGTTGTAATCTCTCTGTTTCCCTTTGCAAAATTTCGGTCTCACCTAGATGAGCAATCGGTCCCAACGAGATTGCAATGTAAACTCTCTGTTTTCCCTTCGTAATGTTTCGGTCTCACCAAAATGCGCGATCGGTCTCACCGAGTTTACCTGACCAACTCTCTGGTTAGCTTATTACCAAAATTTGTCTCACCGAGTTTGTGTAATCGGTCCCACCGAGATTATGTTATGCCCTAACCCTAATCATATCGGTCCTACCAAGTTGCATGTCGGTCCCACCAGAAAACCCTAACGGTCACTAGCTTTGCTGAATCGATCCGACCGAGTTTAACCATTCGGTCCCACTGAGTTTGGGAAGTTATGTGTAACGGTTAGATTTTGTGTGGAGGCTATAAATACCCCTCCACCACCTCTTCATTCATGGAGAGAGTCATCAGAACATGCCTACACTTCCAATACATATTTTCTGAGAGAGAACCACCTACACTTGTGTTGAGACCAAGATATTCCATTCCTACCATATGAATCTTGATCTCTAGCCTTCCCCAAGTTGCTTTCCACTCAAATCTTCTTTCCACCAAATCCAAATCCTGTGAGAGAGTGTTGAGTGTTGGGGATACTATCATTTGAAGCACAAGAGCAAGGAGTTCATCATCAACACACCATTTGTTACTTCTTGGAGAGTGGTGTCTCCTAGATTGGCTAGGTGTCACTTGGGAGCCTCCGACAAGATTGTGGAGTTGAACCAAGGAGTTTGTAAGGGCAAGGAGATCGCCTACTTCGTGAAGATCTACCGCTAATGAGGCAAGTCCTTCGTGGGCGATGGCCATGGTGGGATAGACAAGGTTGCTTCTTCGTGGACCCTTCGTGGGTGGTGCCCTCCGTGGACTCGCGCAACTGTTACCCTTCATAGGTTGAAGTCTCCATCAACGTGGATGTACTATAGCACCACCTATCGGAACCACGACAAAAACATCTGTGTCTCCAATTGCGTTTGAATCCTCCAAACCCTTCCCTTTACATTCTTGCAAGTTGCATGCTTTACTTTCCGCTGCTCATATACTCTTTGCATGCTTGCTTGAATCGTGTTAATATTTCTTGTCTTGTCCAAAGTTGCTAAAATCTGCCAAGAACTAAAATTGGGAAAAGGCTAGATTTTTATTTGGTCAAGTAGTCTAATCACCCCCCCTAGACATACTTTCGATCCTACAGTAGTGCTCAATGTGTTGCCATGCCAGAAAAATTCCATGAATGTTCAGATCGTCAAAGCTAGTGTAACTTCCTAACATAACTATTCTTTGGTTTTTATTTGGCAAGCAAAGGCGTCTAGATTTGTGAACCTATAGCACACACAATGGTGGTTAAATCAATGAACAACCTCATCTATGGTAGACTGATGGCCTAGTTCAGCAAGAGCAGTTAAGAGGGTACCTCTTAACAGTACATTCAAGTTACACTGCCCACTCTTGGCCTCCCAGCCAACTCCCCTACAAAGGTACGGGTTTCTAAAAGGTTAGAAGAGACTGTACAGTGAACTATCCTTCCACTAAAGAATGGTAAAAACAAATAACTTACAGCGCGAATGGCTCAAGGAAGTCAATTAGGAAGTTCTTCATATTAACCATCTCTTCAGGTGCAGCAACATCCATCATCTCAAATATGTGCATGCTTGTCTATAAAGGCAAAAAGAACACTTAGAACAAAATCAAGTTTAGGAGCAACAGAAGTTAGAATAGGAAGAATAGTACGTTTGATGGCATGTGCAAGAATAGTATACTCAGTCTCATTCTTCTATGCAACAATCAAGTGCAGCAACGTGACCACCCTCTGTTTGGTGTTTACCAGCCATAATAGTTCTACCATATCTGTCTTCTGTACTTAGTGTGTTGGTCTCAACTCCATGCCTAAGTCGGGATGCAAGTTCCTCATCATAAGTTCATAACTCACTCTATAGAAACCAGTCTAATTGACATTAGGTTTACTCTAGAAATCATCTTTCTTTTGACATTCTACAAGCCTTGAAAAATTGGAATCCTCCTACTTTCCATAGAAAAAGAACTTTTGCTAAACTTAGTATGAATAACAGCATAGTGTGATGGGAACTATCCACTGCCCAACTCCTTCAGACCCACTTGATAGGAATCGTGTTTGCAAGAGACAAGACCAAAAGAGGTTCAGAAAGCCACAAGCCAGAACAAGGTTTGATAATGATAAAACATGTAAAGTAGAAAAGGATTTTGCGAGTGTCTATGGTCAACCTGCTCAAGCTCTAGCTTTCCATCCAATTCGTTTTCCAGCGCTTTTTGAGGGGACAATACGTTTCCATCATCTCAAGAAAATTTCCTGGACACTAAACACTAAAATAGTTGGATTCAAGGGTAAAGCCTACTTGATCCTCTAATTCCCCCAAAAACAAAATGTAGCAAACATAAAAAAACTTATACTACAACTTTACATGTTTTGCCTTTTTTCTCAAGATGGAAACATAGGGACGCTGAGTCAAGTAAACACACTTACTCCAAATCAAGAAAGGTAATCAAAAAATTATGATAAGTTAGACTAATCAATATTAGTAAGATGGCGTAACTGGTTTATAATCAATCAACAATCTTCCCATCCCATCTCTTTCTAATTCTGGCATTGGTTAACTCACTTATCAACAGAACCTGGTTCTTTCAGGCTTTCTACTTTACACAGTACTGTTGTAATTCATCACACGGTATATTTGTATCTAATCTTCCATATAGGTTCTTTCACGCTTTCTACTTTACACAGTACCATTGTAATTCATTGAGTATATTTGTATCTAATCTTCTATATAGAAGCTATGCATTGCAGTTAAAAGGGAAACTGCGTGGAAAATACAGTAGCTTTGGTTTCATTGACTGATTTTTTACACCATTAGAAGGGGGTGACAAGTTCAGAGACAGTTCATTAGGTATCTGGCAAGCTATACTTCAATCAGAGAAGGGGATGGCACACAAATAGCTCAATGGAGAAAGAAGAGAGGAATGCACCATCTCTGAGCGGTCTGCCAAGATTCTGGACCAAGGATGAGTAGTCTCCATGGCCTCCGTCGCAGCATCCATGGTTCCTCAGTCCACCAGCCTTCTCACCAAAGCCGCCTCCCCAATTCCATCAGTCGCAGCAACATAGTTGGATGGTCCTCTGCCCTTCACTGCCGTTGTCGTAGGAGGAGGAGTGGTGTGTTGGTGTCAGGCCCTAAACCCAGGAAGTACTGAAGATCGACACCAACTCTGTTTCAGGCAAGCAACGGCTGAGATGACAAGATGGTGCTTCGAGCGATCCAACGGCTCGGATGTGTCCTCGCCGATCACCGGTAGTTTTAAACCTTTTATTGTATTGTAACCGCTAAGGGACTGTTAGAGAGTTACCGCGTGAGCTGGAAAGGAGTATATGTAGCGTGAGTCGCGTGAGGGAAGACAAGTCATTATTTCCCCAATTTCCTTAGCATAGGTAGAAACCCTAGTTCATCTTGTAAGGCGGGGTATCTTGGCTCCGATCCCCAAAACTGTATCAGAACAGAACCTCAAATTTCCCTGATCCAATGAAATTCAGATAGATCGGTGCAATTCTTGCGTTCCGGTCCTCACAAAGGTATCAGAAGCTAGTTGATTTTTGGCATCGACGAAGCGGGCGGTGGATCAAGCAGAGGAGAACGAGGGGTTGGGTTCTCCCTAAAATCCCTCTCGTCCCTCCTTGTTTGCGGCGGCGGTGGTGCGTCTGTGGAGGCGAACACGGTGGCGGCGAACATTGGGGCATAGATCAACGAGTCCGGGAAGGTTGCGGGGAGATATTCTTCTTGTAGTAAAATTCATGTCCTTGACAACGATCCGTGTGCTTTTGGCGGCGTAAAATTCGGGGCGATTCTGCAGGTTGGTTTGCTGTAAAATCCCTACAGGGCAACGAAGTTACAGGAGGTGAGATCGGGTCAGAGGTCACTGTCTCCACTCTAGATCCGAAGATGGCAGACACGCGTTTTCTGAAATGTCCATGAAGCTGTGGAGTTATTGAAAAATATACAGCAGAGCAGTTCAGTAGCCAACTACACTGATGAGTTTGAACATTGTGTAGCATCGGTTAAAAGAGACCATCCATGCTTACAAGAAAATTTTCTGCTCAGTTGTTTCATTGGAGGTCTGAAACCTGATATTAAACATGAAGTATGTGGACAGAAACCCACTGGAATTATAGAAGCTTATTGGTATGCAAAGATTTATGAAAAGGCTGCAGCAACAAGGAAATTACCTGCTCCAGTTGGCTATAAACCCAGATCATATTCTCGGCCACACAAACAACCTTCTCCTCCACTGCAAGTGCAAGTGCCAGCTCAAGAGAAATACATTGTGCCATTTCCCAAAGATGCAAGGGCATGTTGGTACTGTAGAGAACCATGGACAAGACAGCACAAATGTAAGATTGGCAAAACTATACACATTTTGCAAGAAGTAGATGAGGATGCTGATAGTGACAGTACTGAGGAAATCACTGCCCAAGAACAAATATATCATACAGCTCCTAACACCCCAGATAAGGAAAAGGGGCCTAAGGGGACTGTTCCAAAACCTGCACAAGCAATGCACATTTCTACACATGCTACAGAAGGGACAACAGGTCTGAACACCTTTTCTTTAATTTTGGAAATTGCTGGAAGAAAAGCAACAGCTCTGTTTGACAGTGGGTCATCAGACACCTTCATGAGCATAGAATTTGCCATCAAAAGTGACTGTTATCAACAACCAATGTCACCCAGAAAGGTAACAGTGGCAGGAGGAGGAAAACTTCTGTCTACAGCAAAAGTGCCATAACTGAATTTTAAAGTGCAGGGCCACACCTTCCAGAGCAGTTTTAAAGTGCTAGATCTAGTGTCTTAGACATTATATTAGGTGCTGATTGGATATACCAATACAGCCCCATTTTCTTAGATCTAGTGGAAAGATTGTTGATCCTCACTAAGCAAGGACAGCCGGTCACTTTGTTTGATTACACAATACCCAAGAAGAAGTGTTTGATTTCAGCAGCCAAATTGGAAAAGTTACTCAATAAAGGTGTGATGGGTTATATTCTGCAAATACATGAGATGGAATCTGAAAATAATAAAGAGAACACTCCTCCTCCTGTGGCCCTACAACCTCTACTCCAAAAATATGTTGATATTTTCGAAGAATCTCAGAAGCTTCCTCCCAAGAGGCCTTGTGATCACAGAATTGTGTTGCAAGAAGGAGCAAAACCACCAAATCTGAGGCCATACAGAGTTCCTCACTACCAGAAAGCTGCTATGGAAGAAATTATCAAACAGTTAATCAAAAAGGGGGAGATACAAGAAAGTTTTAGTCCTTTTTCTTCTCCTGCAATTTTGATCAGAAAGAAGGATGGAGGATGGAGACTGTATGTGGATTACAGAGAATTAAATGCCATCATAATCAAAAATAAATTCCCTATGCCTATAATTGAGGATTTGTTGGATGAGTTGTACGGAGCTAAGGTATTTTCCAAATTGGATTTAAGGTCTGGGTACCATCAAATCAGAATGTCCACTACTGACATTCCCAAGACTGCTTTTTGAACGCACATGGGGCATTATGAATATACTGTAGTACCTTTTGGGGTATCTGGGGCCCCTGGTACTTTTCAAGGTTTTATGAACAAAGTGTCTGAAGAAATTAATGAACCAAAGGAGAAGAAATGTATCTTAGTGTTCTTTGATGACATGCTCATTTTCAGCAAATCCCTAAAAGAGCACATTGGTCACTTAGAAAGAACTTTTGCAACTTTGAGAAAACATGAAGTGTCTGTGAAGATGTCCAAATGCACCTTTGCAACAAATCAAGTGCATTATTTAGGACATGTGATTTCTGAGCAAGGAGTATCCACGGATCCTGGCAAAATCAAGGATGTCTTAGATTGGCCAGAACCGGATAATGCCACAAAATTAAGAGGATTTTTGGGGTTAACAGGATATTACAGAAGGTTTTTGAAAGATTATGGAAAATTTTGTAGACCTCTACATGATATGCTCAGAAAAGATTCCTTTCAGTGGGAATCTGCTCAAAAACAAGCCTTCCACACTCTAAAGCAAGCAATGACAACATGCCCTATATTAGCAATGCCAGACTTCTCTGTTCCATTCACCATAGAAGCCGATGCTTGTGCAACAGGGATTGGAGCTGTAATCATGCAAAAAGGGAAACCTCTGGCATATCTCAGCCAGAGTTTAGGGCCCAAGTCTGCAGCTCAATCAATTTATGAGAAAGAGGCAATGGCCATACTAGAAGCACTTAAAAAGTTGAGACATTATGTGTGGGGAAACAAGTTGATCATCAAAACTGATCAACAGTCTCTGAAATACATGACAACTCAAAGGTTGACAGAAGGTGTTCAACACAAATTACTGTTGAAGTTGCTGGAGTATGATTACACAATTGAATATAAAAAAGGAAAGGAAAATCTAGTGGCTGATGCATTGTCCAGAAAGGATGTACTCAAAGCAATGCAATGCAATACTGCCACGATGGTAGTTCCTCAATGGACTGAAGATGTAGCCAGAAGTTATCTAGGGGACCAGGACAGTGATAAACTACTCAAGAAAGTGGCTGCTGATACTGATCAAAACCCTAAGTTTTCTATGAACAAGGGAATGCTGAAATACAAAAACAGGATTTATGTAGGAGCAAGCACTGAATTCAGGAAACAGTTGCTACAGACTTTCCATTCATCTGCTTTGGGAGGGCATTCTGGTAGTAAGCTACTTACTACAGATTAAAGAAAGTGTTCTATTGGCCCAACATGAAGAAACACATAGAGGAATTTGTCAGCCAGTGTCCTGTTTGCCAATTGAACAAGGTGGAACACATTCACCCTCCTGGGCTGCTACAACCACTTCCTGTGCTTGATATGGCCTGGGCACACATAACAATGGATTTCATCACTGCATTACCAAATTCACAGGGAAAAGAGGTCATTCTAGTAGTGGTGGACAGATTGACCAAATACTCACACTTCATACCCCTTGCACATCCTTTCTCAGTTCAAACTGTGTTTGAAGCCTTACTGGACAATGTCATCAAATTACATGGTCTGCCTATCTGCATTGCCTCTGACAGAGACACCATTTTCACTAGTAACTTGTATCAAGAATTGTTCCAAACTTTTGGGGTGAAGATCAGATTCAGTACAACTTCTCATCCTCAAACGGATGGCCAGACAGAGAGAGTAAACCAATGTTTAGAAGCCTACTTGAGAGGGATGGTGTTCCAAAGAACCAAAGAAATGGTTGAAGTGGTTGCCTTTGGCTGAATTGTGGTACAATACCCGTTACCATTCTTCCTTGAAATGTACTCCGTTTCAAGCATTATATGGGTACAAACCACCTCAAGTAGGAGAGTTTGCTGTAGACACAACCCTGTCACCAACACCAAGATTAACAGTGGCAGAGAGGGAGCAAATGATGCAAAAACTCAAAGCTAACTTGGAACATGCACAAAGCAGAATGAAATATTTTGCAGATAGAAACAGAACAGACAAAGCTTTTGAGGTGGGAGACATGGTATATTTAAAGATCCAGCCATACAGACAGAATGCTTTTGGTCTCAGAGGATCACTGAAACTGAGATCAAAATTCTACGGGCCTTACAAAATTTTGGAAAGAATTGAAGAAGTGGCATACAAGGTACATCTACCAAAGGGCACAAACATTCACCCAGTTTTTCACATTAGTCAACTCAAGAAACATGTAGGCCATCAAGTTGTGCCTCTACCACACGTTCCACTGGTCACCTCAGAAGGATATGTCAAAACCATTCCTGTAGCTGTGCTGGACCGCAGGGTAATTCAACGCAACAAGACTCCGGTTGGCCAATGCTTAGTGCAGTGGGAGAGCCTCGCACCTAATGATGCCACTTGGGAAGATGCAGCATTCCTCAACAAAACCTTCCCAGGTCACAAGCTTTTTCGCCTCGAGGACAAGGCGGTTGTCATGGCGGCGGCATTGTCAGGCCCTGAACCCAGGAAGTACTGAAGATCGACACCAACTCTGTTTCAGGCAAGCAACGACTGAGATGACAAGATGGCGCTTCAAGCGATCCAATAGCTCGAATGTGTCCTCGCCGATCACCGGTAGTTTTAAACCTTTTACTGTATTGTAACCGCTAAGGGACTGTCAGAGAGTTACCGCGTGAGCTGGAAAGGAGTATATGTAGTGTGAGTCGCGTGAGGGAAGACAAGTCATTATTTCCCCAATTTCCTTAGCATAGGTAGAAACCCTAGTTCATCTTGTAAGGCGGGGTATCTTGGCTCTGATCCCCGAAATTGTATCAGAACAGAACCTCAAATTTCCCTGATCCAATGAAATTCAGATAGATCGGTGCAATTCTTGCGTTCCGGTCCTCACAGTTGGGCTACCCCACCGAAGACATCAGATGGTCCTCCCGTTCCGCCGCGGCCGCCCTCTCGCGTCCTCCCCTCACCATCCTGCTGCCTCGTCTTCCTCCTCCTCCCCCGCGCCTCCACCAGCCTGGTGCTTCGCGTGGCCCCTGCCCTCGCGCACCGGACCAACGGCAAGGTACTACGACGACGACTGGGGATAGGAGAAGGTGGCGAGGGTTGCCGGGAGCGGAGGGATGGGGCGCGGCGGCGGAGCGAACCCTAGCGTCGGGGCGTCTCGGGTTCTCGTGCAGGAGAGAGAGGTGTTTGTCAATTTTTTGTTCACTTAAAGATGAAACATCATGGAGCGCGGGTTAATTAAAAAACACAGGGACTTTTTTGAAAAAGGACGCGGCGGTGAACCCAACAAAGTTGTCGGGTTCACCTTCACAATATGATTTTTTTTCCTGTGAATTTACGCTTTCAGTTTTTTAACTTATATTATTTTTTACATACCCGAGGTGGTACTGATCTATATACATACCCATACATCAAAACCATGACGTTCGATGCGTTCCTACCGGCTTGGGCCTGCAGCCTGGGTCGTTGGCCCAGCTTCAGTGGAACGCAAGAAGAATAATGTTGGTTGTTTTGCAGAACTGTTCGTAAAATTATAAAAAATCACAATTTGGAAAAAATGGCCGGAAAATAAAATCATGTCCATGATTTTGAAAAAATGACCATGTATTCAAAACATATTCAGGAATCTGAAAAGAAATGTCCATGACATTTTAGAAAATGTTTACAAAAAAAAATAAAACGTTTGTTTTTTAAAATTTGTTCCCCATTTTTTGTAAAAAAGTTTATCGACTCAAAAAATGTTTGTTGAGCCAAAAAAAGTTAATGAATTCAAAACCGGTTCATACATTTAATTTTTTTGTAAACAAAACTAATGTTCATGATTGTTTTTTGAGAAAATCAAAAATTAATAAAAATATTTGTCGATTTGAAAAACCGCTCACTGATACAAAAGTATTTTATGTCTAGGATTTGATTCGTTTTTCCAAAGTATTCATATGTCTTGGCGTTGGGAGTAGTTCATGGTCAATGAGATTTGTTTTTAAAGTTTTAAACATTCCCTTGCGCAACATAATGACAAATGTGGCATGCACTAGCAAACTCATAGCCTTGGGATTTACCACGTCGAATGCATTGTAATCACGTGAACATCGCGACCATCATCAGCTAGGGTGAGAGAGAAAATGGAAACATGATGAGCCACTATGTTAAAATAGAATACGCTCATATATCAGAATAATGAGTCATACTTATTTGGTTAGCCATAATTTTTTGTCCCCCGTTGCAACGCACGGTCATATTTGCTAGTACATACCCATATATCAAAACCATGACATTCGATACGTTCCTACCGGCTTGGGCCTACAGCCTGGGTCGTTGGCCCAGCTTCAGTGGAACACGAGAAGAATAAAAATACGTTGTTGGCCCAGTTTCAGTGAAAAGCGAGAAGTAAAAAAAATAAACACGCAGGCTTGAGAGCATCTCCAACAGACACCTAATATTAGTGCCGCGCTCAAAAATTCACAAGTTTAGCGCACACTGAGTTAAAAATAGCACTCCAGCAGGCGCTGCATAATAGAGCACGTTGTAAAAAGTGTTCAGCGCGCCGGACGAAACTAGATCGCAAGCCGTATATTTGGCGCGTGAGCTTCAGCGCGCCGAACTTCTCACGAACGTGGAAAGCGCCCCGTGCGCCCGCATCCACCGTTGGCCTTCTCGCGTGCGCCCGCCGTCGTCCTCCTCGCATGCGCAGCCACAACCACGGCAGCGGCGGGGCGGGGATGAGCCCAGGCGCGGGCGCGGCCATGGAGGCGGGACGCGCGCGCGGCCACAGCCACGGCCACGGCTGGGCGGCAGGGCGTGGCCACGACGGTGGCGGGGCGGGCCGCGGCCACGACCACAGCGGCGGCGGCGGGGACGAGCCCATGCGCAGGCGCGGCCACGACGGCGGGGCGCGGGCGCAGCCACGGCCACGGGGGTGACGGGGTGTGGCAGGCCGCGGCCACGGCCATGGGAGGAAGGGCGCGGGCGCAGCCATGGCGGCGGGACGCGCGCGCGGCCACAACCACGGCCACGGCGGGGTGGCAGGGCGTGGCAGGCCGCGACCACGGGAGGAAGGGCGCGGGGCACGGCCATGGCGGCGGCACGCGCGCGGGGCCACGGCCACGGCCACGGCGGGGCGGCAGGGCGGGCCGCGGCCACGGGCAGTGAGCTAGGTACAGGCACGCCTGAGTAATTTTGTGTGCCTGTTGGAGATGCTACTGTTGCTAGCTGAGCAGTATATTTTTGGGCGTCTGCTAAAGATACTCGGTCATTCGGCGCGTTAAAACGTTATTTTGGCACAGTAAATTTCTTTTAGCGCACGGTTTCATAGGGCATCTATTGGAGATGCTCTGAGGAGTCGAGCACGCAACCTTTCATCCCATATGCTCGACACCAGCCAACTGAAAGTGTTCAAATTACCTACCATCAATCGCCTTAATGAGCCAGCTGCCGGCTCGGAAATTGCTGATTGGGAGGATTCGTAGTTCGTGCTCAGAAAGGAAGGAAATAAGGATTCTCGAAAGAAAAAGGAAAGGAAGGATTGTACCGCAGAAATATTGAATGGGGCAAAAAGGAAGTACTACCCAGCCTCAAAAGTGTGAAAGAGGGTAAAAGAAAGGAGACCTGAACTCTTTTTTAGCCGACTGAAGTTAGGAGTACATGTGAAAGAGGATGCAACTTTTCTGTTGACCTTTTTTTCATCAAGTTAAAAATTAGTTATGGAAGTGTAAAAAATGGGCCGCTCACAAACATTAAAACTTAATGCATGGCTGTTAAAATAAATAATTAACACATGCAGTTTCATTAATAAACAAATCAAAAAATGTACTACCTCCGTCACGGTTTAGAAGGCGCTTGGAAATTCTCTGGAACCTAGGTGGTTATCTATTGGTTGTGAGATGGGCTAAAATATAGCATTCACATTACGCATGCATATAGAAATAGTATATCGGAGTACTAATTAGCTATTAAAAATAAATGCAATGCGCTCTAAACCTTGTCTATTGTGGGAACGCACGCAAATTTAACTGTGCCTTCTAAACTGTGACGGAGGAAGTACAGTGGATGAAAATAAATAACATAATTATTTTCATAAATATTAATGAGGTAAAATGTGAGTACGCACAATTTTCCTAGATCCACAATCCGTACACTTTCGTATGCCCTATGTTTGAGCATGACTATAGCTTGAGAAGAAAAGTTAGTGCAAGTCTGGAAACTCCGTCATGTGGCAATTGCTTCACTTTACTTTGTTTCAGTTCACAAATATTAATTGGGTAAATACCATTTTATTTTTATAGGTACAAACACAATTAGTGCATGTTAGGGTTACCGATGTGAAAAAAATTGGTCGATCACAAATATTAAAACTTTTTTTGCAGGGTAACAAACATTAAAACTTAATGCA
Source organism: Triticum aestivum (assembly GCF_018294505.1). Lineage (NCBI taxonomy): Eukaryota > Viridiplantae > Streptophyta > Magnoliopsida > Poales > Poaceae > Triticum > Triticum aestivum. The sequence goes on from NC_057797.1 coordinate 66,970,082, forward strand.
TGGTCGGTTAAATTAAATAATTAACAAATGCAGTTTGATTAATACAAAATCAAAAAATGTATAGTGGATTAAAATAAATAACATGATTTTTCCGAGAGTAAATAGCAATAATATGAGTAACAAAATATTAATTTAATTCAAGTATATAATAGATAAATCCAATTGGTTGCTCATGTAATGGTTTGATTCTTTATTGAGGAAAATCATTATTTTTCTTCATAATCTCAAATTGATTTTCCCCGTCTTAATTCTATCAATTGCCCAACAGTAATTCGTTTATCCACCGTTTGCTATTTTTCTCGAGAGAAGCCACTAGTGAAACCTACGCCTGCTAAGGAAGAAATGCCCGTGCGTTGCAATGGGCGAAACAAATCACATGTCACCAAACACATCTGTATCTGCATGCTAGAAGGAATTGTAGTAGGGAAATGTATATTCTTGTAGCCAAATAGATGTATTGATTGATCACCGATGCACTTGCTAGGTTGGTTCCTCCGAACAGCACTGCCTTGCGCACGCCAACATTTGATGTCATGGACCAGATCGACCGGCGATAGATGGTGTCTCTTTCTCGCACATAATTCCTACTCCGCCCTATCTGTATCACCCATGCCTTCAGCAGCACAGCAGGACACCAGCAGAGCAGCAGAAAATGTGATTAACTTCTTTCTTCAGTTGTCTATTTTTCTTTAAAATGTGATTCGACGAGCAGCAGAGCAGGAAAATAGAAGCGACGTGACCAAGTACCATCGCTGAATCACATTTTTATTGGAAGGCACAGGAAGCTATCGCTTAATCCTGTTTTTATTGGAAGGCATTGGAAGCTATCACTGAATCGTGATTTTATTGGAAGGCAGAGGAAGCTTTCTACCATGGGAAGAACATGGTTGCTTAATCCCGTTTTTATTGGAAGGCATCCCAATGAAAGTACATACATACATGATTGATTATCTGCGGTAAGTATGACCCCCTTGATGTGTGTGTTGGAAATTTAGGTGCTAAATAATGGCAGAAATGTCACATGAGCTTGTGGAGTGCATTGGCCAACCCACTGATATTGGTTTACAGTTATTTATGCTCGAATACCAACATGCATATACAGGTCCTCTGAACTGAACCTCTTTTGGGGTATATGGTGGATGAGTTTTATGTTCTGACTTACTGTGATTTGTATGAAGATTTGGTGAAAATTAAATGGTTTCAATGCAAATATAGCAATGTATAAGATGCACTTACTGTGAAAATTAAATTGAATTCAAAGGAACTTGATAGAAGGAAAATTACTCTGTATGTATTTTTCATGTACTATTCTATTCCAGCTGTTGCTAAATTTGGTTTCCTAACCTTATTAGTAGAGGTGAGGATATTAAAATGGTCTTGCAAGGGAAGTTTAGATCATATCTCCAGTGAAGAGAACTTCTCATGTGTAATGTCATCATACCGAGGTCGGCATAGTTTGCCTTATCTTTTCCTTTTACCTCCATTGTTGTATGTGTACATCTCTACACAACAGGGATTTAGATTTCCTCTTGAGAGGTACTTGTGCTTAGAATTAACATTTAGTCACGTAATCACCGTTTGTGCAAAACATTGCTTGTGGAAGATGTTGCATTTTTTTCCAAATTATCACTACACAAGAAATAGGAGCAAGCATATTCTGTGGTAGGAGTTACCGTCCATGGCTGCCGCCACGCGCCTTCACCTCTATAAAAGTATCTGGTTAATTCATATACTATCTGGTTAATTCACATATAGGAGTTATTTTTTTTTTGAAGGCACATATAGGAGTTATTAATCCATATACTATCTGGTTAATCTACTACCTCTATAAAAGAAAGAAAGAGCGGAGAACCAAATCATCCTAGCCATCGAAACCTCCAATCTGATAGTCTACATCCCTTCAGCCGACTAAACACGTTTTATGCTTTAATTACCCACCATGTCATTGTCTTAATTAATTACCCACCATGCCATTGGGCAACATCGTCCCGAACACGTCGCTGCCCTCTCGCTACCACGCCGTCGGGGCAGTTTGGCCACCGCCCCACACCTCGCCCCCACCTCTTCCCTACGACCTCCGCGCCAGCCACCACCGCCGCGCCGTCCACGCCGTCCGTCGTCCGCACCCGCCCCTTCCACGCCATCTGCCGCCGCGCCGTCCACGCCATCTGCCGCCGCGCCGTCCACGCCGTCCGCACCCGCGTCGTCCACGCGCCGCCGCGCCGTCCACGCCGTCGCGCCGTCCGCACCCGCGTCGCCCGGACCGCCGAGCTGTCCAGCGCCCGCGCCGCCTGGACCGCCGCGCCGTCCACGCGCCGCCAGGACACAGCCCACGCGGGAGCTCCACGCTGCAGGTGCTTTGCCCTCACATTCTTCCTGCTTGCAGTCACAATTTTTGGTAATTGTACGGATGTTCAATACCTTCTAATTTGTTCTGTTGTTTCTGCTGCTGTCAATTCTAGGCTTGTCAGTTCTAGGCTTGCTTCATAGAATGCCACGGTTAAAACAGATGCAAATATATGTATTGCTCGACTTCCAATCCTGCACTTTATCTATGTTGCTTCCTCTGAACTCTGTGGTCGCACATTGCACATGCTGTTCCAACATCTGATTATTGCATATGCTGGTGGAGGGCCACCGTCGCCGTCCGCCGGGGTGGCTCGCCACCGCTGGGGTGTGGTACTGCGCCGTGCCGGACGCCGCTTGCTTTCCTCCCGCCGACCTCCTTTCCTTCGAGATCTCTCCAGAGGTCGTTCTCCTGGCCGACCTAGCTTGTGTGCCTGCCGCCGCTTCACACACAAGCGCTGCACCTTTCTCGTCCCGGCTAGCGTCCCGATTGCCACCTCTTGCCTCTCCATTCTCCCCTACGTCTGGCTGTCCTCCTCCTCCCCTTGCTTCCCTGACGTTGCCTCCAATGTTGGTAAGGTAATGCGTGCCATTTCTAGAATCTGCATGTTTGGACTATTTTTTTATTCATGAATTCTAGATTTTGTTCAATTTTCTGTCTCAACTCTGGAAGTTTGCAGCAGCACTTATTTTATGGACCCAGGTTCAAATTTGGGTTCAATATTGTCAACAGAAGTTGTTTATCTTGACCTGTGCATTTTGTCATTCTTTAACAAAATGTGAGCAGAAGTAATTCAGAAGAAGACACTGTATGATCAATAACAGTGATGACCATCAACCTTCTGCAGAATTTGTGATTCGTAGAAGCATGGCAATATTTAGACTCCGTAGAAGTGAAAGACTTTGTATGATCATTAACAACAGTGGCCATCAATTGACATGAACAGGCAGTACTCCAGCAAACTGTTGCATAATTTTAGAAATTCAGAAACTTTAAAAATTCAGCACACACTTGCATAATTCAGAAACTTTTTGACGCAGTACTTTTAGAAATTCAGAAACATGGAGCAAGCAAGAAGCAAAATTTGATAAACTTATGTTTACCTTTCTATTTCAGAACGGTTTAGACATGGTATTGGCTGATGATAAATTCGCTACAATTGTTGCAGTAAGATTCACCCTGTGTCGCAGTGGCTTATAATTGATGAAGCTGATCGCAAACTTGTGCCAAATTTTGAGGAGGACATGAAACAAATATTTAAGTGCCTCCCTCGGGTATTTCATCATCTGGCAATTTCATTTCACATACAAAGTGCAGCCTTTAACTTTCTGCTGAGTTTACTGTATTTTGTTCTAGAATTGTTATGCAGAATAGGCACTTTTCTCTTTATTGTCACCCAGACTCAAAGGGTTAGTGGATCTGTTATTCACTCGATGATTGCTCAATTGTCTCTGCTCCAAATCTGCAGGCTCTCTGCTCGAAATGTCTGCTGAGCATCTTCTTCATTGAGCCAAAATCAATTGCTTGGTGCAGTTTCAGATTGTTCTTACTATCCAATACTAATTTATAAATGGCTACAATCTCAAGAAGGTACACATTTCACTGCTACCAATTTCTGCAGGCCCGTTTTCCTGTGTGAAGTACAATTATTTCTTTTCATGATGTACCTCTCATCTTAAGGTGCAGTGTTAATTAGTTTTTCCCCCCTCCACCTTTTTTCGGGTTTGGGACCAGCATTGGCAGTTTTAGGCCCACCTACCCCTATTAGTAGTGAACCATTTTAAGCACATTTGATTAGATGTAGTTTTAATATTTCGTGGATAATAATTAATATATAAATATCAAAACAGGTTTGATTGCGTTGTACATATGTAATATAACAATGTGAATATTAGCTACTGGTTTGCATTTCATAATAAGCTTTAAGAATGATGGAATTGGAGAGAAATAAACACAGATGAGATTCTGCATGTTGATGCCCGCCATCTCGTATTGTTAGTATACTTTCCCTTTGTCGTGCTTACTAGACACATAATAAAAAATATTCATTAATGATTTGGTGGTTCAGATCATTATACAGTGTACTACAATGCTTTGGTAGTTACGATGAATATATTTATATTGATTATGGTGGCCTCAGATTGAATACAGAGCTATGTTGCCGAGGATTAGAATGCATTATTTCCACAGAAGCAAGATTATTTAATCCTATTCTAAAATATTTTTTAATGCTTATATTTGGATGGGCACGATGTGGTGCAGGTTCCGCCGATTCTAGAAGCACACGGCTGAATGGAATCCAACGGAACCAATGCTACATCAGGGTGCACTGTTCAAGCATTTTGATTGGCCCGGGAGAAATGAGGACACTGCATCAGACAACCTTTTGCTTACTAACCTCTTAAATATTTGAAGTGTAAGTTTCTAACCGTAAAAATGATCTCATAACCTTGCCTGTGACATTGCACCTATGGTATGAGGAGTACGACAAATTTTACAAATAGAACATATATAATTTGTGGTAGCAGAATTACATTTAGTACTGAATATTTGATGCATAGTCCTTATTCCGTATGGAGCGAAGTCTATAACCTTTATATCCAAAGCAGTTTCACTTTGATACTAGGCAATGGGTATGCAAAGCTTTGCCACTTTCTGAAGTGCGTTGAAACAGGAGTTCCAGTTCTTGATTTTTCAAGAAACTGAAGAGGAGCGTTTGAGGAAAGAGGAGAAGTGGGAGGCACAGGAAGCAAAGAATTGGAGAAGGGAGAGGGAAAAGGAGAAGTTTCTCAAGAAGAGTACTAGAAACGCCTTACCAGTAGGCTTTCGTTGCAATGTTTTCATGGATTATTGGATGAGTCTTCCTCTTGATTGTTTTTTCAGGTAAATTCATGATCACGTTGAAAATATGTGATGCATAAATGGAGTTTTGTGTGCAACCTGATTTATTCTGCCTTTTTTAGATTTTTGTTTGGAATTAATATTCAGTACAACCAGTGCCAAAGTATATTGATCAACAGATCAACTTCTAAATCATTCATCATTTTTTAATGCTTTGTATGACAGGTTCAGTAACATGATGACATCCGATTAATATCTTGCTGTTCAGGAGGTTTTGACTATATGAAAAATATTGTTTTCTTGCCAGTGAAGATTAGCATGTTTGTACGGCTACCCTAGAGTAAATTGCCGTATTCAGATCAATTGTTGGATTATGTCATGAACTGCTAAAAGATAGTGATGATCCCTTGAGTCTATTATAAGTACCATTTTAGTTTGATGTCCATTTTATTGATTTGTTTATGATGATAATTGAGAAATAAAGAAGCATTGTGGCATATCAAATATTATCATACATGGAAAATATCCTTTGGAACATGGTGGTAATTACATCTGGTTATGTATTTTATTTTATTTTAAATTCAGAAAAAGTTAAAACGTTTCAAAACTTTTTCCCAACAAACTTGATTTGTCATTTCTGTCGTACAAAACTATTCTGTGACAAAATTTTGACAAATATTCTCTGACAATAGCATGAACAGGATGGTGTATATAGCGACAATTTTTTTTACGTCCACAACAACATGAAAGTCATTTCTTGGGAAAAGAATTTATGTTGGTGCAACGTGAAAAACATTATTATTGGAGATATATCATGTATGAATGAAAAACTATGTAAATATCAACCCGTATTTTGATAATTATTTGATGACAAGTGAGACGTGCGTTGCACGTGCAAGCTTACTAATTCCTGTAAAAATAGATTAAGAGGTTAATTAATTAGTCATCCCTTTGAATAGTAATGCTCACCTTTTGTGATATTTGGATTGGATGGTGAACTTCAGAAACTCACCTCATCTCCCCTTCTTCCTAACGTATACCCCCTTCGCTAGTCTCATGAAGACGAGATCTCTGAAGAATCAAGATAGTACCTGTAGAAAGAAAATAGTTATGTACCAGTAGGAAGCAACCCTATGCATGTCCTCACTCGTTAATAATCTCAGGCCATGATTGCATCAGCATCCAATTGTTTTCGGTCTGCTACATGGATCAATTAGTTTGGAATAATGACCAAAATATCAAACTACTGGATGAGATTGTTTTCAGTCTGCAAGACAGATCATTTTTCTTGAAATAATCACAAAGCTATCAAACTACTAGATGGAATGAACTATAGGGGGTGCTATTCGAATGAAACTATCGGCATGCAGAAGTACAACTTTCAGCAATGGTAATAAATAGAATGACCTAGACGCATGCCAAGCAATGTGAAAATGAATGTTCTTTGCGTAAACATTTCTTCAGCTTTAGCTAGTAACAAATATGTAATTCGCCATATGATATCAATACAGTGGAACATATAAGTACGTTCTTTTCCAAAACATAGCACAAGGAACCAAACCATCCAATTGGTCAGTTCGCATAAAATCAATCCACATACTTGTCATGTAGCAGACATTTTTACCTTTGATAAACTAAGTAATTAACATTCGCAGCTATTGTTATATTTTCTTGTTAGGAAAAGCAATCAAAATTCCCAAAGGCGTTAAGTTGTCACATAGTTGTATGTCTGTGTGTCTTGTCCAGAAGGTTTAAGCAACTGCCAAATGTGGCCTTTAAGCAAGTTGAGATTACTTTTTGCGGAGAATAAATATGATCCCAAAAGAATAATTCCCTATGGCGGCTTGGAAAATAAATGCGCTGCCGAGTAATTAACTTCATAATTATGCACACAAGCCAACCATAATCAAGCACACAAGTCATCTGCATCTTCCCCTAAAAAAATTCATCTACATTAGTACCGTTACACTAACATGTCGCAACAACACGTTATTTCAGCATTATTCCCTTGGAATATGTACAGTGTAGTGATGAATGTGTGGAACAAAAAAGAGAGGTGGCATTATGTTTGGTACCTTGAAGAAGGCCTTGTTCTTGAGCTGGTTGTCCAGTGCTCATGAACTGAAAGAAACAAGAAGACCAGGATGAATAAACAACCAACGACACACAACTTGCTGATATTATAGGCCCTGCCGATTGATTCGCAGACAAGCAAAACGTCAATCAGACCTCATCGAACTGTACTTGGACGCTGATGGCATGATCGGGGCTAAGGACCATCTTGTCCAGCGTCTCCATGACGGCCCTGCCGACGGCGGACTGCCAGTACAACTCAAACGCCCCTGCCATCCCTACTCTGAACCCTCTCCCTGCTAATCAACATTATCAGAATTCAGAACAACACCAACATTTTCAATTCCAGTCAGACGGACACACCGTCACGCTGGAATCCAAAAAAATCAAGCAGATAATATGCAATGATTTCTCTGTTCTTAATACACTTGTTGCCATGCTTGTGTTGTACAGTCTGTACAACATCTGAAAGTGTTGTATTTTAGCTTTGCATGGTGAACAATGTATGCACGGGGAGTCGGGGATCCTAAAAATTCAATCTAATGACATGGTATAACCATCCAAGTACGCACCCATGCATCATCATGAAGTAGTGGAATAAGAATGAAGTAGTGGAATAAGACACCTGAGAGTTGAAGGGATCAGACTTGCATTGTTGAATTAGCACCACAACCAAGCCAGGTCGTAGGTGTGGGTCACGGTGGTGAAGGTGGACTGAATCCGCCTGGATACAGATTTCCCGTGCATTGCTGGACCATATATTTGTGATCCTTCAACTGTAGTTACACGTGTGTTCAGTAGAGGTAGCATCGCAGTGCTGTATAATCGAAATCAGACCATCTTGGCGATGTACCGTGGAAGGGCACCTTACAAAGTTGTACGTGCTTTCACCATGAACTTGTAGGAGCACCCCATGTTGTTGAGCGTTGTTGAGCGGCCCGCCGGCGTGGTCCTTGCAGAGATCCTTGACGAAGACCTGCCATGCCCAAATCGAAACCATCATCAGCGCAGGCGCAGCCACTTGGATTGACACAGATCAGGGGAGATTCCAACAATTTGTTTATCTATTAACGGACAGAGGGAGGTGGTTCTATTTTTCTTCCAACAATTGGTTGCTGTGAATTGTTGTAAGAGGTGGATCAAGGCTTTTGACACCCAACCATTTGGTCAACTAAAAAAAATATAAAACAGCCATAACTTTTGCATACGACATCGAAAGAAAAGTTTTATATATCACAAAAAACTAGAGGAAAATTGGGACTCAATTTCACCCGGGTTTACCCGGTGAAGTTTTCTCAGATTCTCAAAATTCTAAAAGTAAAAAAAAGTTATTTCAAATCAAAAATAATAATTTTAAAAATTAATTTTATTTAAAAATAAATAAATGATGTAATATTTGGATTCCTCACATTTTTTTGATAATAATGGATGTATTATTTGTCGAATTTCGATTTACAGATTTAAAGGTATTAATTATGTCATATTAAATGAATAAATGGCAAAAAAATGAATAAAATAATATTATTACTTACTTTATTTTCATTGAAATTCAATATTATTAGTACTTATTTTGTTTATTTTAATAATATTATCACGGATTCAAATGATATAGCAGTCCGTTCCACAACCAACAACTTAATTTTCATTTCGCGCGCTGTAGCTTGACTTAGTTGAGGAGGCCGTTTGAAGCTGACGGAGCAGTACCTTTATCTTCTTCTACAAAGTAGCACTAGCGATAAAACGGAGGCATGCAAGCAGAGTTTTTAGGCCCTGTTTGGTTCATAAGTTCTAGGACTTTTTCTAGTCTCAACTAAAAAGTCTCTAGTCCATAAAAAGTCCCTTTCTGTTTGTTTCCAGAGATTAAAAAGTTCCTAGTCCCTTCCTAGAGATTATTAAATGACCATATTCTCCCTAGTATATAGAAGAATAACAATTAAACAACACCATGGGATGGCGGGCCATTGAATGCATGAAGGGGCATTGTTGGAAAAGTCTCAAAAAAGACTCTCCTTGAGAGTCTTCTTCATTTAGTCCCAAATGCCTAGTTTAGTCCCTAAAAAGTCCCTCTCATTTGGTAAAAAAGTCTCTAAGAGAGACTTTTTCTAGTCCCTACACAAATAAGTTCCTGGAAACAAACACCCCCTTACTCGATCGGCCTAACATAGTAATAAGTGATGCATGAAGCAATACGTTGGCAGCTTCGCACCCAACCAGGATACGAATAAATCAATTTACTCTAGCATTGGATAGAAGCCGTCGTCAAGCGTAGGGCAGCATGCATGCGTGCAAAAACGTACGTACGGAAAAATAATTACATATGTAGCATTTTTTTCTATATATGATAATGAAAATACGAACGTAGATTTGATCGAGAACATTTGGCGGCTGATTCAGTCAAGGGACACTTTATAAAAATGGAAACACTTCCAGCGGCCGGTCACACGATATAACGCAAGCGCGAAACTGGTGGGAACTCGGATCGGTGGAGAATCAGATTGCGCGGCGGCAGCGGAGAGCCGATGGCGTGCAGAGCGCGGCGGCGGGGCGGGTGGTATGACATGGCGGCGCGAGAACGCCACCACGTTGTCGGTTGGCAGTTATCGCCGACGGTGGCGGAAACGCTCGGTGTTAGCGAGGCAGGGGGCGCCACCGAAGCTGTGGGCTGGAGGCGAGGGTGCTGCGAAAGATGCGCGGAGGCGTAGCGCCGGGAGTGGGGGGCGAAAAGGCACATGGCCCTTCGCCGGAGGGGTCGCGTACATGCTCACAGTAGCGACATTAACACGCCCCTTGTAAAAAAGAAAAACTAATCGAGGAACATGTATGGAGTAGTGTTTGATAACCATAGAACATACTTCAACCGTTTCAAAATAGACGAGTCAACTTTATACTAAGTTTAGTATAAACTTAGTACAAAGTTGAGTCGTCAAAACGGAGGGAGTATTTAATTTGAGGGCTATGGTATATAAATTAAATTATAAGCTATATATAGTATAAATGGGTACACTGCACGCACGGACAGCCTTATTTTCACGACATCGTCTTATTCATCTTATGTAACAAACTTTATTCTCCACACTCATTGTATGTACGCGTATTTATGCTGGTGGTGGTATCGTCCGCTACTAGCTACGATGATACCTTCTTCCTCATGGGCAGAAGGTAACCTGGTAGCTGTTGTTGTTGCCGTTACAGGCGTGGTTCTTGGTGTCATCGGTCGGGAAGAGGTAGGCGTCGGGGCACTTGTCGGCCTGGCACACCAGGTTGGGCCCGTTGCTGCAGGAGAATGACAACGGCACGTTGAAGCCGTCGATGACAGAGATGTCGTAAAAGTCCTGGCCGTTGCCGATGGTGGACTCGGCCAGGGTCAGCGGCGGCTGCCCGGACAGCGTGCACGTCAGCGCACCGCCGCAGTCGGCAGTCTGGCAGCTCCCGGAGTTGCCGTTGAAGTTGCAGCCCGTGCGGCCCCACACCCTGCCGGAGGGCGTGTTCGCGGGGACGTCGAGGGTCCACGTCTCGCCGGTGTTGAGCTGCCGACCGCCGCCGATCGGGGTGGCCGCCGGCCACACCGTGTAGGGGCAGTTGTTCTTGATGTTGAACGTCGCCGCGTTCGTGCTGGCAGCGAACACGGCAAGGAAGAGGACCATGGAGGCGGCTGCTGCCAGGTGGGACGAAGCCATTTCAAGTTGCTTTGCTTCTGTGTCGTCTACACGTGGTTTGGTAGTAGTGCGGGATGACTGATGTGCTAGGGACGAAGGGGCATGGGTATTTATAGATGGCCGGGACTCCGGGATGGAAGGACAACTGGGATAAAGTCAAGGATGGTGTCCTTGAGTCAATTCGTGTGACTTGGAAATTTCCACGCATTCATCTCTACTACTATAATGCATCAGTTTTGAAATTGGATTTACACTCCACTCTTGTTTCCCGCCAAGTAACACAAACTCACTTCTAGCCGTTGATTTCACCACATATCCCCTTATCCACCCTTCATCAGCCCTTAGCTTCACTGAATCGGACGGCTGCAATCAGTTGGATTCGTCACCACTCCCTTCCCGCGCTGTCTCCCGCGCGCTCGCGCATTCGGAAGCTACTCGCACCTTCCCGATAGCTCCACGGCTCACGACGTTTAGAATAATTTAACTGAAACAGAGCCCTGCGCACGCGCTCTGCTGGAACGGAAAAGACTGCATACCTTCAAGCTTCATCCCGATTTCAAAAGGAAAAAACAAAAACCTTCATCCCGGGCTAGCCCAAGGCTATCATCCTGCCACAACTCCATCCCCGTTGTCTCCCATTGCCTGTATCTCCCCACTCACATCTTGCTAAAATTCCATTTCCATCTGCTTGCAGAGTACCTCAACTCTTTGACGACCTTGCTATTGAGATCGCAGGGCTTGGTTGTTCTGAAGTGTGCCACTCTTGCGCCCCGTCTCCGTTCATTCAGATTCGCGCGTCTTCGTCTCTTCGCTCTCTCCAGCCGCGCCGTACACCGGCAAGCCGCCATGTACAATACACATTCTTTGTGCGGACGGCCAACAGCACGGGAGGAAAGCACAGGTGAGTTGCTCCTTCTCTACATTCCCGTTTTTCTTTTTCTGTTGATGGTTATGAGTTTGGAGAATTCCTTTATGTCAGATTGCTTCCTGTCATTAGGATTAGCTGGTTATACCTTGTTGATTTTCTTGGCTATTTCTTTGCGTGCAAGGTGTTTGCGTTTTTGACTAAGCCAGTGTAAGTTGCAGATTCTGTACGTAGACTACAAAAGCTACTATGTTTTGAGATAAGTGTGTCACGAAAGATGATTTGATTATTTTTCTTGATTTTTTATGACTCTGCTATTTTATTTGGGCCATTTCGTTGTTCACATTTAAAATATTTATTTTGATAGAAATATGATTGACACTCATTACTGACGGACATCAACTGCGATAATGAATTCATATTTTCTGTTTACCCATGAAAAAATGATTGTTGGCTAAAGAACATTCTCTCTCTCTCTCTGTCTCTCTCTCTCTGTCTCTCTCTCTCTCTCTCCCTCTCTTTTTCCCCCCCTCTCTCTCTCTGCATGCCCTGAAATGTAAATTCCAGTTTAGTACCAATCTTTTCTTGTGTGTGTCTCATTAAGCTGATGATTGTAGATCAATATCGTCACCTAACTGAACAAACCGGTGCTGTACCAACGGATCCTTCTCAACGCAAACGTTACCGTGATCGGGTTAGGTATATGCAGATGACGCCACAACAGAGAGAAGCTTATTTGAAAAGGAATCGTGAGTACAAACGAATCGAGCGAGGTGACAGTGCAATTAGTAAGACTGTGCAACCCGTAAGAGGGGAGACCAATATGAGTACCAATGATAACACACACTTGCCAACTGAATCTTCTACGACGCCAGAAGGTACTTTGTTGTGTGATGATAAGTAAAATAAGCATCTTCACTATACATGATTAGGTGGTGACATTAGTCTGCAATTTGTGTGCCAGGGAAAGAAGTAGCCGTGACTATGTTACAAGAACAAGAAAGCCTTCCATTTTCAGGTTCTATGACACACAGTTCAGGGGTCCATCAAAGTAGGTGTCTGACAAAAAGGAAACGAGGTTGATAAAAATATATTAATTCAGTACTAATACATTTCTGTTTACTAATATTACAGACTAATTTGTTTGTTGTAATGTCAAAAACAGTGACAACAGTCGATAGTTATGATGTGTCTGCATCTGACCAAAGCGTCCTTGTTCAGCCAAACATGTGCCACCCAAAAAAGGGTACTCGGCTGAAGATCAGTCCATCTGGAATTTCTGTATCTCCTATTGCTTCGGAAGGCCAAGCTGTAATTGATGCGCAAAAAAATAACAGTGGATGTAAGCGGCGACACGGCACTAGCTGGTATTCCCAATTGGCACCTGAACAAAAAGAAGCATATTTACAAAGAGGCCGTGAGTATAAAAGAAGAAGAAAGTCTCAAGACGCAAGTTGCAGCCATGCACAAGATACATCTGATGGGGCAATCAGTAGTAATTTACAAAATACAGTTGGATATACTCATGTGCAACTACAAGGTCATACCAGCCGTCAACATGAAGATCTCATCTACCTGCCAAAGGATTCTTTTCCTGCCATTCAAGGTAATCTCAGTACCAACTAGCATTTATCTATTATATTGGTCCATATAAAACATTGTGTGACGTATATGATGATTCGACAATCAACAGATAACATTGGGGAAACAGGAGAAATGCTTGGATATAATGATGACCCTGATGAAGAAATTCGTATGTTTAGTGGGCATGGTAAGTATTACTGTACTTAATCGACAATATTACTTTTAAATATGATTTGTATTTCTAATCTAGCCTAATAAAAAATGCAGGTTTTGAATTTCAGTCGTATTTAGAAAATAATAATGCCCAAAGTTGCATTCAGGCAGATCCATATGATCATATATATCAAAATTTACCCACTGATTATCATCTTCTAGATCCAGTTCCTGACTGTAGGCATTGCAATGCAAAAAGGTTCCAGTATGAGAAACCAACGTTTTGTTGCATGGGTGGAAAAGTTAAAATAGTAACTCCACCAGTCCCTGATGAATTACGTCGACTGTACAGCAGCCAAGATCCAGATGCGAAGTATTTCCGGGATAACATACGTTACTTCAATTCTCACTTCTCCTTTACATCTCTTGGTGTTGTCTTGGATCAACGTTTTTGCAATAACAGATCTGGAGTTTACACATTCCGCGCACAAGGTCAAATTTATCATCGAATTGACCAATTAGTGCCAAAGGATGATGGGCCCAAGCATCTACAACTGTACTTTTATGACACTGATGCAGATTTACAGCAAAGATTTCGTCATTCACCTAACCTTGATAAAGATCTCATCAGAAAATTGTTGGGCATACTCTCATCTAATCCTTATGTCCATATCTTTAGAAGTCTCGGCTCCATTCCAAACCTTTGCGAGTATAGGATTGAGCTCAACACAAATATTGCTTTAGACCAGAGAGTATATAATGCTCCGACAGCATCACAGGTGGCAGCAATTTGGGTCGAGGGAAGCGATCCTCGAGGTCATTTTGATAGAAGTATCATGATTTATGGTGTATCAGACCGTCCACAATATATAAAAGCATATCATGGTTGCTATGATCCACTATCATATCCGTTGTTTTTCCCAAACGGAGAGGTCGGATGGAACTTGGATCTGCCCAGATTAAGTCGACATGCTAGGAAAATAATAGACAATCAAGCAAATGATTTTGATATAGAAGGTAAGTTTCCATCATACATTAATTGGTTACATGCTCAAAGTTTTAGTTTCTAGAACTATTTAATAATCATATATTATTTTGGATTCTGTAGGAATGCTAGAGAATAGTTCTGGTTCTTGCATCTCACCAAGAGAATATTATTGTTTCAAGCTGCAAATTAGACCTGGGAAGTTTAACATCTTACTCTTTGGAAGGCGATTGACTCAACAATATATAGTTGATATGTACATTAAGATTGAATCAATAAGATTGGCATTCTTGTCAAAGCCATCAACTCAGGTTCTCATCAGAGCAGATTTGTATCAAGGATTGGTCGATAGCATTGTTGCCGGTGAAACACGTGGGTGCATGACAGGTAGGCGCATTGTGCTTCCCCCATCATTTATCGGAGGACCAAGAGATATGCGTCGAAGATATCTGGATGCAATGGCTTTGGTCCAACGGTTTGGGAAACCAGACATATTCCTTACAATGACTTGCAACCCACATTGGGAAGAGATAACTAGAGAACTAGCAGAAGGTCAATCACCACAAGACAGGCCGGACTTGGTAGCACGAGTCTTCAAGGCAAAATTGGAGGATTTAAAGGATCTTTTGTTTAAGAAGAAATTCTTTGGTGAAGTTGCTGCACATGTGCACGTAATTGAATTTCAGAAAAGAGGTCTACCACATGCACATTTTCTAATAATTCTGAAATCAAACTACAAGATAACTAATCCGGACCAATATGATGAGATAATATCAGCTGAAATTCCTGATAATGATAAATATCCTATGCTGCATGATTTAGTTATTAAGCACATGATGCACAGCCCATGTGGAGTTCTCAACATAAATAATCCTTGCATGGAAAATGGAAGTTGTCGGTATCATTATCCTCGACATTTCGCAGAGACTACACAACAAGGAGAGGACTCTTATCCAATTTATAGGCGCAGGAATGACGGCCGTCGAGTGCGCATCAGGGGTGCAGTTTTGGATAATAGATGGGTTGTCCCATACAATCCCTATTTACTTATTCGATACAATTGCCATATAAATATTGAAGTTTGCTCTAGCATCAAGGCTGTGAAATATTTATTCAAATACATCTACAAAGGTCATGATCGTGCCTCCATTGTCATCGAAGCCGCAGAAGATGATGCAGTTATTAATGAAATTCGTGAGTATAGAGATGCAAGGTTTATTTCACCTCCGGAAGCAATCTGGAGGATTTACTCTTTCAACCTTAGTGAGATGTATCCATCAGTTATACAGCTACAAGTCCATCTGCCAAATATGCACCTTGTTCACTATAAAGATTCAGAAAAATTAGAGGATGTGGTCTGCAAAGGATCGTCTTCGAGAACAATGCTAACTGAATACTTCAGAATGAACTCTATTGATAGTTATGCCAGGAATTTCTTATACAAGGAATTTCCAGAATTTTTTGTATGGAATAATAGTACCAAGAGCTGGAAACGTCGCAAACAGAGAATACAAGTAGGGAGACTTGTCGCTGCACACCCAGCTGAAGGAGAACGCTATTACTTGAGGATACTGCTAAATCATGTGAGAGGGGCTACATCTTTTGAGGATTTACGGACTGTCGATGGTTTTGTTTTTGCCACTTTTAGAGAGGCCGCAGAAAGAAGGGGTCTGATTGAGGCTGATTGTAGTATTTCTGATTGTCTGAGCGAGGCTGCGACATTTGCAATGCCTTCTGCCTTTAGAAGGCTTTTTGCTACAATATTGGTTTTCTGTGAGGTAAAAAATGTCCGTGAATTATGGGAAAAGCATTTTGAGGCCATGGCTGATGATTTTCAGCAGGGCAGCGCAACTGATAAAGAATCTATAGAGCAGATGGTACTTAGAGATATTAGTGATATCCTATATTCAATGGGGAAGGACATCAGTTGCTTTGATCTTCCAGAAATGCTAGATGGCACTGAGTTGGCTGGCTCTAATTGTAGAGAAGTAATAGAAGAGATGTCTATTAATATTGATCCAGAGCATCTGGACCTTTATGCAACACTAAATTGTGAGCAAAGACTTGCCTTTGATGAGATAATGCATCACGTCCTACAGAAGAAGAGTAAGGTATTCTTTATTGATGGTCCAGGAGGTACAGGAAAGACGCATCTCTATAAAGCTTTACTCGCTAAAGTGCGTTCCATGGGGCTAATAGCAATTGCAACTGCAACATCTGGAATTGCAGCGTCCATCATGCCGGGCGGTAGGACAGCACATTCGAGATTTAAAATACCAGTAAATATTCATGATGACAGTTTGTGCAGCTTCAGTAAACAGAGTGGGACTGCAGAGTTGCTTCGGAGAGCGTCCTTGATAATTTGGGACGAAGTAGCCATGACAAAACGTCAAGCTGTGGAGGCACTTGATAGATCCTTGCAAGATATTACTGGTGTTCTATCTCCATTTGGAGGAAAGGTCATAGTGTTAGGAGGAGATTTCAGACAAGTTCTCCCTGTAGTGAGGCGAGGCACAAGAGCACAAATTACAGATGCTACACTAAAGAAATCGTATCTTTGGCGGTGTATAAAACAAATAAAACTATGGCGTAATATGAGAGCACAATCTGATCCATGGTTCTCAGATTTTCTGTTAAGAATTGGTGATGGTACAGAAGAATCAATCGGCCAAGATTATGTGCGCCTACCAGATGAAATTGTTGTACCATACATAGATCCAAAACACTCTGTCAGTAAGTTAATTAATGATATCTTTCCTTCACTTGGCCAGAATGGAATATCACCATCTTATATTAGTACTCGCGCCATTCTCTCCACCAAGAATGAATATGTTGATGAACTAAACGAGAAGCTTATTGATCGGTTTCCTGGGGAAGAACAAATCTACTATAGTTTTGATTCAGCAGTGGATGATCCACATAACTACTACCCACCTGAATTTCTAAACTCACTCACACCTAATGGCCTGCCTCCACATGTCCTTCGACTGAAGATTAATTGTCCTGTGATTTTACTTCGGAATCTAGATCCTTTTAACGGATTGTGCAATGGAACAAGACTTATTATCAGAGCATTTCAAGAGAACGCTATTGATGCAGAAATAATTGGCGGGCAACATGCTGGGAAAAGAGTATTCCTTCCACGAATTCCTCTATATCCTTCAGAAGATGATGTACTCCCCTTCAAGTTTAAAAGAAAGCAATTTCCAATTCGACTCAGCTTTGCAATGACAATCAACAAAGCTCAAGGTCAAACTATTCCAAATGTTGGCATGTATCTTCCAGAGCCGGTGTTCTCTCATGGTCAACTCTATGTTGCTTTATCAAGAGGGATGTCAAGACAAACAACAAGAATACTTGCAAAGCCAAATAAGGAAATTGATCCATCGGGAAAAAGCACCAAAAATATCGTCTACAAAGATGTCTTGATGTAATTTACATACAGGTATTGGTGTATTAGTCATTGTTACTTCTAATACTGCAAGTTTCTTTATGTTTACAAGCATAAAAATTACACATGTGCATCCATGCTTGATTCCATGACATTAGAAACATGCAATCTTGTGCGTGTGAATGTAACTTAAGGTGCTACCTGCAAGCATAGAATTGTCTCTGTTCCTCTTGCATTTTTTTGTCCAAGTGCATCCTTGTGGTATAATATTTTTTCCCTTACAAATGTAATTACTGGGCAGGTTTGCAAAGCACCAAGTCCTTGCGGATGCCTATTCTAGAAGAATGTCAAGAGCTGATCATGTCTACAATGGTGCAGTAGCAAATGGTTTTTGAAGGAAATGTCTCTGAAAATTGGGGAATGTCAGCTGTCTAGGGAAATCTGTTTTGCAAAGAAGTTTAGCCTAATCAAAACTGAAACTTTTATGTTGCAATTTGTAAATATGTTGTTACACATTAGAGTATATTTTTTATGCTGTTCTGTAAAATCTGATAAGAAGGACAAAGCTTGAGCTTTGAAGTAGATGATATATGTACAAGTACCAAACACAAAGAGCACATATTTTTCCTCTGTTTTTTCTTTTTGTTTGAAGACAAGTGTGTCAAACTATGAATTTCAGGAAACTCAAAAAAAAAAATCCTTGGGTGTTCCTACATTGATGGTTTGCTATGTTAAAGGCCAACCTCAGGAAGCCGTCTATCCGGTCTTAAAAAGAATATACTCCATCCAATACGAATTAACTGACGCAACCTATATACAATGTAAGTAAGACATTGCATAGAAGTCACGTCAATTAATTCGGATTGGAGCGAGTAACTATTTATTCCCTTTGTCCTATATTAGTTGTTGTTGATACATCCGTTGTAGCGATAACTAAAATATGCGACAGAGGGAGTATTTTACTTATTTTGAGTTGCAAAGTTCACTTGGTGATGTTGGTCTACATTCATAAAGCTACATGGTTTTTGTAATTGACTCTGTCCATTTACTAGTTATCAATCAACAGGGAGACTCGACTCTGTCCATGAGCCACTTCGCAATCGCATAGATTTATCTTTCACACAGATCAGGATCGAAAACACGTACGTACGTGTAGTTCCATGCACCACATATCAAGTTGTTGGAACTTGCAAGAACAACTCTTCCTTCTTCTTCATAATAATACTCCCTCCTTTTCGGTTTATAAGGCTCAATTCAAAAATCTCATCAACCAAGGTAGATGATGAGTGGTGGAATATTTTTTATAGTTTGCAAAAGGACTCAATTAATGCTCTTGTTTTCCTCACAAAATTATGTTTAGGAATGCATTAATTGCAATGTATGCATGCATAAAGTGCATGCATTAGTCAGTTTTCTCTTAATACTTGCCTGCAATGATTTAATGCACCTTGAAATCTGAACATGTGATGAGGAACAACCAAATTGAGCCTCATAAAATGAAAAAACTAAAATTTTGAGATAAGCCCTATATAAACCAGAAAGAAGGGAGTAACAATGAAGTTACGTCCGCAGCACAACAGGACACCAGCAAAAAGTAAGAGAAATCACAGCTACTACTTTTTTGTCGAAAATATCATACTAGTGAAGAAGTTAGTAGTTAGGCCCGGCAGAAAGAAGGATCCATAGACTAGTAGTTAGGCCCGGCAGCCCCACAGTTTTTGGTTTCCTACATATCGTCCAGATGAATCCTTTTTTCCACAGATTTTTCCATGGACTGACCGCCTACTAGTCTATGGATCTTTCTTCCACAGATTTTTCCATGGAATTTTCTTTTTTCCACAGATCTTAGCACGAGGTGTACTCAACCTGCAACTGTACATATGTGACTGCCCTAGCTTACAAGTTTAACCGAGCTTAAATCTTCGTATATTAACCAGCTTGGCGGCCCTTGCACTAGAACGAGGGCATTAGATGGACCATATTGATTGTAAATGACAAATTCTAACCACCAATGCAACACAGCAACGAAAGCAAAACTTAGACAAGCTAGCAAGCGCTATACAACTCTGCTAGATTTAATTTCCTCGCAATGCGTCAGATTGGCCAGTTGCCGTTTTGAGCATGCTGCCTAACTTTATTCGCTGACCAGTCGTTTGTGAACAATGAACCTTCTTCACTAGTATGATATTTTCGCCAAAAAAGTAGTAGCTGTGATTTCTCTTACTTTTTGTTGGTGTCCTGCTGTGATGGGGACGATAACTTCATTGTTAAAACAAATCAAAATATCTCTTAACTTCCAACAATTGGTTGATGTGCATGTATCCTTCTCCTTCCTTTATTGGCCCGTCTATCTTATTATATCTTTTTGATCCAACCGGATAATTCTCATAAACTCACGGTCATATATAAATTGGTAAAATTTACTAAAGAAGCGAGGTGGGACTATGTAAAATTCAGCGAACCCACCAAAATAGCACAAGACAATTCTAGCTTAGTTGGTTGCTGCTGTGGTGAAGTTAGGAGACGCCACGAGTTCTAGTCCCGGCCCCAACATTTTTCGGCCCATCGCAGCAAACACATACAGGAAGTGTCCTGTATAAGCAATGGATTAATACCACCTTGCCAACCCTCAAAGCTTGAGTACGGAAGTTGCGGATGCGTTGCTAAAAAGACATAACGTAGGATCGAGACGAAACTAAGAATATCACCTTGGTTTATTAGTAGGTATGGATATGGATATGGATATGGATATAGATATAGATATAGATTTGAACTGAAAGCGTAAAATCGCGGGAAGAAGCGTATTGTAACGGTGAACCCGACAAAATCAATTCGTGCTTTCCATGCAGAAGAAGAATGCATCATCTACCAAGGACCAGGAAGCAACACTAAATTATGGCATGATATTATTCACTTCTTTTTGTTGCCAATGAACACTAAATTGTTCACTTGCTAATACAAGACTGCAACCACTACATAGCCCTGTATATCCACCAAATACATTAATTAGTTTCCCGTGGACAAAAAATCTTAAACAGTACTTGATGTTTCCACGAAAGGCTTGCCAGGAGTTGTTGTGTGACTGTCAAAAATTGAGCATAATTGATTATGAAGAGATGCTTGATGGTAAAGAATCAAAGTAGATTGCTACCTAGTGAGGAAAATTCTCTCACCTCGTACACATCGCTGTTATCTCTGGCCATCAGCAGCTATCGCCCCAGGTGCAGATGCACTTCCATAATCCATACTGCGGGTGAGGAATCGCAGAATCTACCATCCAGGGCAAGGCCACGATCAAAAAGGATTCACCAGCGAAGCACATGTGGAAAATATGAAACCCTACCCCCGCAAAAAAAAAGAAACCCTAGAATCCGGTGTTGTATTGATCTGATCCAGATGTGGGATATATATAGAGTACAATATGAGAAAGACTTGGAGTAGGGGACAAGTCGTACATGGTTTAAACCAATCCTATCTCCAACTCCTAATCTCTAACTTAAACATAATTATACTTCTAACATTCCCCCTCAGTCGTAGCGGGAGTGAAGCGGACGATTACGACTGAATTTGAAGTCTTGCTCTTTTGTCGTCTTCTCCGCTGCGCCATCATCAACTGCGTCTCTGATGGGTCGGCAGTTAGGGTGGTGACTGCGTCCCCTTCTGGTGCTTTCCTGCCTTCTCCTCTATTCCCTCCCGCAGTCACAGCGGGAGTGTCGTGGACGCAAGTGACGAGGCGGACGCTGTTGACTGGAGTTGTTGCCGATGAGTTGTTGTAGACGTAGCCATTAATGTCGAGGTAGCCGATCATGATGATGTAGCCGTGGTCGAGGTAGTCATGGTCGATGGTGTGGTCGTCGTGGATGATGAAGCCGCACAAAGCCGGAAGCGCAAAAAAATGCGCTATGACGGAGCTGCAGACGTGGACGATGCACCTTGCGGATGTCAGAGGGTGCCGTCGGCGATGAGTCCACCGATTTTGCCAAGACCGGAGGAAGCCCATCGAGCACACATCGGTTTTGCCAGAACCGTGTGGCCGTGTAGGGTCGTCACTGTAGTGACGCCGTGTCGATGCAGTCGTGCCGTCGTGGATGACGCGGAAGATGCCGTCGTCGTGACGCGGCCATTGCCGTCGTCGAGGTCGCGCCTTGCAGAAAAGTCTGTCAGAGAACGCTAGATGTCCATCTTGTGGACAAGGCGGCGGCGGCGGTGTGTTGACGATGATGCTGGCGAAGACCATGTTGATGAAGACCTTGGCGATGAAGTGTCGGCTATGGCGTTGCAACCGCGTGTCGACGATGATGTCGCTTGAAGGCGTCCCTTGCGGCGACAATGTGTCGATACCGTGTCGCGCCGGAGAAGTATGTTGGCTCGGTGTAGTCATACAGTTCGATGTCGTTCGGCTCGGGTCAATGAATATTGATGTAGATCGCTCGGTGTAGACGGCATGGCGGGGCGCGAGTGGTCTGTCTGGTCGATGGAGTTGGCTTGATGTAGACCTCGCCTGCGCGTGTGTCCGAAGTCGATGAAGACAGCTGATGCAATGCTGCATGCCCTCCCGTGATTGATTGCGCCCACGGAGTCGCCGTGCGTCGGGATGATGCAGACACGTGCAGCCGGGCCCTCAGAGTTGCATCGTTGAAGCTAGCCGAATCGATACCAAGCCTGAGGCCTGATATAGCACGTACGTGCTGTTTTTGTGCATGCCATACAAGTGCATGGCTGCATGGGCCGATGGAGGTGCTTGCCGATGTAGTTGTCCACGCTCCCGGCCTCCGAGTTCCCGACTTCTCGATGGATGGGTGCAAGTGCCGGCTCCAAGGGAATCGATCTGCTCCCAGTCCGAGTTGCCGATGCGATCGCTGTGTTGAAGCCGATCGAAAACCGATCGTGTGCGTGGGCCGCCTGTCGCCCGCACATGTCCTCGGCGTCTGGCCGGAGCCAGAGGTCGGTGAAGATCGATTGGTCGTTGTAGTCCTGCGCGATCGAGGCCGACATAGATGGCGTGCTCGTCTTGGCGTTTGGATAGATCTCATATCGTCCGAGCTTCGAGCTAAGCATCAGGAGCCGGAAGTCGAGGCGCTGGGCTGCCGCCCGTCCATGGAGTCATCTGCTGTTGCCAGCAGATCGGATAGCTGGCAGCCGCGCGCCGTGCCGCAGAGTCCGCAACCGCTGCTTAAGCAGAAGGAGGCAGCTGAGCCTGATCATGTTGGTGTCGCCTGCATGCTGGAGTCGATGAACAGCCGCCGTGGATGCCACCGTGAAGAAGCCATGCGTCGGCATCGGCGCAACTGACGTGGAGTTGATTTGGCTGTCGTTAGAGGCACCGATTTCTGCACTAATTCAACGGAAGTTCGAGGGTCTACAGATTTATTTTTGGTAGCTAAAAAGAATTCGATCTAAGAAATCTCGAAAAATTGAAATTGATCTAATCTAAGGAATCAATCTAATGACAATGAACTCGAAAATTGGATCTAAAACTACGAGACCGATCAAATCTTTGACTGGTCGGGTGCCGCGCCCCCGAGAAGAGAAGATTAATCTCCCCGGGGGCGGCGCGCTGCGGAAGTGGTAGAGGAATCTAGGATCGGCGTCGTGAGACTAACCGCTCTAATACCATGTGGAAAATATGAAACCCTAAGAAACCCTAGAATCCGGTGTTGTATTGATCTGATCCAGATGTGGGATATATATAGAGTACAATATGAGAAAGACTTGGAGTAGGGGACAAGTCGTACATGGTTTAAACCAATCCTATCTCTAACTCCTAATCTCTAACTTAAACATAATTATACTTCTAACAGCACAGAGGAGGAGAGGCGGCAAGGGATCCAATGGGTAAGCCGGGCGGGGCGGCAGGCCTCGAGATCCTTTGCAATGGATTCACTGCGCGGCCGGGATCCTCGGGTGACGGCCAAGAGCGGCATGGACAGTAGTGGGGGCGGAGGCAAAGGGCGGCACAAGGACGGTGGTGGTGGGGGGCGTAGGTAAAGGGTGGCGTGGGGACGGCGGTGGTGGCGGCGGCAAAGGGCGGCGGCGCGGACAGTGGTGGGGTGGAGGCAAAGGGCGGCGGCGTGGACCCGAACTACTTCTCCCGCGCGCGTCCGCCTCCGGCCGCCGCAGCCGCTTTCATCTCGGCAAGCGAGCGAGGAATTGGGTGGGGTTCTGCGGTCGATGGCGAGAGCAGGGGAGGAGGCAGAGGATTGGTTTGGTTGTTTTGGTTTAATAGAGGGTTTTAGCGGACGAATTAGTACCACCTCATTTATATTACGATTTCGTATATGAACCAAAAGAGAACACCACCAATGTCAACAACCAAGATGTAATAAGAAAAAAAGTTGTTCAATAGTTCGTTAGCATCGCCAACATACTCTGTGATCTGATGCATTTTTTCAAGTTGAAATTTAGAATAGTTTGTTAGCAGCTCGTCCAACTTACTGAACCATGCCTTCAGATCAAACGCCTTCTGTCTTCTAGCTTCATTCTTTCTGGCCTCCTCTTACTCCTCTATCTTGAGCTGGGCCTAACACAAATACAAAGATGGGGAATGGCACGAGGCGGGGTTGGTTTCCTGCATTGACCGCTTGGTATTAGTGTCCGCATCAGCCTACCTACCATTGGTGATATTTCTCCTGACGACTGCGACGAAGCTATCCATCCATCAGCACAAACGGAAACTGATAATCTGAACTTTGTACCAGCTACTCACTGATAAACATGAGATGTCTCATGATAGTGGCATCCAAAAAGAAATCATCCGCCTTCATGCGCAGGAAGTGCAGGACATACCTGCAATTTTCCGCATCATGCTCTAAGGTCCAGTATGGTTTTTAGACTAAAAGGACATGCAACTTTTTTTCATCCAGGAACTGAATTATGCCAAGTCTAGACGTAAATTCTTTACTTCAAGAAGAACCAACATCAAGGGAGTTCAGCGAGGATTCTGTAACATGATTAAAATAGCTAGTAAATATAGTTAGATCAACTAACCTCCGTGGTATCTAGCATGCTGTACTTCAATCGGAGAAGGGCATGACAGACAAATAGTTCAATCGAAAAGGACGAGATAGGAATGCACCCGTCTCTGAGTGATCTATTAAGATTCTGGACCAAGGCTGAGTAGTCTCTACGTCCTCCGCCACCACATCCGTAGTTCCTCAGTCCACCGGCCTTATCACCAAGACCGCTTCTCCAATTTCATCATCCGCGGCAGCGTTGTCAGATGGTATTTTGCTCTCCGCCGTGGTCGCCGCAGGAGGAGTGGTGGGTTGGGCTACCCCACCGAGACATCAGATGGTCATCTCCTTCCGTCGTGCTACCTCTTAAACACTGCGTTGGTTTTTCTCAAAGAGGAAAGGATGATGCAGCAAAGTAGTGTAAGTATTTTCTTCAGTTATTGAGAATCAAGGTATCAATCCCGTAGGAGGCTATGCGCTAGTCCCTCGCACCTGCACAAAACGAATAAATCCTCGCAACCAACGCAAATAGGGGTTGTCAATCCCTATAAGGCCACTTACGAGAGTGAGATCTGATAGATATGATAAAGATAATATTTTTGGTATTTTTATGATAAAGATGCAAAATAAAATAAAGGCAAAGGAAATAATTAGGTAGTAGGAGATCAATATGATAAAGATAGACCCGGGGGCCATAGATTTCACTAGTGGCTTCTCTCGAGAGCATAAGTATTCTACGGTGGATGAACAAATTACTATTGAATAATTGACAGAATTGAGTATAGTTATGAGAATATCTAGGTATGATCATGTATATAGGCATCACGTCCGAGACAAGTAAACCGACTCCTGCCTGCATCTACTACTATTACTCCACTCATCGACCGCTATCCAGCATGCATTTAGAGTATTAAGTTAAAAATAGAGTAACGCATTAAGCAAGATGACATGATGTAGAGGGATAGACTCATGCAATATGAAGAAAACCCCATCTTGTTATCCTCGATGGAAACAATACAATACGTGTCTTGCTGCCCCTACTATCACTGGGAAAGGACACCGCAAGATTAAACCCAGAGCTAAGCACTTCTCTCATTGCAAGAAAGATCAATCTAGTAGGCCAAACCAAACTGATAATTCGAAGAGACTTGCAAAGATAACCAATCATACATAAAAGAATTCAGAGAAGGTTCAAATATTATTCATAGATAGACTTGATCATAAACCCACAATTCATCGGTCTCAACAAACACACCGCAAAAAGAAGAATACATCGAATAGTTCTCCACAAAAGAGGGGGAGAACATTGTATTGAGATCCAAAAAGAGAGAAGAAGCCATCTAGCTACTAGCTATGGACCCGTAGGTCTGAGGTAAACTACTCACACTTCATCGGAGAGGCTATGGTGTTGATGTAGAAGCCCTCCGTGATCGATGCCGCCTCCGGCGAAGCTCCGGAACAGGCCCCAAGATGGGATCTCGTGGATACAGAAAGTTACGGCGGTGGAATTAGGGTTTTGGCTCCGTATCTGATCATTTGGGGGTACGTGGATATATATAGGAGGAAGGAGTACATCGGTGGAGCAACAAGGGGGCCACGAGGGTGGAGGGCGCGCCTGGGGGGTAGGCGCACCCCCCTACCTCGTGGCCTCCTCTTTTCTTTCTTGACATAGGGTCCAAGTCTCCCGGGTCTTGTTCGTTGAGAAAATCACGTTCTCGAAGGTTCCATTCCGTTTGGACTCCGTTTGATATTCCTTTTCTTCGAAACCCTAAAACAGGTAAAAAAACAGCAATTTTGGGCTGGGCCTCCGGTTAATAGGTTAGTCCCAAAAATAATATAAAAGTGGATAATAAAGCCCAATAATGTCCAAAACAATAGATAATATAGTATGGAGCAATCAAAAATTATAGATACGTTGGAGACGTATCACGCCGCGGCCGCCCTCTCGCTTCCTCCCCGACGATACTGCGTCCTTGTTTTCCTCCTCCTCCCCCGCGCCTTTGCCGGCCTGGCGCTTCGTGTGGCTCTCGCCCACGCGCGCCGGACTGGTGGCCGGGTACTACGACGACAACTGGGGATGGGAGAGGAAGGCGAGGTTTGCCGGACCGGAGGGTTTGGGCACGGCGGCGGAGGGAACCCTAGCTTGTCGTCGTCTCGCGTTCTCCTGTAGGGGGGGGGGGGACGCGTGTCGAACCTTTTTGGAAAAAATCTGTCCAAGCGGGTCCTTATGGGACAGGGAAGCGAAGGCGCTAGCTGAGGCCCATGTGTGCGACGTGATGAGACGTTTCACAGCCGTTTCACGGCAACTGCGGTAATTTCGCTCGATTATCCCAATTTAATACCACCTCGTTTATATTACGATTTTGTCTATACAAAACGTAAAAGCGTATTATGATATGAGAAGAAAGCGTATTGTGACGGTGAACCCGACAAAGTCAATCTGTGCTTTATTATTACTAGCAAAAAGGCCCGTGCGTTGCAACGGCTGAAAATCAATATCAGACGCCCTTGTTATTTCGCAGCTTATCCTCTCCCCGCCCTTGTCCATGATAGTTGTGATGTCTACGTTATCGCAATGTACCCAAATATGATCAATCTCGAGATGATGCGTTGATCCACCACATAACACACTATCTATGTAGGCTAGCATTTGCCAACAAACTTAGGTGGAATTAGTTTTCATACATGGATATTGTTAATAGCTAACGACCAACAGATGAAAAGGTTAAAAATATCACTCTAAGGCCGGCACCAACAAGAGCGTTTAAAATCCTGAGCAAATTAACATGCACAATCATACGGCCCAAGCAGCTACATTGTGTATACTTTTTTCAGTGTCCGACTCTAGGCTATGTGTCGATGCCAGGAAAGTAGCCGGGACGATGCAAAAACTGCCAGAATTTTATTCCTAGCGCCTGCATTGTACGAGCCCTAACCACGTTTCAAGTGGCAAAAAATACTTTTAATTTTCTAGAAAAATTGAGATGGCTTTTCTGAACTCTTCTTGATCTTGTATATCCATATGGCAGGGAGCCTCCCAAAGGTCACAAGCAAAAGAGCAATTGCGGCCACGCAACATAACTTTGTTCCGTAGTGGACATCTTGTTGTGGAGATGAAGTTCCTTGATCTGCATGGGTTTGTTTCATTAAAAATTGAGCGTAATAAAAGTAAATTTGCTCATAATCTAGCTAATATTAATTGCTAGGTAGCACTGCTAGTTGGTAGCGCCGGTTTGAATCCGTATATCTAAATTTGTATTAACGCAATATAACACTATTACATTTATCCCGTGAATAAATATGTTTGTTGGCAATTGGTGCAAGCAAGCAGCTGGTCGACACAACCGATAATGGAACCGATAGAAACAATGATGACTTGAAGAAGACGTCAGGGAAGTGGAAAAATATAAAAAGCGCATAGCCATGAGTAGATAGAGCGCTTTTTCTCTCCTTCAGTCTGCGTACGTGGACTAGGCTGGTCATTGTGATTTCCATTCATTGACCAACGTGTAGAACGTTTTAGTTTGCACAGATTGAGTGAATGAAATGCGTCCTGCCTCCCATAGGCGCGCCTTTTTCCCTTCTTTATACTATTACTATATATCAATTTTCTCTTCTTTCTTAATTCATTCCCTTATTCTCAAGGCAGCTTGCTGATTTTAGATCACAGACATATATAAATTAGTGGAATAGGTTGTAAAGGAGCGATGTGGTACTATTTAATAACAAAGCGAATCCTCGTTTCACATGCAATCAGGAGTTAGCTCAGTTGGGCATGGTCTTTGGGAGAAAGTAGGCAGGTCAGGTCTTCGACCTTGGCAACTTTTATTTTTAGGTTGTTCTCTAACGATCTGCTGATAGTCAATCCGTGCTTTATTATTATGAAATAGATTAGGGAGAGATATAAGACATGTAGTACCATACAAAAAAGTACAATATCAGGAGGCCCAATGAGACTTCGTGGAGCAAGCCCAGCCGAGGCCCAATGAGACTTCGTGGCCCAGGCGGGAAGCATACCACACATAGCTCTCAGGAATCGTTTTTTCAGGAACACAATGTGCAAAAAATTAGTATAGTATCACCTCGCGCATATGCTTTAAATTCAAACTGAAAACCTAAAATTCATAGGAAAAAACGTATTGTGACGGTGAACCCGACAAAGTCAATCCGTGCTTTATTATTAGGGAATAAATTAGGGAGAGATATAAGACATGTAGTACCATACAAAAAAGTACAATATCAGGAGGCCCAATGAGACTTCATGGAGCAAGCCCAGCCGAGGCCCAATGAGACTTGGTGGCCCAGGCGGGAAGCATACCACACATGGCGCTCAGGAATCGTTTTTTCAGGAACACAATGTGCAAAAAATTAGTATAGTACCACCTCGCGTATATGCTTTAAATTCAAACTAAAAACCTAAAATTCATAGGAAAAAAGCGTATTGTGACGGTGAACCCGACAAAGTCAATCCGTGCTTTATTATTAGGGAATAGATTAGGAAGAGATATAAGACATGTAGTACCATACAAAAAAGTACAATATCAGGAGGCCCAATGAGACTTCGTGGAGCAAGCCCAGCCGAGGCCCAATGAGACTTCGTGGCCCAGGCGGGAAGCATACCACACATAGCGCTCAGGAATCGTTTTTTCAGGAACACAATGTGCAAAAAATTAGTATAGTACCACCTCGCGTATATGCTTTAAATTCAAACTGAAAACCTAAAAGTCATAGGAGAAAAGCGTATTGTGACGGTGAATCCGACAAAGTCAATCCGTGCTTTATTATTAGGGAATAGATTAGGGAGAGATATAAGACATGTAGTACCATACAAAAAAGTACAATATCAGCCGCACACCGTCATTGTGGCGCCAACTCTTATTCAGCGCTCGTGGCACCACTTATAGCGTTTCTCGTACGTGCACCCACCGCTTCGATCAAATTTATGTGGGCCGGCCCGTTAATAGGTATTCGAGAGTAAGTTCGGTTGCTGGTTTTGCAAAGCTTCCAAAGCACTTCCAGAGGCTTCCCAGCCAGTTTTTCCTTTTTTGGTTTTCTGGTGGTATTTATTCGTTCATTATTTTATTTTTATTTTTGTTTTTAAAATACTCCAACTTTTTAAAAATTGAAATCTAACCCTAATTCATGAAATTTTTTCAAATGCACGAAAATATTGAAATCCACAAACATTTTCCAAATTTATGATTTTCTAAAAAATGGGAAACTCTTTTGAAATTTGAGAAGTTTATAAAAAATTAATGTTTTTTTTTCAAACCCGTGATTTTTTCTTCAAAAACCATGTTTTTTTACAAATTTGTGAATTTTTTATTCAAAATTGATTAACTTTTTTCAAATCCCTGAGTTTTTTTCCCAAAATCTATGAACTTTTTTCAAAGTAGTGAACTGTTTTGAATCCCCAGACATTTTTTTCTAATTTGTGTACATTGTTATAGAATTTCCGGATTTTTTTAAAAAAATCACAAAATATTTCCGTGAAAAGTCAACTGTCCATGATCTATGATCTATGGACAATGGTCGGTGGTCAGAGGTCAAATGTCAGGCTCTTAGTGGTCAGTGGGTCAAACGAGTTTAGCGAATCAACAGGGATCCTCTCGCTTGAGCGACCGCTCGCGTGAGAGCCGGTTTGTTGGGCCTGCTAACTAATCCTCTCGCATGAGATCGATGCTGACACAAGTTCAATGTTTTTGAATTCAGATATATTGGGCCAGGTTGAATCTGCACGATTTTGTGTCGTGCAGATTTTTTTCAACATATGCATGATTTGTTTTCGCAAATACTACATGATTTTTTTCATGCATGATTTTTCAACATATGCATGATTTTTTTCCACCTTTTTCAAACTTAGAGATACCTATTCTCACTGAGCTACTATGTTTCCCATTCGAAAATGTGAGGCATGCACATAACCCAGTTTTTGTGTTTAGTTTAACCATTTAAATGTGAGCTATGGGGCACAAAAAAGATTTAATGTGACCACTCTTGTGTCTTGTAAACATTTTGTGAATCTAAATAATAGGTGAACTTAAATCTTGGGATGTGTGTATGGCTTACATTTTTGGTCCGAGGAAGCATATTACAGTATCTTAATCCAATATAGGCCGCCCATTTTGTTCGATCCAATGGAAATTAATTTCTACTAATAACTTTTAACATGAATACTCCCTCCGTTCCGAAATAATTGAAGTTTCATGTTTGTTCTAAGTTAAATTTGTTTAAATTTGACCAAGTTTAATGGAAAATATGGTAAGATCTACAAAAGTAATTATACATAGTATGAAAGTATATCTTCTGAAGATTCCAATGTATTTAATTTTGTGTTCTATATATTGATATTTTTTTACAAACACGGTCAAACCGGAAGAAGTTTGTTAGAAAAACCTAAAACTTCAATTATTTTGAAACCGAGGGAGTAGTATGATGTACGCAATCCAAACTTGATGAATAGTATAAAGTAGTAGCATGAGCGTCTAGGGTTTAAAATGAAAATGAATAATGGCACACAAATCGCGCAGATTCAACCTGGCCTAATATATTTGAATTCAAAGACATTAAACTTGTTTCAGTGTCGATCCCACGAAGGCTCGTTAGAGCAACTCTAGCAGACCCCGCATCCCGCCCCGGCCCGTAAAATAACCGCCAAAGTGCGGGTCGAGGCGAAAAAACCAGCCCGATCAGACCCTACATCCCGTCTCGGCCCGCAAAATAACCGCCAAAGTGCGGGTCGGGGCGGAAAAACCTGCCCGATCAGACCCCGCATCCCGTCCCGGCTCGCAAATATTTTTACGGGGCGCGGCAAAACTTCTTCCCCAACCTCTAGTTTCACGGGCTGGGAGGCTAACCCGAGCTCAGCCCCTATCCGCAGCGAGATTTGGCGGGAGGGACATTTTCGCGCGCCCTTTCCCGCTCCCCCACCCTCCGTCACCATTGCCCCACCTCTGCACGCTCCGGTGCTCCCTTCCCGGCCGTCCCTCGACACCATGGACGACTCCTTGTCGTCCCCCGTCACCGTCGGGGTCGCGCACGCTCCTTCCCCTCGGACGGATCTTGTCGCCGGCCATGTTGGCCCCACCGTCGCCGCCCAAGATAACGTCGCGCCTGCCCGCAAGCGGCAGGGCAACGTGGTCGTGCAGAGCGGGAATCCGACTGCCCCCGCCGCGAAGGCCCGTGCTCCGGGCGCCAACACTGCAGCGCGATCCCGACCGGTGGCGGAGAAGGTCGGCAAGGACGCCGGCGTAAAGCGAAGGAAGATTCCGGATACAAAGAAGCCGCCTTCTTCATCCTCTCACTCCATCCAGGAAAGAGGTGCCCCGGCGATGCCGTTCAACGGTGTTGCTCCCCCCGCAAGTGAGGTGCTTGATGAAATGACCGGAAGGTATGCGTCTTCGGTCATGGCGATTTCCTTTCATTTTTCGCCATTTTTTGCGATAGCTCGTGACTTGTTATCGTTCACTCTAGCGGTGTGCTACCTCTTGAGCACTTGCGTTGGTTTTCCCATGAAGAGGAAAGGGTGGTGCAGCAAAGTAGCGTAAGTATTTCCCTCAGTTTTTGAGAACCAAGGTATCAATCCGGTAGGAGGCTACGCGCGAGTCCCTCGCACCTACACAAAACAAATAAATCCTCGCAACCAACGCGATAAGGGGTTGTCAATCCCTACACGGTCACTTACGAGAGTGAGATCTGATAGATATGATAAGATAATTTTTTTGGTATTTTTATGATAAAGATGCAAAGTAAAATAAAAGCAATGAAAATAACTAAGTATTGGAAGATTGATATGATGAAGATAGACCCGGGGGGCATAGGTTTCACTAGTGGCTTCTCTCAAAAGCATAGGTATTTTACGGTGGGTGAACAAATTATTGTTGAGCAATTGACAGAATTGAGCATAGTTATGAGAATATCTAGGTATGATCATGTATATAGGCATCACGTCCGAGACAAGTAGGCCGACTCCTGCCTGCATCTACTACTATTACTCCACACATCGATCGCTATCCAGCATGCATCTAGAGTATTAAGTTCAAGAGAACAGAGTAACGCTTTAAGCAAGATAACATGATGTAGAGGGATAAATTCATGCAATATGATAAAAAAAAACCATCTTGTTATCCTCGATGGCAACAATACAATACGTGCCTTGCTGCCCCTACTGTCACTGGGAAAAGACACCGCAAGATTGAACCCAAAGCTAAGCACTTCTCCCATTGCAAGAAAGATCAATCTAGTAGGCCAAACCAAACTGATAATTCAAAGAGACTTGCAAAGATAACCAATCATACATAAAAGAATTTAGAGAATATTCAAATATTGTTCATAGATAAACTTGATCATAAACCCACAATTCATCGGTCTCAACAAACACACTGCAAAAGAAAATTATATTGAATAGATCTCCACGAGAGAGGGGGAGAACTTTGTATTGAGATCCAAAAGGAGAGAAGAAGCCATCTAGCTAATAACTATGGACCCGTAGGTCTGAGGTAAACTACTCACACTTCAGCGGAGAGGCTATGGTGTTGATGTAGAAGCCCTTAGTGATCGATGCCCCCTCCAGCGGAGCTCCGGAACAGGCCCCAAGATGGGATCTCGTGGATACAGAAAGTTACGGCGGTGGAATTAGGGTTTTGGCTCCGTATCTGGTCGTTTGGGCGTACGTAGGTATATATAGGAGGAAGAAGTATGTCAGTGGAGCAACAGGGGTCCCACGAGGGTGGAGGGCGCGCCTGGGGGGGGGTAGGCGTGCCCCCTACCTCGTGGCCTCCCTGTTGGTTGCTTGACAGGGTCCAAGTCTCCTGGGTCATGTTCGGTGAGAAAATCACGTTCCCGAAGGTTTCATTCCGTTTGGACTCCGTTTGATATTCCTTTTCTTCGAAACCCTAAAATAGGCAAAAAAAACAGCAATTCTGGGTTGGGCCTCGAGTTAGTAGGTTAGTCCCAAAAATAATATAAAAGTGGATAATAAAGCCCAATAATGTCCAAAACAGTAGATAATATAGCATGGAGCAATTAAAAATTATAGATACGTTGGGGACGTATCAAGCATCCCCAAGCTTAATTCCTGCTCGTCCTCAAGTAGGTAAATGATAAAAACAGAATTTTTGATGTGGAATGCTACTTGGCATAATTTCAATGTAATTCTTCTTAATTGTGGCATGAATATTCAGATCCGAAATATTCAAGACAAAAGTTTAATATTGACATAAAAATAATAATACTTCAAGCATACTAACTAAGCAATTATGTATCTTCAAAATAACGTGGCCAAAGAAAGTTATCCCTACAAAATCATATAGTCTGGCTATGCTCTATCTTCACCACACAAAGTATTTAAATCATGCA
The DNA here is from genome assembly GCF_018294505.1 of Triticum aestivum. Taxonomy (NCBI): domain Eukaryota; kingdom Viridiplantae; phylum Streptophyta; class Magnoliopsida; order Poales; family Poaceae; genus Triticum; species Triticum aestivum. The sequence continues at coordinate 67,004,287 of NC_057797.1, forward strand.
CAACCCCGATGACAAGCCAAGCAATTGTTTCATACTTTTGACATTCTCAAAACTTTTTCAATCTTCACGCAATACATGAGCGTGAGCCATGGACATAGCACTATAGATGGAATAGAATGGTGGTTGTGGAGGAGATAAAAAGGAGAAGATAGTCTCACATCAACTAGGCGTATCAACGGGCTATGGAGATGCCCATCAATAGATATCAATGTGAGTGAGTAGGGATTGACATGCAACGGATGCACTAGAGCTATAAGTATATGAAAGCTCAAAAAAACTAAGTGGGTGTGCATCCAACTTGCTTGCTCACGAAGACCTAGGGAATTTTGAGGAAGCCCATCATTGGAATATGCAAGCCAAGTTCTATAATGAAAATTTCCCACTAGTATATGAGAGTGACAACAAAGGAGACTCTCTATCATGAATATCGTGGTGCTACTTTGAAGCACAAGTGTGGTAAAAGGATAGTAGCATTGTCCCTTCTCTTTTTTTCTCTTATTTTTTATTTTTTTTATTTGGGCCTTTTCTCTTTTTTTATGGCCTCTTTTTTTCTTTTTTGTCCGAAGTCTCATCCCGACTTGTGGGGGAATCATAGTATCCATCATCCTTTCCTCACTTGGGAAAATTCTCTAATAATGATGATCATCACACTTTTATTTGCTTACAACTCAAGAATTACAACTCGATACTTAGAACAAGATATGACTCTATATGAATGCCTCCGGCAGTGTACCGGGATATACAATGACTCATGAGTGACATGTATGAAAGAATTATGAACGGTGGCTTTGCCACAAATACAATGTCAACTACATGATCATGCAAATCAATATGACAATGATGGAGCGTGTCATAGTAAATGGAACGGTGGAAAGTTGCATGTCAATATATCTCGGAATGGCTATGGAAATGCCATGATAGGTAGGTATGGTGGCTGTTTTGAGGAAGATATATGGTGGGTGTATGATACCGGTGAAAGGTGCGCGGTATTAGAGAGGCTAGCAACGGTGGAAGGGTGAGAGTGTGTATAATCCATGGACTCAATATTAGTCATAAAGAACTCATATACTTATTGCAAAAATCTACAAGTTATCAAAGCAAAGTATTACGCGCATGCTCCTAGGAGGATAGATTGGTAGGAAAAGACCATCGCTTGTCCCCAACCACCACTCATAAGGAAGATAGTCAATAAATAAATCATACTCCGACTTCATCACATAATGGTTCATGATACGTGCATGCTACGGGAATCACAAACTTTAACACAAGTATTTCTCAAATTCACAACTACTCAACTAGCATGACTCTAATATCACCATCTCCATATCTCAAAACAATTACCAAGCATCAAACTTCTCATAGTATTCAACACACTCATAAGAGAATTTTATTATTAATCTTGTATACCTAGCATATAGGATTATTTAAGCAAATTACCATGCTATTTAAGACTCTCAAAATAATCTAAGTGAAGCATGAGAGATCAATAGTTTCTACAAAACAAATCCACCACCGTGCTCTAAAAGATATAAGTGAAGCACTAGAGCAAAACTATATAACTCAAAAGATATAAGTGAAGCACATAGAGTATTCTAATAATTTTCGAATCATGTGTGTCTCTCTCAAAAGGTGTGTACAGCAAAGATGATTGTGGTAAACTAACAAATAAAGACTCAAATCATACAAGACGCTCCAAGCAAAACACATATCATGTGGTGAATAAAAATATAGCTCCAAGTAAAGTTACCGATAGAAGTAGACGAAAGAGGGGATGCCTTCCGGGGCATCCCCAAGCTTTGGCTTTTAGGTGTTGAAAGGATCGATACAGTCGACTAGAGGGGGGTGAATAGGAGACTACAAATTTTAATCTTTCTTGTAGATTTTAAGGCTTAGCGGATAAAAGAGTTCACTAGATATGCAACTAGGTGAATGCAACCTATATGACAAGCAAGCTCCAAGAGAGAAATGCTAGGCAACACACTACTTAGCAAGCCAACAAGCATACAACAACAAAGAAAGGTGCGGGAAAGGATTAACCACAAGTGAGACGAGGACGCGGATTTTAACCCGAAGTTCACTCTTCCTTGGGGAAGAGCTAATCTCCGTTTGGAGCAGTGCCGGAGCCAAAGCTTGCGGAACACCACCAAAGGCTCACCGTATTATCCTTCGAGTCACCCCCAATGGATGAGCCTCGAAACACTCGAGGTTGGTCTTGAAGGCGACCACCACACCTTTACAAACTTCTCCGGAGCACACCACAAGCACGGAAGCTTCCGGAGGAACCTCTAACCGCCTAGGAGCCCAAGCTCCAAGAGTAACAAGTCAATGGGGAAGAAATGTTGCGGGGAACGCGATTTGGTTTGGTCAAGTTGTAGATCGGGTCTTGCTCTCCCAATCCCCAAAGTTTCAACAAGTTTGGGTGGAGGGATTGAGAGTATTGAGCAAAATGGGGTGTAGCAATGGTGGAGCTCAATAAGACATTAGGGTTAAGGGTTGGAGGTGGAAGAAGGGCATATATATAGTGTTCATGGGCTGGTGGGGATTTCTGCCCGTTGGACCCCGTGCGCACGGGCTAAGTCAGCCCCGTGCGCACGGGGTATCCAGAGACAATCGCACCACCCCGTGCGCACGGGGGTCAAAAGACCCCGTGCGCACGGGGTATCCAGAGAGTTACGTTGTACCCCGTGCGCATGGGGGTCAAAAGACCTCGTGTGCACGGGGTACCCAGAGAGTTACGCAGTACCCCGTGTGCACGGGGGTCAAAAGACCCCGTGCGCACGGGGTACCCAGTAACTTTCTGTTGCAACTTTCTAAGTACCACAGCACACACACTAGGTTCATTTTAGGGGGTCGAAGTGGGAAGGGTAAAAGAGTAAGTCTAGGCAAAGGCATTCCCACACGACATTTATCCACACAAACCCCTCTTAATAGTGTGGTCTTTCCTACGACTCGAAGCAAACCAAAACTAAACCTTCGAAGCGTCGAAAGACCACGCCTTTGTCCGTTTTGAAATGGGGGGGGGTCACACGTCTCCATCGCGGGCACTTAGAACCAATAACCTGAGATAAACTTTAGCAACCGATATTAGTTCAACTAACCACATTGTCATCACACCATAATATAGCTTAAGTGCCATTAGCACTTTCAATCTCCCCCTTTTTGGTTTATTGATGACAACGTGGTTAGAGCATGGCAAAGAGGATAAACAGATAGAAAGCCATGGAACAAATAATGATCATGATAGCTCCCCCTATATGTGTGCCCGAAAACAAGAATGCATCTAGTACACCCATAGGAGGTTCGACCAAGATCATTATTGTTAAGTCATGAGATTCATCAAAATAAACCTATAACGGTGCCTAGATCTCATGACACAGTGTGGTGAGCAAATAATGTGAGACCCAATAAGCATAAGAGGATAATTGCAAGGTTCAATAATAAAGCTAGAGTCTCACAATAACGCTAGAGTCTCACAACCACACAGATGGAAAGGAAATAAGAGTATCTCAAGCCAACTAAAACCAACCGACAGCGAGAAACACGAGGCTTGAGATCTCAACACACCCACGAACGCACCACACACCCACGAACACACAACCACACACACCACTTCTCCCCCTTTGTCATCAAGACAACAAAAAGGAGACAAATGGCGACACGAGACCCACTAGACAAGAGGAGGAGCACTCGAGGCATCATCATCATCATCAAAATGCCACCCGGCCATTGGGAAAGACTGAGCAGTGGCCTCACTGTCGACGTCCTCTGAACCTGGACCGACCTCCTCACCAGCAGCAGCCCTTGCTGCCTTCTGCTCATGCCGAACAAGCTTCTCCTTGTTGATTTCCTTGATCTGACGACGCTGAATCGACTAACACATCTTGAACATGTTGCTCAAGGTCTTGAACAGCGACTTCTTCTCTCCCTTGGCAAAGATGGCCTCAGAGCCAACAGACTTGGCCTTACCACGAGGGATCCGTGCAGTAGAGGACATGCCTGGAGTGTAAGTAGCACGATCCTCAGGCCTAGGGTTGCGCCCCTTCTTGATGGGCACATAGGGAGCAGGAGCAGCTGGGGTCCAGTTGGAGTTGCGCTTGGGAACAGTAGTCTTGAAGCTGGCGATGTACTTTGCTGGACAGACGGTCTGAATCAACGCCTGTATGAATGTTGCATAGATCAAAGACTTGTTCTCTTGTACACACTGATGCAGCTCGTAGTACATGAAATCCAGAACATCCACTTTCTTCTTCTGATGAAGATACACAAGACATCAAGCATGGAGCTCCGAATGTTATGGGAATCCCCGGCCTTTGGAGTGAGGGTATACCGTAGGATATGGCGCATGGTGTCATAGAGGGGCAAGAGGTCTTTGATTGACCCAGTGACAAACGACTTCTCCTGTTTGTAAGCAAAGGCAATCTCATCCTTAGTGCGCTGCCCACTTTCCCGAACAATGCCAAACTCATCAGAAACAGTCTCTTCATCCATGAACGGGTAGGGAATGATCTCGGAGAACTTTGCCATAGGAGCTGAGCACTGATGCGTTCAGGACATCCATGTGAGGGTGCGAGCAGAGTCATTGGAGAAGTACAGAGTGGAAAAGAACTGCATCACTAGATCTTCATTATAGGGGTGGTTGAAGGTGACAAACGGAATCAGACCCAGTCGTCCAAGAGCGGAGTACACAACGGGATACAGATGATCATTATCGCGCAAACTCTCAGTGTTGACTTGCTTGTGAGGAGCAAACTTCTTTGACTTGGTCATAAGAAGCTCGTGATAGATTCTTTGCTGAAACTCATTCTTGAAACGGGGATCCATTCCCATACTCGTGGCCTTAACATACGGATGGCTCAGTCTCTCAGCCCAGATCTCTGGCTTGGTCCACTTGACAAGAGGCATATTCCGGAGGTCACGCCTGCCCGGAGTGGCTTCCTCCGGACTAGACTCCTCTTCCTCTTCCTCATCTTCCTCACCACGATCATCTTCTTCTTCTATCTCATCATCTTGTGAGTCATATTCTTCCTCAGGTTCATCGGAAGCCTCAACAACGGGCCGCTTTGAGGCTGCACATCGAGCACGGACCTGACCTGTCCCAGACCCCTGACCCATGCCTTCAGACGGCTGACGACGAGCAATGGTGAAGTCCTTTGATCCTCCTTTTGCACGCTTGCGACGAAGCTCAGACCTCTTGTCAGCGGAGTCTGAAACACACGCAAAAATCCAACAACACAAAGCACGAAGCACAAATGAGTACAAGTGCAAGATGAATGGCAAGGAGATAGACAAAAATATAGGCAAAAGTTCCTGGATAGCCCGTGCGCACGAGGGTTTAGACCCCGTGGGCACGGGGTACCGTGCGCACGGTACAGGACTGTGGGCATGGGGCCCCGTGCGCACGAGGGTCAAACACCCCGTGGACACGAGGGTCTCCCAGCGGCAGCCACTACCAGAAAGAACTCCGGGAGTGGGTGCAACAGAGGGACCAAAGGATCTAAGCACTAGACTTCTATCTACAAACTAGTTGAGGCCAAACGAATCTAGGGAGCAAAGAAACCCTAAAGCTAGAAAATTAGATAGGAACTCAAGGAGATAGAACAAAGGAGACAAGACCAACCGGAGGAGGACCCCATTTGGATCCAGATCCATGGAGGAAGAACTCCGACGAAGCCCGGAGGAGCTCCGGCGAGTGGAGGCGACGGCGGCGGCGCTGGAGGCTTCCTGGGGAGAGGAGGGGCGAATGGGTGGGAATGAACCCGAGCCCCCCCTCCCACGCCCCACCTCTTCAGAACCAGAAACCGCAGACCCCATGCGCATGGGCTAAGTGAGCCTCGTGCGCACGGTACAGAGCCTGTGGGCACGGGGGGCCCCGTGTGCACGATACAGGCCCGTGCGCACAGGGTATTCAGGAACTTTGACATGAGTGGATTTTTAAATACAGGGCTGAGTGAAAACTCTTACCCCTACTTCACAAAGCACTCGGTCTACATTTCTGAATACGCCGCGAGGAAAGTCCTATCACTATGGAAAGGTTATATGTGGAGCACTTGTACCAAAAGAGAAGCGAGGAGAACAAACCAAAAAAACACACCACACAAGCGAAACAAACACGGACACAACCCTCAAGCGAGGGCGGTGGCCGAGGCCACCATGTTTGAGTTTACTTGGTATGGCACCGCGAAGATATGAACCTTGGGCCCAAGACCAATACTCATCTTTGAAGCACAAGTACCACCTAAAGTGGCTTATGTGAAAGATTGTGTTTGTTTTATGCACTTCTAGGATAAGATAGCTCATGAGTTGAGCTAGCTCCCCCTAGACATGTGCCTACATCTAAGCAAGATAGTACATGAGTATGTGTGTGTGAGCAAGAGTTTCATCCGAAGTTACTAATATCCACGATATTTAGCTCATGCCTTAACTCGCGGAATCTTGCTTCGTCAAGGGGCTTGGTGAAGATGTCTGCTAGTTGATTCTCGGTGTTGACATGGAGTAACTCAATGTTTCCCTTGGCCACATGATCTCTAATGAAATGATGACGAATCTCAATATGCTTGGTCTTGCTATGTTGAACCGGATTCTCGGCGATCTTGATGGCACTTTCATTGTCACACCAAAGAGGCACTTTGTCACATTTGACACCGTAATCCATCAAAGTTTGCCTCATCCATAATAATTGGGCACAACAACTTCCGGCAGCAATATACTCGGCTTCGGCTGTGGAGAGAGATATACAATTTTGCTTCTTTGAAGACCAACTTACCAACGATCTCCCTAGGAATTGACATGAGCCGGATGTGGACTTGCGATCAACCTTGTCTCCGGCCCAATCCGAATCCGAGTAACCCATTAACTCAAATGATGATCCCTTGGGATACCAAAGGCCCAAGTTTGGGGTATGAACCAAATATCGAAGGATCCTTTTCACTGCCGAATAGTGGCTCTCCTTAGGAGCGGATTGAAATCTTGCACACATACACACACTCAACATAATATCTGGCCTAGATGCACAAAGGTAAAGCAAGGAACCGATCATAGAGCGATATACCTTTTGATCCACTTCTTTACCATTTGGATCAAGATGAAGTTGACCATTTGTGGCCATGGGTGTCTTCATTGGCTTGACATCTTGCATTTTGAATCTCTTGAGCATGTCTTGGATATAACGAGATTGATTGATGAAGGTTCCGCCTCTCAATTGCTTCACTTGAAAACCGAGAAAGAACTTCAACTCTCCCATCATGCTCATCGCAAATTCCTTAGTCATAAGATTCTCAAACTCAACGTTAATAGCATGGTTAGTTGACCCAAAGATAATATCATCAACATATATTTGGCAGACAAACAACTCTCCTTTTACCCTCTTCGTAAAGAGAGTGGAATCTATTACCCCAATCTGGAACCCCTTCTCGCTTAGGAACGCCGTAAGGTGATCATACCAAGCACGAGGTGCTTGTTTGAGTCCATAGAGTGCCTTATGGAGTTCATAAACGTGAGAGGGATGATCGGGGTCTTCAAAACCGGGAGGTTGCTTGACATACACCAACTCCTTAAGAGGACCATTAAGAAATGCACTCTTAACATCCATTTGATATAATTTGAAATCATGATGAGAGGCATAAGCAAGCAAGATGCGAATGGATTCGAGACGGGCAACGGGGGCAAAAGTTTCACCAAAGTCCAAACCTTCAACTTGGGTGAAACCTTGTGCCACTAACCTTGCCTTGTTCCTTATTACTTGTCCATATTCATCTTGTTTGTTCTTGAAAATCCACTTTGTTCCAATGACATTATGAAATTCCTTGGGTCTTTCTACAAGGGTCCACACTTTGTTGCGTGTGAAGTTGTTGAGTTCTTCATGCATGGCATCTATCCAATCCGGATCGTCAAGGGCATCTTCCACCTTAAGGGGTTCAACACAAGAGACAAACGAGTGATGTTCACAAAAGTTTGCCAAACGTCTACGAGTAGTTACCCCCTTTTTGATGCTTCCGTAGATGTTCTCGGTGAGGTGTTGAAGATGTTTCAGCTTGGCGGCCACTTTTTGCTCTTTGCGGTCAAGCTCTTCTTCACTTGGTTTTGGACTTGATGAAGAAGCTTGCCCTTGAGATTGCTTTATCCTTGGAGACACTCTTCTCTTTGCAACCATAGGTTCTTGCTCAGTAGGAAGTGATGACGATGAAGACACTTGTGGTTGGGGTTGATCTAGATCTTGATCATGACTTTGAGCTTGATCTTGAGCCTCAACGATTGGTTCTTCATTATTCGGAAGAGTTTGCTCTTGATCTTGCTCAGGAATATGAGGGTCTTGATCTTGTTCTTGGATAGGTTCATTACTTCCCAAGGCATCTTGTACAAGTGGTGTCGGTGATGACTTCCCTTGTGGAAAATCCTCAAGAGGGGCTCTTACTCCTTCTTCTTCTACTTGGACATGGGGTGTTTCTTGTGGGAGAATGTGGCCTATCCCCATTGTCCTTATAGCTTGTGAAGGAGCCTCATCACCTACAACACTAGGAACAATTTGCTCCATGCGGGAGCCGTTATCTTCATCAAACTCCACATTTACCGTTTCCTCAATGCATCCGGTGGATTTATTGAGAACTCGGTAAGCATGAGAGTTTGATGCATATCCAACAAATATGCCCTCATAAGTTCTAGACTCAAATTTAGCTAACCGGGATTTTTTGTTTAAAATGAAACACTTACAACCGAATACCCGAAAGTATTTGACGTTGGGCTTTCTCCCGATTAGGAGCTCATAAGGGGTCTTGTTCTTGAGCTTGCGAAGATAAAGCCGGTTTGAAGCATGGCACGCGGTGTTGATGGCTTCTGCCCAAAGCTTGTATGGTGATTTGTACTCATCAAGCATGGTCCTAGCCATCTCAATAAGAGTCCGATTCTTCCTCTCCGCAACACCATTTTGTTGGGGAGTATATGGTGCGGCATATTGGTGCTTTATCCCCTCTTCACTCAAGAATTCATCCATTGTATAGTTTTTGAACTCGGTGCCATTGTCACTTCGGATTGCCTTGATCTCACAGTTATGTTGACGTTGAGCTTCTTTGGCAAAGTTGATGAAGGTTTCTTGAGTTTCATCTTTAGTCTTGAGAAAGAACACCCAAGTATATCTTGTGAAGTCATCAACAATGACAAGGCAATATCTCCTTCCTCCCAAACTATCATATGTTGGAGGCCCAAATAGATCCAAATGGATAAGCTCGAGGGGCCTCAAGGTGGTGATGATAGTCTTCACTTTATGAGCTTTTTCATGAAGCTTTCCGGCAATGCAAGCACTACAAGGACGATCTTTGGCAAAAGACACATTGGTTAGTCCAAGAATGTGCTCCCCCTTTAAGAGAGCTTGTAAATTTCTCATGCCCACGTGGGCTAGCCTACGGTGCCATAGCCACCCCACGTCGGCCTTGGCCATTAGGCATGTTGCAAGATGAGTTTTCTCTTTCGAGAAATCAACCACGTAAAGGTTGTCTTCAACATGCCCAACAAAGACCACTTTGAGATTGCTTCTCTTAAAGACGGTCACATGGAATTCACCAAAATGTGAATCATATCCGGCACGAGCCAATTGAATAGTTGAAAGTAAATTGTAGTGAAGGGATTGGACAAGCATGACATTTGCAAGAGATGAATCATTAGAGATTACCACCTTGCCCAAACCCAATACCTTTCCCTTGCTATTGTCACCGAAGGAGATGTTCGAAGAGGCCTTGAGTGAATCAACGAACTCCACAAGCATCTCCCTTTCTCCGGTCATATGATTGGTGCATCCACTGTCGATCACCCATTGAGTTCCACCGGAGACATAGTCCTACAATAATCAAGCTTTGGTTATAGGTACCCATTTTGCAATGGGTCCTGGTGAGTTAGCAACGAGGGTCTTGGGAACCCAAATAGTCCAAGCATAATCATCATAGTTAGTTCCAACAAATTTTGCAAAGGTATAGCCATCATCTCCTCTCATGAGAACATATGATGGATTGTTCTTGCCAGCAAAATTCTTGGGAATGGCCTTGTCCCTAATGACCTTACCATTCCCAACACCCTTCATTTCCTTCTCCTTCTCCTTGTGCCCTTCTTGCACAAACACTACCTTTTGGGGAGGGGAAGGAGTCGGACCGATCTTCTTGTTGTTGTTCTTCTTCTTTTTCTTACCACTCTTAGATGCGGGATTGAACCCAACTCCCTCCTTGGCAACACACTCCTTTTGGTTTCTCAAGAGATCGTTTAGGTTTTTCTCCCCTTGGATGCATGATACAAGCCCTTTCTCAATTTGAGCTTTCAACTTCTTATTTTCCTCTTGAAGGGAGGTGCAATCATGAGCAAAGTTAGTCGTACAAGCATCATCATTTAAATCAATACGAGGTACGGAAGTGAGAGCCTTAATGGTTGTAGCTTTTAATTGAGCATAAGACTCAGTGAGAGCAATGAGGTCACCTTTGACAACCTTGGAACTAATCACAAGGAACTCATGCTCCTCAACAAGTCTTGTATGGACAACTAGAAGTTTTTCAACTCTAACGTTAAGAGCATCTTTATTCTCAAGAGCAAGTTGCAAAGCATCATTGGTTCTAACAAAGTCAATTTGATGAGCAGATAAGGCTTCCTCAAGTGACGCTCTCATGACACTCTCTTCATTAAGTTCGTGCTCGAGGAGATCAACTCTCTCTTTTTCCTCTATAAGGAGGTTCTCAACATTCTCAATAAAGTCATTGCGTTCGGCGAGTAACTTAAGGAGATCGCCAAAACGAGCACAAGCTTCACCATGAAGAGTTTTCATGAAAGCCATTAAGGATTCCTCATCATTATCCACACCCTCCTCACACTCATCCTCCACTATCTCACATGAGACATTGGGAGTGTAGTTGTCGGGTCTCTTGGGTTTGGACTTTGTTTTTACCTCTTTGGCCATGAGGCATCGATGAGTGAATGGCTTGTACTCGTTTGGAGAGTCGAAGAGGCCGGTGGTGGAGGAGGAGGTAGTGGCATGCATGGCGAAGGCGGCCGTGCCCACTTGATCATCATCACCGTCATCTTCATCTCCAGACATGTATTCTTCATGAACAAGAGCCTTGTCATCCTTCCTCTTTGCAAACTTGGTGAACTTCTTCTTCTTAAGCACAAGCTTCTCGGACTTGTCTTCACGTCTCTCATATGGACAATCATGAACAAAGTGTCTTGGGCTATCACAATTGTAGCATTTCCTTCGTCCAAAAGATCTTCCTTGAAGATTTCTTCCTTTGTTTGCCATGGTCCCGGAGTACTTCTTGACTAAGAGAGCCAAGTCTTCTGCAAAATCATTTGCCGGGCACGAGGTATCATTATCCTCCTCACATATCTCTTCACTCACTTCTTCCTCCCTTGAGGATTGGCTCATCACTTTCTTGGCCTTCAAGGAAAGATTGGAGTTCTTGGTTGCTTGAGCTATTGCAAATGTTTTCTTGGACTTGTTTTCCAAAAGAACATGGGTAGAGAAGGTGCAAACAACTTGAGCCGAAGTCAACTTGTGATAGTCCGGACGTTGATGAACCATCATGACCATGGTATGTTCCGTGAGAACCATAGCATCTATGAACTTGTCCTTGATGAAATCATCATTTGCCCAAGTGCACCCAAAGGTTCTCAAGTTGAGCACAAGGGACTTCAACCTTCGGTAAACCTCTTCTGCTGACTCACCCTCATTCCTCACAAAGAGATTGACTTCTTGTTTGAGCAAAGCCAACCGAGATCTTCGAATTGCTTCATCTCCCTCAAGAGCCTCCTCAAGGCAAGCCCAAATTTCCTTTGCGGTTTTGAGAAGAGCAATGGAATCACTATAGTCTTCAGTCACAGCGTTGCAAAGCATGTTATGTGCGGTAGCATTGAGTTGATCGTCAACTGCTTCCCTTGGAGTGAGATTCATTGGGTCCTTGGGGTTGAATCCATTGACCACAATCCACCACAATTGAGTTGAAGCACTGCGCATGTGAGACTCCATATCTAGCTTCCACTTAGCAAATGCATTAGCTTTCAAAGGGGGCGGAGGCCCAACAGGATTAATGCGGGGATGTTGCAAGGGTTGAGGAGAGTAAAAGGGTTCCACGGCATTATACTGGGGAACTTGAGTACGAGCCGGAGATGCAAGAGGTTCCCTCGAGTCATCCGCATCATGAACCTCATTTGGATTAAATGAGTTTGATGCGGACGTTGATGGCTTTAGGTGAGCATCAATTTCCTCCTTGACCGAGGCTTGAACCTCTTTCAACATAGAGACTTTGAGGTCCGCAAACATTGAAAGAAGATCGGTCGCGGTCAAGGGGACATTCGGGTTAGTAGGAGCGGCAGGAGCAACGACAGGAGCACCAAGTGTCTCAGTCGCGGCGGGGGGTTGGTTTTGACCATCCCCCGCAACGGGTAGGCCACCTCCCTCATTCCCTAGATCGACCATATCCTCTAAGGTTGTAAAACCTTATATAAGAGCACGAGGCTCTGATACCAATTAAAAGGATCAATACAGTCGACTAGAGGGGGTGAATAGGAGACTACAAATTTTAATCTTTCTTGTAGATTTTAAGGCTTAGCGGATAAAAGAGTTCACTAGATATGCAACTAGGTGAATGCAACCTATATGACAAGCAAGCTCCAAGAGAGAAATGCTAGGCAACACACTACTTAGCAAGCCAACAAGCATACAACAGCAAAGAAAGGTGCGGGAAAGGATTAACCACAAGTGAGACGAGGACACGGATTTTAACCCGAAGTTCACTCTTCCTTGGGGAAGAGCTAATCTCCGTTTGGAGCGGTGCCGGAGCCAAAGCTTGCGGAACGCCACCAAAGGATCACCGTATTCTCCTTCGAGTCACCCCCGACGGATGAGCCTCGAAACACACGGGGTTGGTCTTGAAGGCGACCACCACACCTTTACAAACTTCTCCGAAACATACCACAAGCACGGAAGCTTTCGGAGGAACCTCTAACCGCCTAGGAGCCCAAGCTCCAAGAGTAACAAGTCAATAGAGAAGAAATGTTGCGGGGAACGCGATTTGGTTTGGTCAAGTTGTAGATCGGGTCTTGCTCTCCCAACCCCCAAAGTTTCAACAAGTTTGGGTGGAGGGATTGAGAGTATTGAGCAAAATGGGGTGTAGCAATGGTGGAGCTCAACAAGACATTAGGGTTAAGGGTTGGAGGTGGAAGAAGGGCATATATATAGTGTTCATGGGCTGGTGGGGATTTCTGCCCGTTGGACCCCGTGCGCACGTGCTAAGCCAGCCCCATGCGCACGGGGTATCCAGAGACAGTCGCACCACCCCGTGCGCACGGGGGTCTTTTGACCCCCGTGCGCACGGGGTACCCAGAGAGTTACGTTGTACCCCATGCGCACGGGGGTCAAAAGACCCCATGCGCACGGGGTACCCAGAGAGTTACGCAGTCCCCCGTGCGCACGGGGGTCAAAAGACCCCGTGCGCACGGGGTACCCAGTAACTTTCTGTTGCAACTTTCTGAGTACCACAGCACACACACTAGGTTCATTTTAGGGGGTCAAAGTGGGAAGGGTAAAAGAGTAAGGCTAGGCAAGGCATTCCCACACGACATTTATCCACACAAACCCCTCTTAATAGTGCGGTCTTTCCTACGACTCGAAGCAAACCAAAACTAAACCTTCAAAGCGTCGAAAGACCACGCACTTTGTCCTTTTTGAAATGGGGGGTCGCACATCTCCATCGCGGACACTTAGAACCAATAACCTGAGATAAACTTTAGCAACCGATATTAGTTCAACTAACAACATTGTCATCACACCAAAATATAGCTTAAGTGCCATTAGCACTTTTAGGTGTCCTTAGATTATCTTGGGGGTGCCATGGGCATCCCCAAGCTTAGGCTCTTTCCACTCCTTGTTCCATAATCCATCAAATCTTTACCCAAAACTTAAAAACTTCACAACACAAAACTTAAACAAGAAAATCTCATGAGCTCCGTTAGCGAAAGAAAACAAAAGACCACTTCAAGGTACTGTAATGAACTCATTTTTTATTTATATTAGTGTTAAACCTACTGTATTCCAACTTCCCTATGGTTTATAAACTATTTTACTAGCCATAGATTCATCAAAATAAGCAAACGACACACGAAAAACAGAATCTGTCAAAAACAGAACAGTCTGTAGTAATCTGTAGCTAGCACAAGATCTGGAACCCCAAAAATTCTAAAATAAATTTCTGAACGTGAGGAATTTATCTATTAATCATCTTCAAAAAGAATTAACTAAATATCACTTTTCAAACAAAAATGGCAGCAGTTCTCGTGAGCGCTAAAGTTTCTGTTTTTTACAGCAAGATTAACAAGACTTCCCCCAAGTCTTCCCAACGGTTCTACTTGGCACAAACACTAATTAAACACAAAAAACACAACCAAAACAGAGGCTAGATAAATTATTTATTACTAAAAAGGAGCAAAAAGCAAGGAATAAAAATAAAATTTGGTTGCCTCCCAACAAGCGCTATCGTTTAATGCCCCTAGCTAGGAATAACAAGCAAGGATAGATCTAGGTATTGCCATCTTTGGTAGGCAATCCATAAGTGGCTCTCATAATAGATTCATAAGGTAATTTAATTTTTTTCTAGGAAAGTGTTCCATGCCTTTCCTTAACGGAAATTGAAATCTAATATTTCCTTCCTTCATATCAATAATTGCACCAATCGTTTTAAGGAAAGGTCTACCAAGAATAATAGGACATGAAGGATTGCAATCTATATCAAGAACGACAAAATCTATGGGCACATAATTACTATTTGCAAAAATAAAAACATCATTAATTCTTCCCATAGGTTTCTTAATAGTGGAATCCACAAGGTGCAAGTTGAGAGAGCAATCATCAAAATCACGGAAACCTAACAAATCACACAAAGTCATTGGAATCGTGGAAACACTAGCACCCAAATCACACAAAGCATAGCATTCATAATCTTTAATTTTAATTTTAATAGTAGGTTCCCACTCATCATAAAGTTTTCTAGGGATAGAAACTTCCAACTCAAATTTTTCTTCATAGGATTGCATCAAAGCATCAACGATATGTTTGGTAAAAGCTTTATGTTGGATATAAGCATGAGAAGGATTTAGCATGGATTGCAACAAGGAAATACAATCTATCAAAGATAAATTATCATAATTAAATTCCTTGAAATTCAAAATAGTAGGTTCATCAATATTTAAAGTTTTGATCTCTTCAATCCCACTTTTATCAATTTTAGCATCAAGATCTAAAAACACCGAATTCTTGGAATGCCTTCTAGGTAAAGGTGGGTCATATTCAGTCCCATAATTATCAAGATTCATATTGACAAACAAAGATTTAATAGGGGCCACATCAATAACTTTTAGATCTTCATCTTTATTATCATGGAAACTAGAAGAACACGCTCTTATAAAGGAATCTTTCTTAGCATGAATCCTAGTGGTTCTTTCTTTGCACTCATCAATGGAAATTCTCATGGAATTGAGAGACTCATTGATATCATGCTTAGGTGGAATAGATCTAAGTTTCAAAGAATCAACATCAAGAGAAATTCTATCAACGTTCCTAGCCAACTCATCAATCTTAAGCAATTTTTCTTCAATCAAAGCATTGAAATTCTTTTGCAAAGTAATAAATTATTTAATATTAGATTCAAAATCAGAGGGCATCTTATTATAATTTCCATAAGAATTGTTGTAGGAATTACCATAATTATTAGAGGAATTACTAGGATAAGGCCTAGGATTAAAGTTTCCTCTATACACGTTGTTACCAAAATTGTTCCTACCAACAAAATTCACATCCATAGATTCATTATTATTCTCAATCAGAGTAGACAAAGGCATATCATTAGGATCGGAAGAAACACTTTTATTAGCAAATAATTTCATAAGTTCATCCATCTTTCCACTCAAAACATTAATTTCTTCTATAGCATGCACTTTCTTATTAGTAGATCTTTTAGTGTGCCATTAAGAATAATTAACCATAATATTATCTAGGAGTTTAGTAGCTTCTCCTAAAGTGATTTCCATAAAAGTGCCTCCCGCGGCCGAATCTAAAAGATTTCTAGAAGCAAAATTCAATCCGGCATAAAATTTTTGTATAATCATCCACAAGTTCAAACCCCGAGTAGGGCAATTATGTATCATTAATTCATCCTCTCCCAAGCTTGTGCAACATGTTCGTGATTAAGTTGCTTAAAATTCATAATATCGTTTTTAAGAGAGATGATCTTAGCGGGAGGAAAATACTTAGAGATAAAAGCATCTTTGCACTTATTCCACGAATCAATATTATTTTTAGGCAAAGATGAAAACCAAGCTTTAGCATGATCTTTAAGCGAAAAAGGAAATAGCTTCAATTTAACAATATCATTATCCACATCTTTCTTCTTTTGCATATCACACAAATCAACGAAGCTATTTAGATGGGTGGCGGCATCTTCACTAGGAAGGCCGGAAAACGGATCTTTCATGACAAGATTCAGCAAGGCAACATTAATTTCACAAGATTCGGCATCGGTAAGAGGAGCAATCGGAGTGCTAATAAAATCATTGTTGTTGGTATTGGTAAAGTCACACAATTTAGTATTATCTTGAGCCATCGAGACAAGCAAGCAATCCAACACACAAGCAAACAAGAAACGGGCAAAAGGAGGCAAATAGAGAAAGAGAGGAAGGATAGAGAGAGAGGGCGAATAAAACGGCAAGGGTGAAGAGGGGGAGAGGAAAACGAAAGGCAAATGGCAAATAATGTAATGCGGAAGATAAAGGTTTGTGATGGGTACTTGGTATGTTGACTTTTGCGTAGACCTCCCCAGCAACGGCGCCAGAAATCCTGCTTGCTACCTCTTGAGCACTTGCCTTGGTTTTTCCTTGAAGAGGAAAGAGTGGTGCAGCAAAGTAGCGTAAGTACTTCCCTTAGTTTTTGAGAACCAATGTATCAATCCAGTAGGAGGCTACGCGCGAGCCCCTCGCACCTACACAAAACAAATAAATCCTCGCAACCAACGCGATAAGGGGTTGTTAATCCCTACACAGTCACTTACGAGAGTGAGATCTGATAGATATGATAAGATAATATTTTTGGTATTTTTATGATAAAGATGCAAAGTAAAATAAAAGCAATGAGAATAACTAAGTATTGGAAGATTAATATGATGAAGATAGACCCGGGAGCCATAGGTTTCACTAGTGGCTTCTCTCAAGAGCATAGGTATTTTACGGTGGGTGAATGAATTACTGTTGAGAAATTGACAGAATTGAGCATAGTTATGAGAATATCTAGTCTAGGTATGATCATGTATATAGGCATCACGTCCGAGACAAGTAGACCGACTCCTGCCTGCATCTACTACTATTACTCCACACATCGACCGTTATCCAGCATGCATCTAGAGTATTAAGTTCAAGAGAATAGAGTAATGCTTTAAGCAAGATGACATGATGTAGAGGGATAAATTCATGCAATATGATAAAAAAACCCATCTTGTTATCCTCGATGGCAATAATACAATACGTGCCTTGCTGCCCCTACTGTCACTGGGAAAGGACACCGCAAAATTGAACCCAAAGCTAAGCACTTCTCCCATTGCAAGAAAGATCAATCTAGTAGGCCAAACCAAACTGATAATTCGAAGACTTGCAAAGATAACCAATCATACATAAAAGAATTCAGAGAAGATTCAAATATTGTTCATAGATAAACTTGATCATAAACCCACAATTCATCGGTCTCAACAAACACACCGCAAAAGAAAATTACATCGAATAGATCTCCACAAGAGAGGGGGAGAACTTTGTATTGAGATCCAAAAAGAGAGAAGAAGCCATCTTGCTAATAACTATGGACCCGTAGGTCTGAGGTAAACTACTCACACTTGATCGGAGAGGCTATGATGTTGATGTAGAAGCCCTCCGTGATCGATGCCCCCTCCGGCGGAGCTCCGGAACAGCCCCAAAATGGGATCTCGTGGATACAGAAAGTTACAGAGGTGGAATTAGGGTTTTGGCTCTGTATCTAATCGTTTGGGCGCACATAGGTATATATAGAAGGAAGAAGTACGTCGGTGGAGCAACAGGGGGCCCACGAGGGTGGAGGGCGCGCCTGGGGGGTAGGCGCGCCCCCCTACCTCGTGGCCTCCCTGTTGGTTGCTTGATGTAGGGTCCAAGTCTCCTGGATCATGTTCGGTGAGAAAATTACGTTCCCGAATGTTTCATTCGGTTTGGACTCTGTTTGATATTCCTTTTCTTCGAAACCCTAAAATAGGCAAAAAAAACAGTAATTCTGGGCTGGCCTCCGGTTAGTAGGTTAGTCCCAAAAATAATATAAAAGTGGATAATAAAGCTCAATAATGTCCAAAACAGTAGATAAATAGCATGAATCAATCAAAAATTGTAGATACGTTAAAGACGTATCACGGTGGTTCGAACAATGCAACTGCCGAGTTTGTGAATTTGTTGGACACCAACGTCGTTGACATCGATAAAGCCCCGTTCGCCGTATTCGACTACAATGAAACAGGCGCAATCTTTTGCAAGGCCCTCTTTTGTGTTTGTCATACTGAACTTGACTTTTATTTGCGCGTAAAACTGTGTCATTAGGTTTGAATTTGAACTTATTTGTGGAAACCTATGTCAAACGCGAGAATTGTCGTTTTCTGTTTGCGGGCCGTCGCCGCTGTGTCCGAGCAGAACCCGCAGAAGCCGACCCGTAAAAAAGTATATTCCGCGAATATACTTTTTTACGGGTCCGTTTGGGGGTCTGCATCTGTGACAGCCCGAGCCAGCCCGCAAATGCGGTTTTGCATGAACTGCAAACGCGTTTTGCGAGCCGGCTGGATGCGGGGTCTGCTAGAGTAGCTCTTAGAGATGGAAGAACCGCATCCCCCCCCCCCCCCCCCCCCCCCCCGCGCGGCCATTGTCACCATCGATCTAGTCATGGCGGCGATGGATCAGAGGTCCTTCTCGTGCATCTGTGGTCATCAACACATAGGACGACGACCATGGTTTCCATTCTATCTCCCATGACAGTTCAGATATGTCAAAAACTATCCGCTTTTATGTAAAATTATTCAAGTATGAATGGATATCGCTTGGGTTGTTTAAATATGCATCAAATTTGTTCAATTTCATTAAATTTTGATCGAAATACAACCGGGCATATGAGGCCAGCTTTACGGTCCGCGGACCGGTGCGGTGTGTATAACAGTGAAAGTAGAACGAGTATGTGATCACAGCAAAATAAGGAAAAAAAAGCTAGTAACCTGAACTGAATTGTCAGTTACCCGCTAAGTTCAGGCGGGCCCCCGATACGATGCTCGTCGGCGGGAACCTGCCCGCGGCAGATCGCAGAAACTAGAGCGACCGTGCGACGGCGTCGTCGGGTACCGTCTCGACCCTGCGCCTCCTTTCGCCTCCGACATGATGGCGGCCGCAGCGCATCCCGGGCAGCCGGACCTGGGCGGACTGGTGGACGCGCTCTGCGCGTCCGGCCGCTCCGCCGAGGCGCACCACCGCGTCGCGCTCCTCCTCTCCTCCGCATCCGCATCCGCGTCGCGCCGCCTCGACGCGCCCACCGCCAACGGCCTCCTCGCCCGCCTCCTCCGCGCGCGCACGCCCCTCCTCACGCTCCGCCTCGTCCAGGCCGCCCCGTTCGCGCCCTCCCTCCCCAACTACAACCGCCTCCTCGCCCTGCTCTCCTCCGCCGCCGCGCCCTGGCTCCTCCTCCTCGCCCACCGCCTCCTCCTCCGCATGCGCGTGCCTCCGAGCGCCGTCTCCTACGCCGCGCTGCTGGACGGCTACGCGTGCGCCGCGGACCCTCGCGCCGCCCAGAAGCTGCTCGACGAAATGCCCCGCTGGGGGCTCGCCCCCAGCTCCCTCGCGCGCACTTTCCTCGTCAAGGCCTTCCTCCGCAGCCGCGACGTCGGCGCGGCCATGGACCTCGTCGACAACCGGCTCTGGCCCAGCATGGAGCGCTGCCACGACGAGGACCAGGGGCTCAAGAACGCGGCCTTTGCCAACCTTGTGCAGTGCCTGTGCGTCGAGGGGTTCTTCCACATTGTCTTCCGCGTCGCCGAGGAGATGCCGCAGCGGCGCTGCCTCGTCCCGGACGAGTTTGCCTATGCCCAGATGATTGACTCTCTCTGCCGGGCTGGACAGCACCATGGCGCCTCCAGAATAGTGTACATCATGGGGAAGAGGGGCCTGTGCCCAAGCACCCTGTCCTACAACTGCATTGTTCACGGGCTATGCACCAGCCAGAAGCCCGGGGGACGCCTGAGGGCGTACCAGCTGGTGATGGAAGGTGTGCGTTCCGGGTACCGACCGAGAGAGGTAACATACAAGGTACTCGTCGAAGAGCTCTGCCGGGAGAAAGAGCTTGCCAAGGCAAAGGATGTCCTGGAGCTGATGCTGCAGCCCCAATGTGGGCATGACAAGCCTGACGAGGAGACCAGGACTAGGCTATACAATATGTTCCTTGGGGCACTGCGTGCTGTGGACAACCCAAGCGAGCAGCTCAGTGTGCTCGTGTCCATGTTGCAGGGGGACTGCAAACCGGATGTGATCACTATGAACACTGTCGTTCATGGCTTCTGCAAAGTTGGGCGTACCCAGGAGGCTAGAAAGATTTTGGACGACATGATTAATGGGCAATTCTGTGCTCCTGATGTTGTCACCTTCACCACACTCATTTCGGGATACCTGGATGTAGGTGAGCATGCAGAAGCCCTCCATGTGCTGCACACTTTGATGCCCAGGCGCCGGTGCGCCCCTAATGTTGTCACTTACAATTCTGTCCTCAAGGGATTGTTCTGCCTTGGGCTAGTTGACAGAGCAATGCAGGTCATCGATGAAATGAAATCAAGTAGCATCACTGCCGACTCTGTAACTCACACTGTGGTGATCAAAGGGTTGTGCAACGCGGGGCAGCTTGAGAAAGCAAAGGCATTCTGGGACAATGTAGTCTGGCCATCAGGGATACATGATGGTTATGTGTACAGTGCAATCTTGAGAGGCCTCTGCAAACTGGGGAAACTGGAGCAGGCATGTGATTTCCTATATGAGTTGGCAGACTGTGGGGTTTGTCCCAGTGTTGTCTGCTACAACATACTCATTGACACTGCCTGCAAGCAGGGATTGAAGAAGTTGGCCTATCAATTGGTGAAGGAGATGAGAAGGAATGGCCTTTCACCGGACGCTGTGACTTGGAGGATTCTTGAGAAATTGCACCTTTATGGCAATGAAGAGCAAGAGGAGCACCAGGTCCCCACTTATCATATCGATCAAAGTTCTGCAGATGACAGAGTAGAGCCTCTCGTCTCAACAAAAAATGAGATACCTTCGTTGTCATCGTCATCATCGTCAGAACCTTTGGATGAAGTATACAAGAATAACAACGAAGCTAAGGTTGAAGAAGCTGGAAGGTCACCAGAAAGGACTGAGAACCCATCAGATCTTACTGAGCCAGCAAAGGAGCAGAACTATCTGATAGACAGTTCAGTGGTTGGACCAACAATGGACAAGGATCATACAATCAGTGATGATGGCTTCAACAAGCAGGATGAGCAACCTCTAAGAGAACCACTTTCTGGAGTAGCCAGAAGGGTTTTTGGCTTGCTCTAGAACAAGAACAAAGTGTTGCTGGTTAGAAGGGGCACATATTAGAACATTGTGCAATGAAGGCTAAATTTTTATTGTTATTTTGGACTTGTCAATGAAGGCCGAGTTAGTGACAGCAGCAAAGCTGGTTACCTGTCCACCTATTGGAGAATAAGGCTTGAGCTTGACTGACACGACTGATTTTTAGCTGTACTTGACATAAGCTTGTCGATAATAAATCTGACATGTTTTATAAGTGCATCTCTACTCAGTACTCACCCAACAACTGAAATCCATAATTTTGCAGAAACCGATGGAGAGTAAAGAACACTGCATGTAGTGCCTTCAGATTGCTCCAGTTTTGCAATTGCTCGCCACTGTCAGGTCTTGTTGTATTTGTGATGCATATGAAGATACTTGGGAGCATGCTCTACTTTATTCTACAATGTCTAAGTGCACCTGGGCTCTTTTGGATGAAGACCTCATGGAGATGCTTGCAAGCCTGTGAATCATTGATTCAAGACATTGGGGTTTCAATATATGTAAGAGCATGTCAAAAGGTGAGACGGCCAAGGTACTTATCACTTCATGGGCGGTATTGTTGGCGCGTCGCAAGGTATGAGAGTGTTTTGACAAGGACTGATGCTACTGTCGGACTTGTTAACTGTATGCTGCTGGCCTGGAGTTCATCTATGAAGAGCGGTTGTTGGAGTCCTCGGAGCGCCTCATCTACGCCGGGATCTCTGAAGAGACCTCCCCAGCGTCGGTCGTGCTCCTGATGATTGACCGTGGGCGTACCATAGTCTACGCCAAGCCTGGCGACCAGCGGTGGGCTGTGATTGAGCATGACGAGATCGGGAGACCCAATCGCTACGCATCATATCGGCTATCGTCGGCATCAACCCTGCAGGGGCGCTTCTACTTTGCGACTCTTGAGGGGAATATAATGCATGTGAGGCTCTGCCCTGAGCCTCAGTTGGTGCCCATAGTCGTGAACCAGCCCAAAACCAGGGGAGAAGTGTCCTCCTACCTTGTCCCTCCCGACGACCACCGCTGCGGCGGCATGCTCATGGTGCGCTACTACCTCGACCTTGATCACCTCAGCGCTGACGAGCGGAGAATAATGACGCGCAGGAGGAAGCGCATGGATGTGATCAGGGTGGAGAACAGGCTGAAGGAGTGCTGGTGGAACCTGATCCAGGTGTTCGAGGTGAATGTGTCCGGAAAGAGGCTCGTCCCGGTGGAGGACATTGGCCGCCACCACGCGGTGTTTGTCGGGGAGACGGCATGCTTCTCCCTCTCTGCCAGGACGTTTCCGTGCGTGGCTGGGAACGCGGTGCACCTGGGGGCGACCGGTGCCCACTACCCTCCCGTCGGTGTGCGGTATCTGGCGGACAAGAGTGCGGATCCACCGTTTGAGTTCACCACTGACGGGCCAGCTTCTCCCGATGAACCAATGAAATAGTACCACCGACATAACAGACCAGAGCTGAATCTTTTTCTTGACACTGGACCAGAGCTGAATCTGGTGCCTCTTGCTCGCCCCTGTACACTGCAAGAGTACCTCGTCTGTTGCGCAGGCCTCCCTGGCGGCCTAAAGGACTAATCAAATCCTGAGCAAGTTAGGTATGCCGTCTGTCCGTTATTGGGTTGTGTGTTCTTGAGAAGTTTAAACATCAATCCTACCTATAGCTCCTCGGTTCATTTCTCCCTTGTGTTGCCCCAAAAAATTATGAGAGATGGGCAATAAAGTCTAGAATTATGCAATAGCAGTTGTTACCTCTAAAGTTCAAGCTGATGTATTCTTCAAATACTTGCCTCGGTTAATTTCTCGTGTGTTACTCCAGGAAATTCTGAAAGATGAGAATACAATCCAGTGTAGGATTATTTATGCAAGATCGCTTGTTTTCTTCCTTCCAAATTTTAAATGATGTGTTATTGAAATACTATGTGGTTCTGAGGATATATATAGAAATTGCATAAGAACCTATGGTGCTAATCCATACAGCAGGAACCAAAACCTACATCAGGATATAACTTTTAGCTTTTGTGTGAACTCCATGCCCATCTTTGTGTGTAAGCATCAATTGTGCAATGACTAAAGAGCGATATGCGTGCAATCTTTTTAGCTCCTCGGGGGCAACTGTTGGGTGAGGCATGAACATGTAGGAACATACAAAACTTAAGAAACCTGACACCAATACACAGAGGAACAAAATTGGATAAAAATACCAAAGGTATCCATGAAAGCTCCTTATCTTGCTAAGAACTACGTTGAATCATTTAGAGATGATGAGAAAGATGGCCATAGGCTCATTTTCAAAGACTACAAAAGAGTACAGCCCATGCAGCTCCCCTGTTTTCTTCTTTTTTCCTTTTGGCCTCTAGGCCTTTTTTCCCCTCCTTTTCATCTAGACACTCTGTTTGCTGACGATTCTCTAATTTTGATGAGAGCAGATGTTACTAATGCAAATACTTTGAGAGCAATACTAGATGAGTATTCTGCTGCATCAGGCCAAATGGTGAGTGAAGCCAAGTGTTCAACATTTTTCAGTCCTAATACCGATGTTGAGGTGAAGGCAGAGATGTGTCAAGTTCTGAATATTATGACCGGATCTCTCTTGGATAAATATTTGGGCCTCCCATCTATGATTGGGGTGGACCGGGTGGACTGTTTTAAACACCTAATAGAGACAATTCAGATTCTGGTTAATGGATGGAAAGAGAGAACTCTATCCTATGGAGGAAAAGAAGCCTTGCTGAAAGCGGTGGCCCAAGCCATCCCTACATATGCGATGAGTGTGTTCAAATTCCCAAAAAAAGTTTGTAAGGGGATCACTGATGCAATGTCGCAATATTGGTGGGGTGACGATGAAAGCCAACGCCGAATGCACTGGTTTGCATGGTGGAAAATGTGTGTCCCCAAAGATAGGGGTGGGATGGGTTTCCGAGATATTCATTGTTTTAACTTAGCCATGCTTGCTAAGCAATGTTGGAGGCTTATCGATAACTATGACTCTCTTTGTGCTAGAGTGTTGAGATCACGTTATTACCCTTCAGGAGATATTTTGAATTGCGAGTTAAAGAAAGGATCATCCTATGTATGGCAAAGCATATGGGCAGGAATCCAAACCTTCAAGAAAGGAAGCATCTGGAGAGTTGGGGATGGTACAAAGATTGATATTTGGGAGGACTGCTGGATCCCGAATAGTTCATCAAGGAAGATTTTAACAGTGAGAGGGAACAGAGTCCTTTCAAGGGTGAATGAGTTGATTGACCCCTACTTGGGTGAATGGGATGAAGATCTTATTAGAGAGAATTTCTGGCCTATTGATGCTGATCGTATCCTTCAGATTCCCTTATACCGTCAAGGGACGGTAGATTACATTGCCTGGCATTTGACAAAGAATGGTGTTTTCTCTGTTCGATCCGCGTATTACAAACAATGGGAAGAAACCTATGTTACTGCTTCGGGTTCTGTTGGTTATGGAGGATCATCATCGCATCCAGTGTGGAAGAGTTTGTGGAATCTTAAACTACCGGGGAAGGTTAAAATCTTTCTATGGCGATGCCTACACAACGCCATACCATGTTTATCTGTCCTGGCAAACCGCCACATTGGGAACAACTCACAGTACCCTGTATGCTCAAGTGGAGCTGAGGATATCATGCATGCACTCTTTAATTGCCCCCGGGCAAGAGCTATCCGGGAGGCTCTCGGGGTAGGGAAAGAAATGCAGAACGCAGTTCTGGTTGATCGAGCTGGTTCTGCAGTGATCGAATTTTTTCTATGCGACAAATCTTTCCAACGCCCGTTTATGGAACCAGTGCAAATCCCTGAATTATTAGCGACTGCATGTTGGTTTATCTGGTGGCAGAGAAGACAGCTGGTCAGAGGAGAACCAGTGCAAAATTCTGAACAAACGGCTCTATCGTTGCATGCTCTAACACTGAATTTTGTGAAAGCTCGTGGTAAGGTGGCACAACCCCAGCGAATTAACAAATGGAGACCATCTCTAGAAGGACAGCTGATCCTTAATGTAGATGCATCTTTTTCAGAGCTTGATTATACACGAGCAAGTGGAGCAGTCATTCGTGATAATCGGGGCAGATTTATCAAGGCAGCAACAGCTCGTCTGTATCATGTGCCGGACGTGGTCTCAGCTGAAGCTGCTGCACTTCTGGAAGGCCTCAAATTACTTCAGAGCACTGGTTGTAACAATGCTGTGATTAGGATGGATGGATAGTCTGACAGTGGTGGAGGCGCTGCAGAACAATGAGGGTCACTCGATGGTGGCGGCTCCCATTCTGGAAGACTGTCGAGATATAACTTCGAGATTTCGGGAAGGTGGTAGTTGAACATTGTTTTAGAGATTTAAATGTAGTAGCACATGAGCTAGCTAGATGGGGGAGTTCAAATAACCCTGAGATTTGGTTAGATATCCCTCCAGATTTTATCTTAAGACCTCTAGCAGTGGATGTAACCTTGGTGTGAGTTAATAAAGCTAGCCTTCCCGTCAAAAAAAAATGCTGCTGCTGTAACTTTTTCTCCCTCTGAAATGCATCGTCAGCACCACTGTCTTTTGCCTCAAAAGAGTATAATGCGAAGCCTAATAGGATCAAGCTAATGAGCACTGAGAGGGAGCTCTGAAGGTTGTCTATGGAGATGAGCTAAAGCAATATCGTGTGCTTTTGGACTATGGCAGGGAGCTAAGACACACCAATCATGCAATAGCTTGTATCTAAACCTAAACAGTGGTGCCTTGAGTACATTGTACTTCTTTCAAGAGGCTGTTTTCTTCATGGATGTCACAGTGAAAATAACAAGGGCCAGGCCTTGACTGCATCCAAATGATTGTATATTCCTAGTTTGCTATGGCAGTGGTTGAGTGCGGCGCAAGTGTAGCTGGAAATGGTTCTTCGACACCTTAAAGCAAGACCTTCGGATAAACAACACGGCTGGGTTGCCATTTTATTTTCTTCTTTGACTAATTTGGAATTAAGACAAAAATGGTATGTGTGCAATCTGGGGCTTACAACAATTTTGCTTCGCCCACACCGACCTGTTTCTCATATTCAAGCTTGTAGAGGTTTTTATAGTGTACATTTCTATGTAAAAATATAAAGCTACAAAATATGAAATGTGAGCTAATAGGTTTTACCATTGTATCAGGAATAACCAGATGGATTAAGGATCACGCTCTAGATCACTGATTACAATTCTACATCAGTAGCAGGTTTAGCAGGTCACTTATTACAATGCTACGTCAGTAGCAGGCTTAGCATGAACATCCAAGAAACTGAGAAAACGTTCACAATGGTACGTCAGTAGCAGGTTTAGCATGGAGGTCCAAGAAACGGATAAAAGGTTCGCAGGATTAAAGCAGGCTTATTATAAGGTGCACCTGACATCTCCTTTCGCTCTGAATCAGCTAAGCCTGCATATTCTAAAAAAGCTTCATCTGAATCAGAGAATCAGCTAAGCCTACATATTATAGAAGAGCTTCTGTATGAAGTACGATCTTGCGTTTGTGAACAGCCAACAGTGAAAAACAAACACCAAGAAGCAAATCAGTGTTGATCCACTGCCAAATCTGATGTCCTACAGTTGGCCTTAAGCCCTTAATGGTCAACATCTACTGTATCTCCTTAACTTACACTAATTTCTTCACCAGGGCACCAGCTTGTGGATTATATTCCAATGGATCTTTTTGATTCCTGCTGTTATTAACGTGTCTCTACCTAGCTTATGCACTTGCCTGTTCCCCTCTTGGAAGACACCATTACCTTAATTAAGAGCACTTCTTTTCTCTCAAACCAGAACCAAACTTGGCCATATAAGATCTGCAACATATAAGGGCTCAGCCGTGGCGACCACAGCAAAGGTGCTTGGCCATATAAATTTGCTATATGGAGACGCTTAGTAGTGGTGACCGCACGGAAGGCCTTGTATACACTATAAGTAAGGTAAGTGACGTCCGGGGCTTGCTCTAGAAGATGAACTGCGAATGAATCACCACAAATTGCCACTGTTGATGCAGCTGCATCTATTGCTGCACCTCGAGCAGAAGCTGGGCATGAACCACCCTACACATTGAGGAGATGGAAATCTGATTTAGGTTATGATGGGCAAAAGTGTGGTTATCTTTGAACATGAGTTTACTATGGATGGCAGAATGGAAGATTATTCAGTACATGTGAACAAAGTGTCCAGGTCGAGCCAGATAAGTTTTAAATTCGTACATGAACAATTCCAATCATAATGAAAGGAAAATAGTACCTCCTATTGCTGAAGTCCTTTATTCTGCATATCCAATTTTTCCTGTATGGATGAGTCTTCTCTTTCCATTTCTTCATCAACTACACCTGGAAAAGAAGGGTGCTTATTAGAGAAAGTGTCAAACACATGGTATTGTTTCAGTAACTTACTTAGCACTTTGAGTGCTCCTGCTTGACAACCTGAATCTAGATCGTCCATAAGCATGCCCTTATACAGTGAAAGTTGATCATGCAAACGATATCTGCAAACAATGTCACATGTTTGGCTCTCGAGCCTTGAGCAAGAGAAATCAAAACAGAAAACTGGGGAAAATTAACATATGGCCCATGACAATCAAGACCACAGCAATATGTATATTTGAAGTTCAAACAGATTACCTCTTTAGTACAATCTCCATCAACACTTGATCTGATGCATTTTGTGCCTGCTTTTCATCTGAAGTTTGCTCGCAGAAGGCAAGCAAAATCCCATAAACCCAACACGTTACCGATGGGGTTAAATATGCAAGTCCATGATACTGTAACTCATCTCAAAATAGAATGGCCAGGCTCAAGATTTACATAGGGAGAAGATGACAAGTCGTGTACTGAATAAATTAAACTGCTCCAGATGGAAGGGCATTAGAAAGAGTAAAAGAGTAGAGAACTTCTGTAGTGTTACTTCAGCTTCCAAGTGCTGAATCTATAATAAGATCCACAATCCGCTCAGAAAAAAAATCCACAAACCCAGCAGCTGCTGCAACGAATTTCTTTTATCATCAGTTATGGTATGCATCACGTTAAGATGTGATTCTGATTTCAAAGGGATGGTGCAGTTACAATTAGCTCCTCAATTTTCTAGTATCTCATAGCCTTGAAATTCACTAACATCCATTACTCGTAGTCTCGTACTCATACTCGTATACATATGGCAGACTTGCAAACCAGCATCTGATTAAAACAATCGACCAACCGGCAATACCCCATAATATGTTCCTCACTTTCTTAACATCATAAGAGTTAACTGGATTGTACAAAAGAGAACGGAGAGGCAAAGGATTATCTTTCTTTTTTGTACAGAACGGAGGAGGGAAAGAGAGCCTGCCGAGGGTCAGACAGCGGCACCGGATAGCGGAGATTGGCAGGAGAGCCAGAGAGCGACAAAGGCAGCGCTCTCGGCTCAATCCCTCCATGGATGCCTGCTTCTCCTGGTTGGTCTCGTGGAGCCGTGGACGTCGACGAACAAGATT
Source organism: Triticum aestivum (assembly GCF_018294505.1). Classification (NCBI taxonomy): domain Eukaryota; kingdom Viridiplantae; phylum Streptophyta; class Magnoliopsida; order Poales; family Poaceae; genus Triticum; species Triticum aestivum. Next base: position 67,033,410 of record NC_057797.1, read on the forward strand.
GGAGCCATCCCAACCTGGCAACCTCGTCCGCACCACACCCTCAGGTCGTAGGGGGAGACGGCACATGGCGAGCCAGGCCGGGGCGCTCGGACTGCCGTGGCCGGCGGAGGCCTCGGCCGTTGTACCCGGGGTGTGGGTGGCGCACGCAGGGCCGACCTTAGGCAGCGGCGGTGCGCCCCCGCCATCGATGTTGTAGATTTTCGAGGAGAGGTCAATGGCGGCGTGAATATGGCCATGCCGGCGGGGCCGATTGACGCCAGCGCTCTCGAGGTTGGGCTGGAGCTGGGGGGTGGCAAGGGGATCGGAGCGGCTGGAGGGGAGGATGCTCTGGGCGGCAAGGGGATGGCATGGGGAGGATGTTGTAGATCATGGGGATGGCAACGGCTCATAAATATTCTAGTAGAAGTGCGGCACAAAAGTAGCTGTCTTCAACACCTTAAAGCAAAACCTTCGGATAAACAACACGGCAGCATGTACTATCATGTCATATAAGCCGATCACGCAACACAAAAAGAGTTCCTAGGTCTTGGATGTGTCTTTGACCATGATCAGCCATCGGTCTCTCAGCTTACCACCACTATCAAAGACGAGGAGCGCCTCTGGGCCAAGGCAGGTGCCGCAGGGATAAGAAATATCATCCCCGAGAGTTAGCCTTTTTTGTTTTTTGGGGATGAGCAACCCCTTTGATTTGTTTGCTCCAACACCAGCAGACTTGCCTTGCGGGTGTGTGTAACCTCATGTTGAAACTCTTCTTGTATCAATTAAAAGACACGCAACTTGTGTATTCGCGCAAAAAAAAAAAGAATTCCTAGGTTCAAAGCATCATGTTTTGTGTTACGCACTTGTACCAGAGCTTTCACTCAGTTCACAAGAGGGTTGTTCTAAAGAATTGTTTGCTGGCTTGTGCAAGGACCGGTTACCTACCACAATTTCGACGAGACGTTGATAGGCTAAACATTACGATTAAGAGGGCGATCTGAAACTAGGTCTTGGAATTTGGGGGAGAAGAATGGGGTGGTGGATGCTGCTGAGTCAGTAGCCTTTCGTCCGCAACTCCTGCCATGATGCCAGCAAAGGAAATTGCTTCTGCTTCTCTCAGAAAGAAAATTCGTGGCTTTCATGTTGTTTGTACAGGATATTAATATCATGTTAATGTTGTCGCGCATGATGAACAATGAGATGTTGGAAATTGGGACCAATGCACATATATTCATGCTGTTTGGATAAAAGCATAGCCTAATGATATCTTCCGTAGTTCCGTATCAATACTGTAAATTTGGTACGTCAATTTGACAGCAGCAGACATCATACTCAAATTCCTGGAGGGTCGGCGTTATTGAAACATGCTATCAGGATCTTAGAATGGGAGAGAACTCAGCCGTGCAGTGGCAACTGCAGACCATCACGAAAAGGTCTCTAAAATCAGACAGGAGAAAACTTCAGAATGAAAAGCAGCACCATTTCGCACAGCAGTTCAGTACTTGCCTTTGGAACCATAGTTGAGGCGGCAAAATATAAGGATTCTTCAAGCTAAACCATCAAAACTCAATCAAGCCCAACATAAAATAGGTGATAACTGGAGGTACTCAGATCGAGTATCAAAATTCAACAACCTCATGTTCCACATAACAAAGGAGCAAAGCCATCGCTGACCGGCGGCTCAAACAGTGGGAGAAGGGTCGCAGGGGCAGGGTTTTTGGGTGTGGTCGGCCGAGCCAGGGCAGGCGGAGTCAAGGGCAGCCAGCCGGTCATGCCTGCTCTGAGTCGAGGTGTTTGGAGTCCAACATTACTGGCATCCAGATTGTAGGATTTCAGAAGGTCGGACCAGTGATAGAGAAATTAGAGGTATAGCAAAAATAAGCAAGTGGCAACTGTACACATAAATCCACACTAGTGGAGTAGGTTCGAAATCAGACTGAAGAAAACTTTAGGAGTGAAAAGCACCACTGCTTCGCACCGCAGTTCGGTGGAAACAGGAACAAATCTCCATAATACTCGTCTATTAGGTTCAGACATATGGATACACAGCAGACAAAATATAAGGATTCTTCGAATTAAACCATCCATGTTCAAAGGGGCACAACATAAGATAGGTGGATAACTAGGAGGTACTCAGATCAAGTATCAAAACTCAACAAGCACTACAATATAACAATGCACTCTAATCCTCCTCCTCGCCCTCATTCTCAGCGATGTTGAAGTACCGGAGCTCGTACACGTTGCGCTCCTTGTTGGCTGCGATCACGCGAAGCCAGTCCCGCACGTTGTGCTTCTTCAAGTACTTCTTGGTCAAGTACTTGAGGTACCTGAGAAGATCAAAGAATGATGCAATTAGGCTAAATGGGAACAACCGATGTAATTTGTTGTACAGCCAGAACGAAATAGCCGATCATCTATCTTTCTTGCAAATGTTGGATAATGAATAGTATAACTGGCCTGGATGTTCAGTGTTTAGGCAAGGTAAAAATAAGTTCCAACGCCAAGGCAATGATAAGTTACAACATTCAGACAAATCAAGTTATCACGTTTAAGGTTCCAATGGTGTTATCCACAAATACCCAAGCTGCACAAACAAAATAAAGTGTAAACAATACACTTACAAGGATCACGATATATATTGTGGCATTCAAGTTTTGAATAATGTTGACGATCGAAAAATATTCAGCTAATTGAGTTAGACATTTGCATTTAGGAAAAGCTAGAGCGCTCTGTACAAAGGTGAAAGCTAGAACGCTCTGTCATGATATACTAGTTCTTCCTGCAGCTACAGACAACAACCGAAACAACAGACATATTGACCAATCGCAACTACGTCACCGCAAAATGAACCAATCCAAGCTCATGCTTAGTTCTCAGATCTATCACGCACAGGCAAAGGGATGATGGGGCGTGGAAGGGCGCGCGGGGTATACCTCTTGGAGAAGGCGCCGTCGGAGGTGACGGTGACCTTGCTCTTGTCGCGCGTGACGGTGACGGAGTCGCCGAGGTTGCCGGCCTTGCCGCCGGCGACCTTGATGCGCTCCTGGAGGAACTTCTCCAGCGACGCGATCTCCATGATCTTGTCCTCCACGGGCTTGGTGCAGTCGATCACGAAGGAGACGGACCCCTTCTTCTTGCCCTTGGCGGCCGCCGCCGCCGCCGCCGCCGCGCCGCGAGCCATCTCACCTTCTCTTCCTCCTCGGCCGGTGCTCGCTCGGGTTGGGTGGGGGGTTCGTGTGGCGGCGCGCAGGCGGCTAGGGTTAGAAGAAGGGCAAGCGAGAGAGGGGTCGCGCGCTATATATAGGCCTTGTGGGCTGCCATTCTCGTGGGGCAAGTGCTGGGCTGGCTCGTTGGGTCTCCGCGAGATTGGAATTACGGGGATAGAGAGGTTGGGCTTAGGTTGGATCTTTGAAGGTACCTAAGGCCCATATAGCAATTGAGCATTCAATGTGAGGAGGTGCTTTGGGGAGCAACTAATTAAGGGGTGCCTTTTACAAAATAATAATAATAATAATAAGGGGTGCCTTTTGAATGACTCCCGTGGAGGTCACTTTTTTTTGGATAAAAGCCAACATGGCAGTTTATATTTCATGTGTAAACATGATACATCGTTTGTCAAAACATCAACCAGAAACCCCGGAGGCTCCGATTTCCAAACAATAGTTCGAGAGACCTCTGAGTTCCTAGCTAACAAATCTGCCACCATATTGGCCTCCCTAGGACAATGAGAAAAACTATAGATATAAAATTACGAGCTAGAAAAGAGCATTCTTCGTAGATTGCCGCTGCCGAGCCAAGAGAATTCCCGCAGTTTTGCATGATGTCGATAACTTCCATGCAGTCCCCTTCCCCGTGGAGGTCACCCTTGGGATTTTAGTTTTTTTACTTTCCTGCACGCTTTTTTTGGCTTTTCGATTTTTACTTGATTTTTTCTAAGTTTTGGCGGGTTGTTTTTATTTTTCAAAAAACATTGCTTATTTGCGAGAAGAGCACAGGCTATGCTTTCGCGGGAAACTCAAATGTGCTTCCTAAAAAGGGAAAAGCAGAGTTGTGCTTCTAAAAAATAGAAAAGTATAGTTGTGCTTTCAGGTTTTTGGTTTTTGATTATTTTCTGTTTTTGTCTTTTTACCTTTTTGGAATTTTTTGCCTTTTCTAGGTTATTCTATTCCCAAATTTTGCGAAAAAAAGTTCGTTCGAACCTATTAATATGATATCTAGTTTCAAATATCTCAATACAAAAATCCAACGGTCAAAATGGTTTGTGATTTAAATGCATGGTTTTAGCGATAAAATGTTTCGGTAAACAAAATATATGGAAAAAGGGAAAACTCTAAGGTTGCAATAAGTGGCGTACAAGAAGTGCACTATTGTCAGCAACAGCGAAGGTGGGAATGACCTTTGCAAGGGGTAACACGTAATTAGTTATTTTGACAAATACACCACGACCAATCCTACCATTCCCCGCATAGTAACGCCGGAATACCACACAAACACACACCCTCCAAGGGTACTGCTGCTACATGAACTGACCCATTTGACATTTCTCTTGTGTTTTTCCATCGGAACAGGTTTCCTTCGTTGTTTCTTTCTATGATTTTCTTCGGATTCCTTTTGGTCTATTATGTTATTAATTTTTATGTATTCATTTTAAAAATTTATGAATATTTGAACATTTTGAAAATACACGAGCATTTTTTAAATTGAGTATATATTGAAAATTCAGAAAAAAATTGAATTCACAAGCATTTCTTAAGATTCATAGAAAACGAAAAATTCATAAATTATTTCTATTCATGGAATTTTCCAATTCACGATTTAAAAAAATCATGAATATGTTTGTAATTGGGAAAATTTCTAAAATTCATGTATATGTTTTGAATTCACATATATTTTTAAAATTTGAAAAGATTTTTCTTGATGCACGAACAATTTTTAAATTTTGTCAAGTTTTTTTGAGTTTGCAAACTTTTTTCAATTCATGAATTGTTTTTTAATTTGTGAACACTATTTCAATCAGCAAATATTGTTGAAATTAGGGACACCGTTGGAACTCATTTGTAAACATTTTCTCAATTTATTATTTTCCTAATTTTGAACCTTTTAAAATTCGGTAATATTTCTAAATTTTGTGAACATTATTGATTTCATTAATAATTTTTTAGTTTGCGGACTCACTAGAATTTTTCAATTCATGAACATTTTTTTTCAATTTTGCAACAATTTAAGTTTCATAGAGTATTTTTAGAATTAGAAATCATAATAGAAAACTGGCCGGAAATAATACCAGATAAAATGTTTAAAATAAATGATCTGAAAAACAAACAAAAACTAATTAGCTTACTTATATATGGGTCGGTCCTGGGGTGGGCACTTTTGCGCCGAAAACAGAATACCGAACTGAACCAAACTAAATTAACCGGGATTAAGAGTTTATTCTGTTTTTATTATTTATTAGTTGAAAACCAAATTAACCATATACACCGAACCCTCTCAGACCTACTTGTTACGAGCTAGCCCAAGGAGACTAAAATATAAGTTAGCCGAAAGGCTGAAGCCCAGCCAATCATGCTCCTGATTATTCGCACTTGAAAGTGTCAAGGCGTACACACCCTAGCCGAAAGCCCAACCTAGTGCTGTTTTCTTTTCTGTTTCAGAATGACTAATTCACATCTAGATGATATTTAAGGATGTCACATCTAAGTGTTTGTACCGTCCGATCTGTCTCTGCTTTATTATTCGTGCACGAGGAGATTTGGGCCGGCCTTCGATTTTTGTTTGTTTATTGGGCTTGCTTTAGAATCTGAACAGTCTAACTTGATCTGGAGTCCCGTCCTCACTCTCCTCGCCTCTTTTCCCCTCCTCATCCCTTGTTCTGCCACCATTGTATTCCTTCTGACTCGAATCCAAGGGAGAGACGACCTGATCTGGTGGGCTTGTGGCGACAGAGATGGCAGGGGAATCCAGCGGAGTGAGTGTTCATCCCCTCTTTCTTTTCCTCGCCTTTTTTTCCTGTTTTCCCATGCCATCTAGGGGTGTTTGTTTGTTTTGAGGGATGAACATCAAGAACCTGGGGGGGGGGGGGGGGGGGGGGGGAGTGTTTATATGAGTGGCATACATGAGGTGCTTGCTGTTTTTTCGTGATATATTAGATTCGTTTGCATCACACATTTTTTAGAGAGAAAATGAAATGTTTTTAAGTGTGGAATGTCTGAATACATGCCTATATATGCAGCTGATGAATAGTAACTAGCAATCCAACCCGGTTATGTTCATGCCCATGGCTGTAGATTTGTTTTTCTGTGTGAATCTGATTGTAGCAGCGAGCACCCCCAGTTTTGTAACTTGAGTCTGTACATCTAGGGACTTCCAGTTTTTGTGTGTGTGTGAATCTGAATGTAGCAGCGAGCACCCCAGTTTTGTAATCTGAATGTAGCAGCTAGCACCCCATTTTGTAATCTTGAGTTTGTAGCACATACTACATATAGACAACAGACAGAGTTGCCTGCCATTTTTGTCTGAAATTTAAGAGGCATAATGCGAGTGGATAAACATTTTCAGTGGCATACATTGCAATCCTTCTTTTTTCAGACAGGAATGTTTGAATTTTTGTGTGTGTCTGTTTGTAGGGAGCATGTGTAGTCTTCTTCTGAATACTTCAAACTTCTCAGACTAAGCGAGGTCTTTTTGATTTCTTAAAAGTTGTGGCATATGGCACAACTCCAGAAATTGAAAGTATAGTAGTAGCAGGCCCGAATGTATAGCTTTTGTTTTTCATATTTTTACAGATTTTCTGTTAAAATCTTTTCTTGTTTGAAGATATGTGATTTCAAAATCTAACAAGAGTATTTTCTGATCTATGAGCACTAGAGAAATTTTATGTGATAAGGTAAGTGAAACAGATGGTAACTAGGTGGATAAACTCATCTGGTGCTGAACCTTTTTTGAAATGAACTTTGTTTCAGTTATATTATAGCAACCTAAACTTTCAGTATAGTCTACTCCAGATTCAACTTATTTTATAAGTTTTTTTAGTCTATAAGAGTTTTAGATGTCCACTCCTTCCGAGCAGGATGAGAAGTGTACAATGGAGGCGGTCTTAAGTACCTCTGAACACACCTCCTAGTTTGTTTTTGTACGCCCCCTAGTTCGTTTGTGTGTGTTTGTCGGGGTCCCCAGTCCAAACCGACCATCGACTCGCAAATAGGGGGGGGGGGTGTTTTCTTAGGGCCCCCAGTTGCAAGCTGACCATCGACTCACAACTAGGAGGTGAGTGTGTTTGTCGGTGCCCCTAGTTGCATGTTGACCATCGACTCGCAACTAGTGTCGGTGCCCTCAATTGCATGTCAACCAACGACTCGCAACTAAGGTTTGCGCGTGTTTTGTCGAGGGTCCGATCCCCAGTTGCATGCCGACCATCGACTCGCAACTAGGGGTGTGTGTGTTTGTCGGGGCACCCAGTTGCAAGCCGACCATCAAGTCACAACTAGGGGTGTGTGTTTGTCAAGGGTTCCCAGTTGCAAGCCGACCATCGACTCGCCACTAGGAGTGTGTGTGTTTGTCGAGAGTCCCCAGTTGCATGTCGATCATTGACTCACAACTAAGGTGCGTGTGCGTGTGCGTGTGTGTGTGTGTGTGTGTGTCGAGAGTCCCCAGTTGCAAGCCGAGCATCGACTCGTGACTAGGGGGAGTGTGTTTTTATTTGTTGAGGCTCCCCGTTTGTAAGCCGACCAGCGACTCGCAACTAGGGGCATGTTTGTTTTTCCAGGGACCCGGTTGCAAGCCGACCATCGACTCGCAACTAAGGGTGTGTCTGTGTTTGTCGAGAGTCCCCAGTTGCATGTCGATCATCGACTCACAACTAGGAGTGTGTGTGTTTGTCGAGGGTCCCCAGTTGCATCTAGACAATCGACTCGCAACTAGGGGTGTGTGTGTGTATGTGTGTTTATCGTGATCCCCAGTTGCATACCGACCATCGACTCGCAACTAGGGGTGTGTATGTTTTCTTGGGGCCCCCACTTGTAAGCCGACCATCGACTCGCAACTAACGGTGTGAGTTTGTGTGTTGATGGTCCCCAGTTGCATGTCAACCATCAACTCACAATTAGGGGTGTGTGTTTTGTTGAGGGTCCCCAGTTGCATGTCGACCAGTGACTCGCAACTAGGGGTGTGTGTGTTTTTTCGGGGGCCCCGATTGCAAGCCGACCATCGACTCACAACTAGGGTGTGTTTGTTTTTGTTTGTCGAGGGTCCCCAATTGCAAGCCGACCATCGACACGCAAGTAGGGAGGTGTGTGTTTTGTCGAGGGCCCCACTTGTAGACCACCGACTTGCAACTAAGGGTGTGTGTGTGTGTTTGTCGAGAGTCCCCAGTTGCATGTCAACCATCGACTCGCAACTGGGTGTGTGTGTGTTTTTGTTTGTCGAGTGTCCCCAATTGCAAGCCGACCATCGACACGCAACTAGGGTGTGTGTGTGTTTTGTCAGGGACCCCACTTGTAAGCCGGCCACCGACTCGCAACTAAGGGTGTGTGTGTGTGTTTGTCGAGAGTCCCTGGTTGCATGTCAACCATCGACTCACAACTAGGGGTGTGTGTTTTGTTGAGGGTCCCCAGTTGCACGTCGACCAGTAACTCGCAACTAGGGGCGAGTGTTTTTTCGGGGCCTTTGGTTGCAAGCCGACCATCGATTCACAACTAAGGGTGTGTGTGTGTGTGTTTGTCGAGAGTCCCCAGTTGCAAGCCGAGCATCGAATCACGACTAGGGGGTGTTTGTTTTTGTTTGTCAAGGGTCCCCAATTGCATGTCAACCATCGACTCGCAACTAGGGGTGTGTGTTTTGTCATGGCCCCAGTTGCAAGCCCACCATCAACTCACAACTAAGGGTGTATGTGTGTGTGTTTGTCGAGAGTCCCCAGTTGCAAGCCGAGCATCGACTTACAACTATGGGTGTGTGTGTTTGTCGAGACTCCCTAGTTGCAAGCCGAGCATCGACTCGCAACTAGGTGTGTGTGTGTGTGTGTGTGTGTGTTGTGGGTTCCCAATTGCATGCCGAACTTCGACTCGCAACTAGGGTGTGTGTGTTTTGTCGTGGCCCCCAGTTGCAAGCCGATCATCGACTCGCAACTAAGGGTGTGTATGTGTGTTTGTCGAGAGTCCCAAGTTGTAAGCCGACCATCGACTCGCAACTAGGGGTGTGTGTGTGTTTGTTGAGAGTCCCAAGTTGCAAGCCGCCCATCGACTCATGACTAGGGGTGTGTGTTTTGTTGAGGGTCCCTAGTTGCATGTCGACCAGTGACTCGCAACTCGGGGGGTGTTTTTTTGGGATCCCCTGATTGCAAGCCGACCATCGACTCGCAACTAGGGTGTGTGTGTTTTGTCATGGCCCCCGGTTGCAAGCCCACCATCGACTCGCAACTAAGCGTGTGTGTGTTTCTCGAGAGTCCCCAGTTGCAAGCCGACCATCGACTTGCAACTAAGGGTGTGTGCGTGTTTGTCGAGACTCCCATCGACTTGCAACTAGGGTGTGTGTGTTTTGACGTGGCCCCAGTTGCAAGTTAACCATCGACTCGCAACTAAGGGTGTGTGTGTTTATCGAGGGTCCCTAGTTGCAAGCCGACCACCAGCTCGCAACTAGGGGTGTGTGTTTTGTCAAGGGTCCCCAGTTGCATATCAACCATCGACTCGTAACTAGGCGGTGTGTGTGTTTGTTTAGGGCCCCCAGTTGCAAGCTGATCGTCGACTCGCAACTAGGGGGTGTGTGTTTTGTCGTCGCCCCCAGTTTCAAGCTGACCATCGACTCGCAACTAAGGGTGTGTGTGTTTTTCGAGGGTCCCCAGTTGCATGTCCACCATCGACTCGCAAGTACGAGTGTGTGTGTGTGTTTGTTGAGGGTCCCCACTTGCATGTCGACCATCGACTCGCAACTAGGGTGTGTGTGTGTTTTGTCATGGCCCCCAGTTGCAAGTCCACCATTGACTCGCAACTAAGGGGGTGTGTGTGTGTGTGTGTGTGTGTGTGTTTGTGTTTCCCGAGACTCCCCAGTTGTAAGCCGAGCATCGACTCGCAACTAGGTGTGTGTGTGTGTGTTTTGTCGTGGCCCCAATTGCAAGGCAACCATTGACTCACAAAGGGTGTGTGTGTGTTTGCTGAGGGCCCCCATTTACAATTATTCCATTTTTTGATAGTTTTTTTTTCTTTTTTGATGTAATAAAGATTTACAAGGTACTTCTTCATGAAACCCCTAAAGAAAAAAGGATTTCTAGTTTGTTTTAATATAACTGCAATTTTGATAGAGACCGAATCTGTTACATACTCAGAATTTGTTCAGTAAGACTGAATTTGTTAGATTCAGAGTATCATAGAATTTCTGAAAATTTAAGAGCGTGGTTATGTGGCAGGGGGTGATTTAGATGTACTCCCTCCGTCCAGAAATACTTGTCGCAGAAATGGATATAAATGGATGCATCTAAAACTAAAATACGTCTAGATACATCCATTCCTCCGACAAGTATTTTCGGACGGAGGGAGTAATTAGTAACATCGTTCTAGGCTTATGTGAAACCTTTGAGCAGGGGAGACCTGGACTTCATGCAGACTGAAATTAATAGTGTGTTGGTTATACAGACTGATATTTTGTTCATTCATACTGAATTTGTGTTCATCTAAGGCTGATTTTTTTGCTTGATTGAGGTTGTAATTCTCCCCCTAGTCAGTTTGAAATTCTCAGTGGTCAATCACATACTTTTGTTTTTCCAGAAATGGATTTTGTTGTGATTCAGACATGGAACCCTAGCAGTCATACAACTCCGATTCTAGGGGATTCTATATACTTTTTCCTCTTGTTTTCATTTCTGATTCTAGACATTCAATTTTTTTCCCATTGGTTGGTTCCTCCTAATATGTCTAATTATGTACGTGCTTGTCACAATACGATTACAACAATTTTTCCGTGCCCAGTTCATACTTGACTATTCTTCAAAATTCTTTGTTTATCTATTCTTGTTTCTTTTTACAGGGGGATGTAAGCAGAGATACCAACCATCAAAATTCAGAGAGCAATATCATCATTGAAGACCTGGACCAAACTTTTCATGGCAATGTTTCTGAAGTTGAGGCCTCTAATATTGATTTAACAGAAACGGATGCATCAGATGGCATGTTGCTTGATGGTATCAGAAAATGGTAAATCATTTTTCACCGCATCAAACTTTTTTGTGTTTTCGTGCTTCTTTTTTGCCTTCATAAGTTCAGTCTTGTTTGAATATAATCTGTTCTATAAGAGCCTAATTTTCTTTTTTGTTATTTTGGTTTTTTTGTATGCAGCTGCAAAAGAGTGATGAGAGTAAACATGGGAGGAATGTTTTGAAGGAGCAAAGCAGGAAGGTAAATTGTTTTTTATTTCAATTAACATCTTTTACCTACCACGCCATCGGTTTTTTATTATAAGTAGTGTGTTATCATGCCAAGTACTTTTTTGTTTGATAGAGCTGAGTTACTAATTTTAATTTGTCTTTTTTGCTTGATTATCAGATGGGAACAACCCAAGAATGTTTGAATAAAGGAAGAGCAAGTGCGTATATCAGATTTAGCATAGGGTGTTCTTCCAAGATAGTTGACAGTGTTTGCAAAAGCAATTACAGAATGGAGCTTGTGAAGAACTCTGGATTCGGATACATGCTTGTGAAGAACTCTGGATTCAAGCAATTTTGCCAAGGCCTACATCTGGTCCCAAGCTTTTTTTTTACAACAAACAAACAAATTAAGCCCACAAACACAAGGCCTAGGCCCAGGAAACTTGCCGAGAGTGTGGGGGTGGTGGAGGGGGAGAGGGACGGCCCAGCCCTGGAAGCGTCCAACAAAAAAGGACGAGCAACGACAAACAATCGAACGACTGGGTGACAAACAATCGAACGACAGAACAAGAACAGGGGCGATCGAGAGGCTACAAATAGGATGATGTCATGTTAGATGTGACATAATTATGTCACATCTAGATGTGTCCTAGACAGACCCTTTCTGTTTCTATGGTGACTGGTGCGTAGTGTTGTTTGTTTTGTGTGGAGTCTTATTCCATGTTTTCCTTTATATTTTCTTGTACGTGTAGATATTATTCCATAGTTCCGTTCACCTACCAAAACCGAAATATATTAGTCTATCAGGTTTGGTTTCTTCTATTTAGCTGATTTTTCGGTTGTTTTTGAGAAACCGAAATCACAATTAACCGAATGCCCACTAATAGTCGGTCCATAGGCGATGTTGTGCTGGTTGCAGGGTGCACGTCTGTGTGTTACCCAGCGGCCTACGCTCGTGCATCAGTGCATGCATGGGATGGCGTAGTAGTGGTGCTCGTTCGCCAACTAGCCCACACTCTAGTGTTCTTTTTTTTCTTTCTCGCCATTTTGTTGTTGTTTTGCTCTCTAAAAACCTGTCTACCTTTTCAAATTTTGAAAATGGTGGAATAAAATTTGGTCATGGGATTATAAAATAGTTCATGAATTTGAAAAAAGATTTGTGGATTCTCAAAAGTCAGAAGTAGTTCATAAATTTGAAAATTGTTTGTGAATTAGGAAAATGTTCAAGAAATTGAAAAAATGTTCATGTATTTGAAAAGTTCATGGATTTAAAAATATTCATCGACTTGGAAAATGTTCATAAATCTAAAAAACGTTTGTGAATTTGAAAGAAAATGTTCACAGATTAAAAGGTTAGTGAGTTTGAAAATATGACTCAAATTTGGAAAGCTTGTATGAATTAAAAAAAGGAATATGGAAGAAATTCACAAATATTCATGACTATTTCTTTTTATGAAACATTAGATTAAAAAGTAGATAAAAAACACAAAAGGGAAGAAAAACAAAGCTTCCCAGAAATATGAACATTTCAAAGAGTTATGGGCCGGTGAAAGGATCAAAATGGACCTAGAGAGGGGGTGATTAGGTACAAATACAGATTTTAATTCCTCTATTACTTTGCAATTTTAGGCAATTATACGGAATGTGAAAGTGAGCATAACAATTGTAAAGTATAAGATCTTTATGATGTGAGAGTATAAGATCAAGGCTATTTATCATGTGTATGAGTGGTATATTTGCATTGAATATGAATGGATAAGCACATGATATGAGAGTGGAATATGTTCAAAACTATGAGCATGTGCTTATTTTTTTGTGATCCCCATTGATCCCCTCTTAATAGTGCAGAGTCCCTATGCCCAAGAACAAAACCGAAGAAGGCTACACCTATATGTTTATCTTCGTCTCTCCATTCTTGAGCCATATTCATTTAAATGGGTTCATTATCCACACACAATTATTTCACATGGTGATATTGACCGAACCTCGATGGCGAGATCCGATCCGTTGTTGCGGTCCGATCTTTCACGACACTCCACCTCCAATAGCAGCAACCTCTCGCCCGCGCACGCGATGTACACGAAATGGAGGGTTTGAACCTTGCGGCTCTGCACGAGAAAACCAATCTCGACGACGGTACTCACGCGCAAAACAATTTCCTCGCAGAAATCACAACACAGAGGTTTTCTAAAACTTCCTCCAAAACTTAGGGATTTTTAGACAGCTTCCCCCAAAACTCGATACATGTATTTACCCTAAAACCACATCATATTTATTCATAAAATATAACCTGATTTTTACAGCAACACACTATGGCTTTATATAGCAGCCAGAACATTTATCCTGACTTGGAAAGCAAGCTCCCTGACTAAAACTCACGGAAAACAAAGAAAGGAAACCTGGATCGGACGCCATATTTAAATAATACTAAAAGATTATATGCTTTATATTCTAGCAATATAATCCTTACAAAAGATTGACCTGGACTCTTTTGAACTTGTGCGTAGACATCTAACTGTTGTGTTGGTGGACCCCATCCAATATCACATAAGTTTAAACAGTCACGTATCTTCATGATTGGTTTGTTAAAGGGTAGACCACCCTTCTTCTTGCGTGGACGAAATAAGAAAATAATTCGAACCCTTGTTCTAGAGAATCGTGCAAAGAAATCAACAAATATATTTGTTGTTTTATCTCTGACCAACGTACGTAACCTGCATGCATATCTATCAATCCTTGGCTGGTCTCTTTCCTCCAAAAGATAAAAACAAGCTCCCTTTGTACTATACGTGCAAGTACTAGTCTGTTTTAGCATGAAGACAATGATGCATCTGGTCAGCTCCAGGCTTGCTCCTCTAGTTTGCTCGTGTGTACTTTCCTGATTGACCAATGTAATCGTTGTTTGTCTCAACTTGTTCTGATCATTGCACGATGTTGCATGCCTGGACGTAACAGCGACTAGCTCATCGACGTCTTCGTATTTCTGCCGTAGACAGGTTGAAATATGTACATCGCCCACTGTGATTTCTAATGGTGCAGCAACAACTTGATCCCGACCATTAGCTTGTGCGTCGTCATTGTAATCGGTACACTTACAACCGGTTGTATCACATGGACTAAAACATGGGATACACTTAGCAAATGTGATTAGTCCCAACATTGAAACATACTTAAAAGGCAAGATTGCACTTTCAGGCGTCCCAATTAGTAAGAGGCCTAAGAAACTCTCAGTGTACCATCTCTCAAATGAGACTAGTGACGGTGCTAGCCACCTCCAATACAAACACTTTCGACTCCGCGATGACTGATACCGCTGGAGGAACCACCGACCTGATGTGGACAGAGAGGAAGAAACAAGACCCTCGACAAGACTTTCACAGTCATCAAGGTTTTGCTTGGACACAAACGATGGCTCCTTGAAGACATCGTAGGAACACATTGAGGCGGTGACCTGAAACTTTTATTCGTGATGACTACATCGGCACCAGCCGAGCAACGTCACCTAACAAACTAATTCTGTACGTAGAGTCCATTATTAGACCATTTATATACCAGTTGAACAACAACTACTCTCTAGATCAACAACAATTAATATGGATCTGAGGGTGTAACCGTTTTTTAACTGAAAACAACAACTCCCTCTATATCGAAATATGAGACTTTTTTTGTGTAGTTGACTATAAAATCATCCTATATTACTGTTGATAATTAGGCCTTATTAAAAATAACACGACCCTAAGAAATAATGAGGTAGGATCTATTATGAGACCATCTATATACCAATCAAGTCTTGGCACGCAACAACCCTGACATCAGCGAATCGGCATGTGGTTGGATGGTTAGTAGGACGGTGGTATCCCATCTCATCAGGGTTCAAGTTCTAAACTTGACATTGGTGCTCGCATTATTTCTGAATTTATTTTAGACTTTCGGCGATGTTCGTTCAGTGCGAGTAGAAGTTCCATTGACTGCGAGGCGCCTGACTTCATAAAATCTCAAGATGCTATGCCGGCTCAGTTTTTCGGAAGTGCTCGTAGGGTAAGGCGTGCATGTGCACGTTTATAGGGATGAGTGTATGCTCGTGTACGTGAGTGACTTTGATTATACATTATACAGTGTTAAAAAAAGAAAAGCAATCCTGATCTCAAATCTTCAGAATCCAAGCCTAGGCAGCCTTTTCCGGAAGCCAACCAAACAGCCCCAACTTTCCCCAGTCCGACCGAGCCAACAACGCGGCCCGCCGGCCCCCTCCTCTCCGTCTCGGCCTCCGCCCCGCCGCCTCTACGTCATCTCCCCCCTCGTCTCCTCGCCTAGGACGCAGATCCCCTACTCGATTGCCGCCGCCTGAGCAGCCGTGCCCGAGAGCCCGCCCACCCACCGCCCCACGCCCTGACGCCGCTCCGGTTCGCCGCCGACCGCAGCAGCGGAGAAAGCGAGAGGGAAGATGCCTAAGCGGACGACCCACACGTACTCGAGCGAGGACGCGCTGCCGGAGGGCCCCGAGTCCGACCTCTTCGTCTACTACTGCAAGCACTGCGCCTCCCACGTCCTCATCACTGGTCAGTCGGCTCCTTCTCCCTCACGCCCCCCTTTCTTGGTTCCTCTTCGTTGCAGCGTGGGCTTGTATCTGGAGGCTTTCGGTTAGTTTTAACAGATCTGAGAAGTCCCTCCGGATGTTCTAGGCTAATGTTGTTCTTTCTAGCTGAAGCACCGAGTGGGGATTCTTGTCAACGAAGTGGCAGTCTTTTTTTCTTTCTTATTAGATAACCCTGCAGGAGCCCTGCCTGTGTGTTAAGAAGAGTATAATCGAGGTTAATTAGGGCCTCTTTGATTCGCAGGATCTTCAAAACACAGGAATAGGAAAACAATATAGGATTTGAGTGGCATGCTCTCTTCAATCCTACATGATTTGGAAACTATACGAATTTGGATAAAATAGTGTTTGATGCCACATCAAGAACAAAGGAATTGTAAAAGGAGGTTTCAGTGGATGGAAATTTTCCTCCAAAACCGAGGGCAAAGCAATCCTTTGGAAGTTTTCATAAGGATTCCAATCTCACGAACCAAACCTATGTAGGAAAAATTCCTAAGGATCTAAATCCTGCAAAATTTCCTATGAAATTCCTCTGGATGAAAGAAGCCCTTAGGTAAACTGCACGAAAACTAGATGCAAAGGGTACTAACCCCCAGCAACGAATGCCAACAAAAAAATGTCCCCGCCGCGTGCCCTCCCCGCAAAAACACCGAGTGAGACAGATCCAGTGTGACCTGCTCTGGGGGATTGGGGAAGACCACAGCAGACTTCAAATCAAAGAAGCATGAAAGATGCAATGTCAAGCACCGCACAACCACCCCACTATCACCACTGCCGCCAAAACTGCTGTGGGAGGAGCGGGATCAGGTCTCCCCGACTTTACCGGTGGTGAAATTGCATCTCAAGGATCCGCATCGTTCATAATCAAGAACATGAGTAGCTAAAGGGATTCAGCTTGCTAGGAGGTTTTCTTCGTTTGTGTGTCAGCATTGTGAACTTGAATTTCACCCTTGTTCTTCTGAGCTTAATTAATACTAGTAATATGAGTTTTCTCTTAGCTGAGCTTGCCATAGATGGTTCCTTGGAATAGTAGAAAGCTGTACTGACCTATGTTTGTAATTTGTCACAGATCAAACCACAATAACTTGTTTGCATTGTCCAAAAAATCCGCCTATTAACTGGCCAATTAATCCCTCCTCGGAGGGTCACCGAGTAGCTGATTAACTGATTAATCGGACTTTTCGCCTTTTTGTCCTCACTTTGAATCTTGTCATTTTTTCTTGTTTATAATTGTGTTGTTTCATATGATTAGCAGTTAAATCTAGCTAGTGATAGCAATTTTAAATTGCTAAGTTGAAATTCCTTTCTGACATTGACTACTTTCAAGATTGTTGTATTCGATGTGCCCTGTTAATACTTAAGTATCTGCTATAAAATCAGTTCTGATGTGTTTGTTATAAAGATACCCTATTGCAGAAAATGCCAAAGAGGAAGACCGACCGAGCACATGTTCTAGATAAGGCAAAGCATCTTGCGAGGTTAAATGTGAAAGATGCAGGAAAAATCTTGTTGAAACGGTATACTAATCATACCTTGTAACTTTGTTATTGTTAGGTACTTGAGTCGAATCCCATGTTTTCTAATATCATTGCACAATTGATAGACAATATTACACCTTGGTAACGCGATGTTATGTATGCTCACTACCCTGGTGAAATTTGCCACTTTATCTATTATCACGTCGTATGTACCCATGATATGAGTGCTGCGATCTTAAGTGTGCACAATTGTTTTTGAGAAGAAAATCCAGTGGTAGCTGCATCAACTCAGGGTAAACTTACACTACTTTTTATTGCATAACAGTAGCCAACTTGCAAATGAATAATTTTAATGAGGACACATTTAAAGATTGAATCTTCTATAAAAAAAATTGCCCAGAGAAAAAAGATAAGAGGAGACATGAACACAACAGATCATAGTATTTTATCTCTCAAACACCAATTAACAACACCTGCAGTAGGACCATAGGATGTACTCCCTCTGTAAACTAATATACAACTTTTTAGATCACTACTCTAGTGGTCTAAAAAGTCTTATATTAGTTTACGAGGGAGTACTACCTTTTTGCTAATTAACTAACTCATCTCTTTTAATGGCACGCCCTGCAACACATCACATGCATGTACATATCAACTCTTGCGGGTCAGTAACTATGACCTGCAATCAGTATAGAGCTAGTGCTACTGTTAGAATCAATTTTCCCTGTATCAGATTTATAGATATATTCTGTACTTTGAAATATTTGAATCCTTCTACACCATCCACAGTTTTCATGTGAATACTCATTTGTAGTAACCACCCAAGGGTCATTTGTCTTGAGTGATTCCATTGTTGCAGTGGACTACATTTTTGCTGATTATATAATGTAAGTATCTCTGACGCAGTGGAGAAGGAAAGCTCGAAAAGCAGTTTCGCATGACCTGTGTGGGATGCGACCTTTTTGTTTGCTACCGATCGGAGGAAGATTTGGAGCTTGCTCCTTATATATATGTTGTTGATGGAGCACTGAGTTCGGTGGCGGCTGAGACAAATCCACATGTAAGCGTGATGGAACTTCCTTTGATCTGTCCAATCTGTTTTATTATTTTGTAAGCTAACAGACCATGGAAACTGTAGGATGCGCCTGTACCCCCTTGCATAACACAGTTGCAAGGTGGACTTGTCCAAGTTGCCATTGAAGTAGAAGACCGAGCACAACGTTCAGCAATAACAAGTACGTTATGTTAATCTTGTAGTAAATTTGTTGTTTAAACGAATGCAACTAAGCACCGCTGCTCTCCTCTATAACATAATAAACCGGACAGTACTAAGAGGAATCAGTATCATTTCAGTTACCAAGAGAAAAGAAGACGTGACAATTGTATTTATTCTTATCAGGAGTGAACGCTGACGATGTTCGAGTAGCAGTAGCTGCCCCTGCTGCTCGGGGGGAGGCCAACAACGAGTTGCTAGAATTTATGGGAAAGGTCACTTTCTTCAATCTTAATTCTTGGCAGTATTTGAGACATTTCAATGTTGTAGTGTTTGTTTACCTTGGTACCTGTATGGGTATAGATTTTATAAGGTGATCAAACTTCTCACCTGAACATATTTGGTCTGACAATTTATGTAATCAGGTGCTTGGCTTAAGATTGAGTCAGATGACCCTTCAAAGGGGATGGAATAATAAATCAAAGCTTCTGATTGTAAGTTCCCATTTCTCATGTCTCATTTTAGGAACATATTAATGTGCCAACTTTCTGTTAGCAGTCAGTTGACTCAACATTTCACATATTAATAAGGAGTAGTTCATTATATATTTTCCAGCAATCTTCTGGTTCCATCTATTGATTGTTCTCTTGTACAAAAACACCTTGGCTTTATTTAGGTTGAGGATTTGTCTGCGCGGCAAGTTTATGAGAAGCTCCTAGAAGCTGTCCAGCCGTAGAATACCGACTTCAATTGCAGCAGCCTGTACTCTTATCCGGAAGGAAAATGACCCAAGGCCACCTGTATTAGATCTGCTGAAGAGAAGGCTCGGGCCATAGAACCAGGTGTCAGAAGATCAGAAGGTGCTAAGAAAGTCGAAAGGCTGCTCAATAGAACTATAGCTCTGACCTCAGAGCAAGCAGCCAATGTGTGCTGAATTTGCTCATTGTTTCTGTTGTGATCTTGTAACCATTACTGAGATGGAGATATACATTGAAGCAAAAGCAAAATTGTGTGAGTTGTGATGCATGTTGTTACCCATGTTTCGCATGAAACATCCAACATACACATTTGATTTTACTTTTGATTTCTCAGGTTTAATGTTTGACATGAACGATTTTGTATTTTGTGTTGTGCGTTTATTGTTCAAGATTTCACAGGAATATCACCTGTTAAGTACTACATTGGGACCTACAATAATCGTACGTATAATGCCTGGAATGTTGAGACTAATCGTGATTTGGTTTGACAGAGTTCTGTGACCTGAGCACACATTTGGAAAAGGAAAGGGAAGAACGAAAAACAACTTTTTTTTATTCGTTCAACAATAATATTATTTTCACACCAAAGACGACATTTTTTTAAGAAAGACAGGGCGACGTGCAGCGGCCCGGGCCCAGGCCCTAGCCCACGAACGGCCCGTCCATGGCAGAAACCCTACCCACCAGTCTCGCTCCACTACACCCCAAAGGCCGAAGCTCTGCCCAAACCCTCTGTTTTTCCTCTCCTGCCACTCCCCACATCGCCTCCGCTCCCCGCAGCGCAACCCAGGCGATCCGCGCCGGCTCCTCCCCGGCGCTTCAGGTCGACCCCCCCCCCCCCCCCCCTCCCTCTCTCCCTCCTTCTACCGGCCCGGCTCGCCTGGCCTCGCCTCTCCTCGCCGCCGTCGGGCCCGACCGATCCGTGGGCGGGCGTGGGTGCTTATTCTCGGCTTCTTGGGGGGCCAGGCTGCGCCGCTTCTTGATTTAGGATTCGGGGGCCGCTTTTTCTTTGTCTGTTTGGAGAGCGCGGGTTAGGATTCACTTGTGTGGATTATCTGAGAACCACAATCGGCAGGATGCTAGGGTTGCTGTGCTCTCTCTTAGTCTTATCAAGTTTATTATTGCATAACTGAAGTTCGTGCTCTCCTTGGGCAGGAAAAATGGCCGAGCATCTCTTCGAGGACATCTTCCACGTGACCAGGATCGACCCCGATGGCAAGAAGTTCGACAGAGGTAATTCGCCCTGGCTGTTATGCATGGTGAATTTACAGTTACTATTCTACTGCGCGGTGCTTTGCTCCGCCGAATCATGCTGCTCATTATGCCTGTCCGTCTCTTGGAGTTGCTGCTAGCAGTTACTACCTAGCAACATAATTTATCATGGTTCAAAAAAAGCGCTTGGCGTTAATTGTGCGCTTCGCCACCGCCTTGCGCTTTTCTGACCAAAAGCACATGCTTGTGCGCAATTATGTGCAGATTAAGTGCAAGTAAGCGCTAGGCCTTTTGAGATTTAAACCTTGGAATTTATTTATGCCTACCCAGTTCGCAGTGCTCTACAATGTTTGGAATCCTGGACTGTTAACACTTAACATCATAGCGACACTTTGTGCAACCTCGTAGCTGCAGATGATTACTGAACCGAAACATTTACCTTTCCACATCGGTGTGCAGTTAATCGCATTGAGGCTAGAAGTGAGCAGTTGGAGATGTACATGCAATTAGATATCGCAACCGATGTCTACCCAATGCATATGGGTGACAAGTTCACCATGGTTTTAGCTCCTACACTGAATCTGGACGGGACCCCAGACACTGGCTACTATACACAGGTAACATGACCTGATTCTTCTTAGAAGTTTGATCATGAAATAATTTGGCAGCTGAATGATGTGATAGTTGCCTAAAATGTTGTTATTGTCTTACATGGACTTGTCTTCGTGGAGGACGCATGTTTAGGGGCTGATACCCAGGAAGCTCATGTTATTTCTTTCCTTCTTTCAGGCTGGTAGGAAAACACTTGCTGACAAGTATGACTATGTCATGCATGGAAAGCTTTACAAGATTTCAGAGGACAATTCCAGCAAGGATAAAGGACCTACTAAAGTGTATGACTTCTCTGAACTCTAGATTAGTGATTTTGTGTGGGTTTTTAATCTTGCAGGATTTGATTTATGCGATATGTTTGAGTAATATATGATTTAATGTGGGATTGATTTCTTACCTTCATATAGCTGATGAAGAATTTGCCCTATAACCATGTTGCTGAAGCTCATGAGTTTGAGAGTACATAATGATTCTCTTATTTGCCCTTCAGCTCCTTAATCCTAGCTTCTTAATATGTTCAAAAAAAATCCTAGCTTCTTAATGCATGTCCATACAATCCTGTGTGGGTGGGGGAGGGGTGTTGAGATTGCTTGATGCGCGTATTACTGAGTAACCTGGTGAATATACTCCAATATAAGGGGTGGTGTTTGAGATTGCTTCCTTTGAGTGTTAGTGAGTAACCTGATGTATACATGGTCAAAGATAATGGGTGGGTGGGGTGGGGCAGTTCAAATTCCTTGATGTAATTGTAACCTAGTGTATATACATGGTCCAAGATAAGGGGTTGGTTTTGGGATTGCTTAATTTGATTGTTACTGAGTAGCCTGATGCTATATACACGGTCCAAGATGAAGCTCGGCTGTTTTCCCTTGAAATGTTAGTACAAATGAAATAATGCCATGGGCATTGGGCTGTTCTCATGTGGAAATCTTTGGTGCAACTCATAGTCTCATACAAAGAGCAAAGTTCCATCTGTTGAAGGGCTGATTGAAGGATTTGGTTTTACATATTTGATATTCCTCGCTTATAGTTTGTACTTACTAGAAATATTGTTAAATATCTGCAAAAGGAGCTCATTTTTCTTATGAAATGGATATAGGTGTGTTGACGGTCTTTTCTCGTTTTTGAGCCAAATATAAGCATGCTTGGCTAGTTGTATTATGTGAATCACACATTCACACCATGCAGTAGAAGTGCAACTCAGAATGCCTATTTTTATATCTCAAACCGAACCTACACCTTTTACACCTGTATATCTCAAACTCAACCAAGTGATTTGACCAATTCACTCGTGCAACTATTCTAATGATTTTACCCACCTTTTCCTCTCTCCAGGGAGATCTATGCATCTTTTGGCGGCCTCCTGATGTTGCTCAAAGGCGATCCTTCAAGTGCTGCTAACCTCGAGCTGGATCAAAGGCTGTTCCTCCTCATCCGAAAGGTGTAAGCGTGTAATCTACCGGATAACCAGTGCTTGTAGTTCACTCAGGGCTATACCAAGCCTGTGATTGTTTGGATGCTAATCGTCCTGCACCCTTATGTACTCTTTTGGCGGTAATATGACTCTAGATTGGTACCATTCTCTGTAGCACCAGTCGCTTATTCCTGTTCCCCTGGAGCGCATTATGCGTGTTACTAACTTATCTTGTCGATGTTCCGGGTAAATTACGATGCTGCGTGAATGTTATCTTTGGTAATAATTATTATCACTGTGTGAATGTGATGCTGGTGGTCCGGTTCTACTGCATCTTTGTTTGTCTGAACTTCGCGCACCCATATCTTGAACCAAACCTCCAGCAGGTGAACACGCATGGTGGATAGCTGCTGCACATGTTTGGATTGGTTTCAAAATTCACGTGCCATTTCCTTCCTGGCCTTCACGTACACGAGCAGAAGCATTTACTGGCAAATGCTATTATCTTTGCTCGTCTGAACTTTGCACAACCAAATCTTAAACAGGGTGGTGATGCACTTAACCATGAACCAGTAAGTGGGTCTCTGATTATATGAAACATTGGCCCTCCTTTGTAGCAGTAGGTAGTATAGAGATCAACTTGGAAAATTCCCAACATGATGTAAAATTAGAAGAATGCGAGCAAACGAAGCTAACTACTTCACCCATGATACATGACGCTAAGAAACTACACAGTGGATATGATGGTGTATATTCCCCGGTTTCATTCATTCATTTCCGGTATCCCTGCTGTTACTTTCACATGTTTCTTCCTCCCCCCTCAACAAATCCATCCTACATAACAAGATGATGAAATGGCAGCGCCCCGCGGCGCGGCGGTGCGTCGACGGGCGATCACTACTCGGCGCCGTCGGGTTGCTGCTGCTGCTTCTGGTCGCCGAAGATGCGGGCGCGGAAGTCCTGGACCATGAGCGGGAGGCCGTTCCGGAGCGCCACCTTGGGCTCCCACCCGAGCAGCTCCTTGGCCTTGGTGATGTCGGGCTTGCGCTTGTGCGGGTCGTCGGCGGTGTTTGCCCGGAACTCGATGCGCGCGTTGGGGTCGATGGTGTCCTGCACCACCTTGGCCAGCTCCAGCATGGTGAACTCCCCCGGGTTCCCCAGGTTGAAGGGCCCCACGTGCTCCCCCTCCATCAGCTTCATCAGACCCTCCACCTGCACCATCACACATGCATTAGACACTGTAACAAAACACTTCCTTGGTAAAACCAGAATATATTCACCCATGGATGCCATGACACTGAGCTCTGAGGTACCAATCTGGCAAGGACGACGGCATGGACGTGACATGACACGGCACTCTTGGTCGATGGAACAGTGGTGACTCGTCGTGGTTCAACGACAAAGGGGCTCGATCATGCTGTTCCCGGGAGGCAAAAAGGGTGATGGAGATGTTGCCGTGTCCATGGGCAGCAACAGTGCACCAACCAGTTTGGAAACACCTGCACCTGCGTGCGTGCGTGGTCCAGATCGATGCGTACGGTGCGCCATCTGCCTCGGCCGTCCGTTAACGACCCTTCGTTCGTGCAGTTTCATCTAAATTACACATTGCTTCCCGTCGAAGTCGAAGCAGCAACGTACGGTACGGGAGAGAGAGGCCACACTAGCGGTAGCACAGGGCACAGCGATGCAAGAGGTCCACGGCCTCGGCCGGGACAATTACCGGCGAGGCCCAGCTGATGATCTCGGTCCGTGTCAGTAGGGTACGTGGTCCAAGGCCAAATCCGAAAATGCTAGCAACTCGGCGACTCTGTACTTGAGTAGGCAAGGCAGGCACCAGCGCCAAATGGAAAATGGTTGGGACTTGGGCCACCCCGACCTAACCGACGTAGCAGCGCCACAGCCGCGTGCCGTTGGGAGCACGGACGACTGTAACAGCACCCACGTACGCATTCGCATCTCTGGACTGGAGACGCCAACACGTGTAGCTAGGTGTAGCATTGGCATGGCAGCATCAGAACATCTACATCCTGACGCTTCAAACCGGCCTCAAACGTCCATCCGATCACGACAATTTAACCCAGACGGGCCGGCGTCTCAAACATGCCTCGAACGCCCAGCAAAATGGAGAGGAAAAAGGTTGCATTGCAAAGCAAACTGTGCTACCATGATCGAGCACATGCGAATCAACCGCAACTGAATTAGCTTAGCCTCAGCTGCACGGTCGATGAACCAACCGATCGATTAATGAAAGCCGTGCTGCTGTTGGGGCTTGTATAATGGAAGGGAAAAGCATGCGGCGGAGCCACCAGCAAGGGAACGTGCGTGCGTGTGCACATGTGAATCTTGACTTGTGGCCGGCGATGTGTGCTCGTTGGTGAGAGGGAGAGCTTACCAGATCGGAGACGTACTGGAAGCTCCTCGTCTGCTTGCCGTCGCCGTACACCGTCAGGGGCTCCTTCCTCAGCGCCTGCACCAATCAATCATAAATCAACCCAGTGTCACCATATATTAGCAGTTGTTTACATCACACACGTACACCCCGTGCATATACATACAGTACACCGATGCTACCTACATCAACCAAAAATCAATCGACACAATGTCACCATTAGCAGTTGTTAACATCAAGGACAAAATCGTGCCATGCCTATGCGCTTTCACTGGCTAAGCATCGCTGGTTTCTTCATCTAGCCGTGTGGGTGCGGGTGCGCGACTGATCTTCGTGCTAATGTTATCATCTCTTCCACCACACACACACACATGTAACTTTGGCGTGTAAAGAATCGTGTCAAATTCATAATAAAGCAGGTTTTAACTAGGGGGGTGGTTCGTGTCAGCTGCTTGGGATTAAGAAAATGAGACTTGGAATTAAGAAAATGAGCTTTGGAACGTGGCGTCCACTTGTCAAAGTTTCTCCATCTAGCTTAATTTAATTCTGCGCTGCTTTTGCCACGCACAATAGCACGTGGTTTGGACCCTGGGACGAATCAACAAACCAAACACTTGGTCCGCTCATTGCGTGTGTGTCCCCCCATCAGCAAAGCCTAGCTAGCCAGAGGATAAACGAAACAAGAAATGATGAATCATGTAGGTAGAAATTTCCTAAACAAAAATCTCTACGAGTCTAGGCAAAGGGGGAGGGTTTATGTCTTCCCCGATAACCGGCACTCCTGACCAAAAGTTTGTATGCGCTACATTATGAAACAGAGGAGTATCACTGAAGACTATTTTTTGGAGTATGCGTGGTGGTGTGTTGCTCGGTACAGTGCCATCCCGCGTGTCCATCTGGCCTCGCGTGCCCGTAGTGACTTATTATTTCCATAGGCTCCATAAGCGGATGGAAATAAGCTCTTAACATGCTACACCCGCAAACCCCTGACACATGGAACACGACCTCACAAAGATACCACTAAGGCCCCAACGGAAAGCGGGAGGCTTTTAATGCCTTCGACGATAAACGTTATCATCGATGGCGACTATTTTTGGAGCATCCGTGGTGGTGTGTTGCTAGGTGCAATGCCGCCTCGATCGCGTGACGCAACTGGCCTCGCGCGACTGCAATGACTCTATTATTTCTTAACTAATGCACTGCCTTTTGAAAAAAGAGTATTTTTGAGGTAGTATGTCACAAATGAACAGCTAGAAGAAACTAAAGCTATATGATGAACAACTAGAAAACACAAGTAGAGTAATATAGAATGGTACTACTGACTCGGTAGACTTGCATGCATGTGGGGCTGCGGGTTCACCGGCGCGCTAGATGGGAATGGAAGTTTACAAATTACAAGATCGAGGTAGCATACCACTAATCAATTCCTATCGTAGATCTAGATCGAAAAAAATGATAGTATTAGACTAGTGCTAGTGGGAGAAGCCTAGCTACGACTAAGTCAAGTAAAGCGGGAAAAAAGGGAAGTTACGTGGAAGCGTGCATGCTTGTGCATGGGTAATTAGTTACAGCAGTCGCAGTAGGTTACTCTTTCTCACCTGAGCGACGAAGTTGCTGACGACCCGGCCATCGTCGATGCACATGCGCGGCCCGTAGGTGTTGAAGATCCGAGCGATCCTCACCTGCCAGCACTCACAAATATTAGTTACAGTCAGTTAACCTTGCTAAATTACCCTAATTATCTTTGTTTAATCTCTACATTTGCATGATGATCCGATGCTAGTAATAGCTGCCATGATTATCATTTTTTGCCTACTAATAAAGGAAAGAAAAGGTGCAGAGGATGCTTTCGTTTCCAGCAAAGTCGAGGTTGCTGAGTGAGTGGTGAATGATTAAAGCAGGGCCGGGCACGAACCTCGAGGTTGGCGCCGCGGTGGTAGTCCATGGTCAGCGTCTCCGCCGTCCTCTTGCCCTCGTCGTAGCAACTCCGCACGCCTGCACAAATACTTCTGTTCAGAAAGAGGAGAGGACGACGGCAGCATTTCTGTCTTTTTCCCATGCATCCCGTGTGCTCCCACAGATAGACGAGGACGGCGGTGATGGCGGCGGCGGCTCTAGATAGGATAGGATAGGATAGGAGAGAAAATAGATGTGGTGACGTACCGATGGGGTTGACGTTGCCCCAGTAGGTCTCGACCTGGGGGTGCTGGAGGGGGTCGCCGTAGACCTCGCTGGTGCTGGTGAGGAGGAAGCGCGCGCCGACGCGCTTGGCGAGGCCGAGCATGTTGAGCGTGCCCACCACGTTGGTCTTGATGGTCTTGACGGGGTTGAACTTGTAGTGCACGGGGGAGGCCGGGCAGGCGAGGTGGTAGATCTGGTCCACCTCCAGCAGGATCGGCTCGACGACGTCGTGCCGGATCATCTCGAAGTTGGGGTTCCCGGCGTGGTGCGCCACGTTCTCCTTGCGCCCCGTGAAGAAGTTGTCGACCACGATCACGCTGTCCCCGCGCGCCAGCAGCCGGTCCACCAGGTGGCTGCCCACGAACCCGGCCCCGCCGGTCACCACCACCCGCAGGCCCTTGCGCTTCAGCCCCAGCGGCACGCGGCCGTGGCGCCCGCCGGTGCCGGACTCCTCGAACGCCATCCGTCCCCCGCCGCCCGACTGGTACTGCCGCGACGCCAGCCCCACCGCCGCCAGGTGCGCCACGCTGGTGGACGGGGTGGTGGTGGTGGTGGAGGGGGAGAGGAGGAGGAAGAGGAGGGTGGCGAGGGCCATGCCGACCAGGGAGAAGACGAGACGCTGCTCGCCCAGCACGTACCGGAGCGGCTGCGGCAGCTGCTGCCTGGTCCGCGGCTTGCTCTCGGCCGCGCCGTGCGCGCCGTAGGCAGCCGCCGCCGCCTGCTGGCCGCGGTAGGTGAGCTCGGAGGACGCCATTGGCCTCGGCCGATGGGAACGCGTGATCTCTCGGCTCCTGAGCTGTGTGCGCGCGGGGAGGGGGGGGGGGGGGTGTGCGGGGGAGAAGAGGGAGAGGAGTGGCGCGTATTTGAGGAGGAGGTTGAGGTTAGGTGGGCTGGCCGCGGGCGGCGCGTGGGCCGTGCGATCGGATCGCGGGCTCGGCCGGAGCCGCCCACGTGGCTCCGCGATCGGCGCCGTCTCGCGGGAGTCAGGCGAGTGTACAGACCACCCCTCGATGTGGCCGGATTTACCCGGCCCTGCCACCGTTCGTGTTTGACTGAGAGCATGTGTGCATTCACCGACCGAGTCCTGCTAATTTTCTTTATCTCACGATGAAAGGATCGGCAGCAAGTGTGCACATTCTCAACGGCTTAGTCACGTGCTGGCTGCAGGCTTCGAGGCAATGAGACTCGAGTGGCGAGAAAACAAAGGAGAAAGTGCTGGTTGCCGGGTAAACGCACACACGGAAAGGACCATTTCGTTCGAAAACCGGCTGAGTACGACTGAACCTGGGTATATATGCTTGATAACGCGTCAATGGTATGGCCGTATGGGGGCGGTGTCAAGCGTTATCAAGCATATATACCCAGGTTCAGTGGTTCACTCGACCGGACCAGGTTCCCGTTTGAACCGGCAAATTGATGGCCGCGTCGTAGCCTCAGGATACGCTACGGTGCACGTGTCATGGTCCGTTGCAGGGCATAGCGTCGTGTGCGCTGCGTGGGAACGTGCTCTCTCGTACTACGTGTGGGTCTTTGTCGGCTGGCTATGGCTAGTAGGCAGTCTCGTTTGGATCGGCATGGCACCAAAAGTCTGAGCTTCCACCGGCTAGACCAGGCTAACGAACTCGTGCTGCGCTCGCGCGGGATGCACATTTGACCGGCCGTCCGTCGGTGCGTGCGCGGCCAGCGCGGCTGACGGGCGACGAAGTTGGTCCGTCGGATCCATCCGCACCGCACCGCACGCGCACGTCCCGACGTGGCCTTCCGGTGGGCCGATCGTGGATCCATCCTGGCGTTGGTGCGCGTTCGGCCTGGCCTGGCCTCTTCACCGCCCAAAATTGTACGTAGTTTTCTTTTTCTCTTCTCTGATGTTGTCTCTGCTTCACGCTACACTTCGTAAAGTCTCGATTTTTTTTTTTATGTTATGACAAATGAAGCGCAGCTGGATCTTGTTTCAGCGGGTGGCCGGAGTTTTGTGTCTGAAGATGCACGCAGCCGCAAGTAAAGTCACGATGAGTCTGGTGAACAGTTGGGGCGGCGAGAGTGACGCCCCAACAGGCCAACAGTTTTTTTTTCTGTTCTCAAAAAGGCCCCAACAGCAACAGAGTCGGTCGGTCAGCTGGCAAAAGATGGAATGGAAATATCGAAGGCGCAGCGACGTGAAAACGGGCGCTGATTACTCTGGACAGAAGTACAACAGTGTTTTTCTCTCTTAATCAGAGGTCGGTCTCTTCTTCGCTCCTGTCAAGGAAAATTCGGCACCCGAAATTAGGTCGACGCGACGGCGACTCCATCGTCTGTCGACGAGTGCTGCGTGCGCCCGACTTGCAGGGGGAGGCGAAGACAAAATAGGCCCTGTGGCCAGAAAATTGTTTCGGTGAACGGAACAGAGAGCGGCTCGTCACCTCGAAACGGGCGTCAGTACTGAAAACTAGAGCTGGTTAGGGATGATTAGACGTTTTTATTTAATTCGCATATTAGCTTTGGTCAAAGTCAAGCTTTACAAACTTTAACCAAGTTTATATAAAAAATATTAAGATACACAATAACAAATCAACAACATTAGATTTACTATTAAATGTACTTTCATATTGTATAGATTTATTATGATAAATGTCTATATTGTTTTCTATAAACTTGGTCAAACTTTACAAAGTTTGATTTCAGTTAACTCTAATATGCAGAGTAAATAAAAACGGAGGGAGTACCTGATAGCGACTGAACTCGAGCCGCATCGTAGAGTCTCACTAATCAAAGTACTCTTGGGTGCTGACTTTTTCTACCAACCTTGAAAACAGAGCCCGGGCACACATGATTGTCAGAGTATATATTTTTTCACATCACGATAGATGGCATATGTTCACAAAAGTTTTGCACACAGTTAGACAACGGGAAATATGTATATTTTCAAAAGGGAAAAAATTGCCGTCTACTAATTTACTGTTCACCTCTGCCCTTTTCCCGTGCCTCTTTGATTCGAAGGATTTCAAAAACAAAGGATTACGATGTCATGGCTACACGAATCCTACAAGGTGGTTAATTTGATTTTTTAGCCAAGCTGTTG
The DNA here is from genome assembly GCF_018294505.1 of Triticum aestivum. Taxonomy (NCBI): domain Eukaryota; kingdom Viridiplantae; phylum Streptophyta; class Magnoliopsida; order Poales; family Poaceae; genus Triticum; species Triticum aestivum. The sequence goes on from NC_057797.1 coordinate 67,063,651, forward strand.
ATTTGTTTTATTGCTTCTCAGGGAGAACAAAGGATGCGGTTTTTTATTTTTTATTGTTGATTAATTTTTTTCCGCAAAAGAAAAACAAAGGATGCGAATATGGTGGGAAGGTTCCCTCCCAGTGGATCTGGGAGCAAATGAACGTCCGCGTAGAGATGATCAAACACGCAGACAGCAACGTTCGTCCAAGACCCCTGCATGCTCCACACGCAGACATGAACGTTCGTCCAAGACCCCTGACTGAGAACCCCTACGTCTGAACCCAACCCCCTTTCCCATACCCCACCTTCTGGAGCAAAGGAACCCCTCATCTCTCCTCGCTATAACCACCTGATATTCTCCTTCCCTCTTCCTCTGCATCATCGAGATGGCAAAAATCAGCCGCCCAAAGCTTGTTCTCTCTGGAATCTACCATCGGCCACGAGAATTGATGTAAGCACGTACAACAGAAGAACAACCCCCCTCGATTCCCCTCTGAATCGCAAGAGAGAGAAAACCGCGTGCAAGATTTAGATGCAATTTCAGGGATTTGTCATGGCAAAGAACTGGATGGTGCTGAAGATATTATGTAGGTAGTGACGATTTGCCATGCGAAATCTCGCAATTTTGCTATGATTTTGAGGAAGAATATGGACTTTGCGTGGGGTGATGTGAAGGGAAGCAGAGCAATGGTATGTGGAAAATTGCTATGGGGAATATCACAGAAAAAAAGATGAACTTTACAGGGGGAGAAGATAAAACTAGTGATTTTGAATCCCTCCCACAGATCCCCATAACCACACCATCTGAATGTCAAGCATTGAGTACTAGGAAACACACACAAAAAAAAGGCATAACTTGATATGATACGATTATGTTAAGCAATGCATTCATATAAAGTTGTCATGCATATATGTATGTATTTACCATGTAGAGGAATGCATGTCATGATGTGCTACTGAAAATGTTTTTGAAAATCTGATTGTTTGTGTTTGGGATAATATTTGCCATGGCAACAACTTGTGATTTGCCATGTAGTGGAATGTGAATATGCCATGTAGATTAATGTGTGAGTATTTGCCATGTTTGTGTTTGGACTGACATTTGCCATGGCATCAAAATGTGAGTTGCCAAAAAGTAGTGCAGTGTGAACATGATATGTAATTACATTTGAAAATTTCCTTGTGCATATGTATGTAGGTGCCATGTAGAAGAATGTATGGCATGATGTGCTGTTGAAAATGATTTTGAAAATCAGATTATCTTGGGTTTTTTGAAACTCACATTTGCCATCTAAGAAATAGTCATTTTTCTATACTGGCATATGGTAAATTATGGCAAACATATCATCAGTTGATATAGAAAATTCCATGACAAAAAATTAAAGAATTGCTAACTTGGAAAGATATAGTTAAGCCTAATTTGCCATTAAGCTCTTGTTTATAGCTGCCCACCATTGGTTCATTACACAAAACTAATTAAAATGCCATGAATTTGAAGAATTACCATGAACAAATGGATATAAACTCATGAAAATTTGCCATTTAGCTCTTGTTTATATGTGACTTGGCACTGCCAGGAAATGGTGAACAAGCGGACCCTCAAACTGCCTGCATACATCCGGACCACGTGGTTCGGATGTGGTGTGCTATCCAGCGCGTGCCTGTATCGGTCCGCTTAGCAGTCCGCATGCACTTTTTCCCCGCAAACTGGAGACAAACTAGGGAGGCTTTGCGGGAGTCCGGACTGCAGGCACGATCACATTTGACTGCCCTGGCCCACCAAAAAACCTACTTCCTCGGCTGCGTGCGTTCCCGCCCGACGCTAGCTGCCCGCATTCATGCCACTGTAGAGCGGCCGCTCCGCATTGACGCTGGCCCAGAGCAGACACGACCTCTTACTAGCGGCGACATTGAAGCTGCTTGCCGGCCGAGAGAGCGCCGCCCGCCGCACGCCTGGCTGAACATGCCTCTTCGCCTCATTCAACCAGATTCAAACTGCCCCGCCTATCTTCATTGAACCCATGCGTGTGCTGAGAAATCTACTCTGGCCACATGTTCGTCCGCGAGCCTTCCGGCATTAAACACAATGCCGGTTGGCTCCTTGTGTCTGCCCGCTATTTAAACGAGTCCAGACGCCGGACAAGAACTGCATCATGCCTCCACTCCCTGTCTCCTCCTTGCATCATATTCTGCACACTCTCCATGGCATCCGGCGAGCGGGAAGAAGGGTTCTCCGGCATAAAAGCCGGCTGGGTGGCTTGCTGAGTCTACCTGATATGAGCTAGGCAAGCGGAGGAGCAAGCCGCGGCTTCAAGCTGGCCCCTGTTGCAGCAACTCGCCGCTCCAACCCAGCTCGTATAGGAGTGGCCAGTTGCTCCACACCGGCATGCGGGGGAGCACGGTGGCACGGGCACAATGGCTACCGTGTCGTCACACTCCTTCCGTGCCTATGGCCGCTCCTTCTGCCACAAACGTTGACGTAAACGTGCCCTGCCGGTGGAGGCAGCCAACACGTCCGCGTCACCACCGACACCGAGGAAAAGCAGACCATGGGAGGCCATCGCTGCTTGGGTCCCATGGTGGCCACCGCCACCGCGTCGCCGGTATACACAACCGATGTCTTGCCTGATTCAGCGCAGTCCATCGTCGACCCTGCCTCAGCTTCACGGAAGCGGAGGAGCCACTCGTCCCCTCCGGCTGAAGCATGGCCACTCCGATGAGCGGCGCAACCGGACATAGGGAAGGTATGGCGGAGGCCACAGAGTCGAAATTATACCTCCAGAGTCGGGCGAGCTCCACTTTTTTGACAATGAGAATATATTAATATCACGAAAACACCAATTACACCCAGTCTCTGCAACAACGCAACATCGTAAAGACATTATGGATGCATAGAGCCAAAAGACAAAAATACGAAGAAGAACAAAGAAAGATCCCGCTATAGTGATCAATTCCTTGTACCTGCAGCACGAACCACCACCTAGACAACACCCGAAGTCCAAATTCTTCAAAAGCGACGCCTCCAAGAAGAAACCAATGCACAAGCAGCCCGATCATAGACCATAGGTTTTCACCCTGTAGAAGATCCGCGCTCTCAAAACAATGCCTTCAACGACGTCACTGCCAGGCACAACCAATTAAGGCCATGCCTTGGGTTTTCACCCTGAAAGCTAAGACTCTGTACTCCATCTGTGCTGCCGCTCTCACCGCCGATGTCGGTGCTACGAGTCACGAATCACCAAGCAAAGTCCCCATTGCCATGAAGACTCGATCCACCATTACAAGGCCTTAGGCCTCAACCATCACGACGTTCTCCGTCACTCTCTTCACCATAAAAATCGAAATACCGATGTATACCTTAATGTCAACAAATACCAAAATGCAATGAATCTCGTCCGATTTATATGAAATCTGCTGTGTTTGCATGAATTTCATCCGGTTAGTTCAAACAGTGGTTAAAATGTATGTGTAGAGCGTTGGATGGCCGGCTCCTGCATCGGTGTCCGCGGACGGAGCAAATTAACGGGTCATCGTTGGAGATGCCCTAATTAATCCGTACAGAAGTAGAGCAGTTTTTCTGTGAAAGGTCGGTCTCTTCTTCACATCTGTCAAGAAAATTCGGCATCCGAAATTAGGTCGACACGACGGCGACTCGACCTGTCGATGAGTGCTGCGTACGCCCAACTTGCAGGGGGAGGCAAGACAAAACAGGCCCCATGGCCAGAAAAATGTTTCGGTGAACGGAACAGAGAGCGGCTCATCACCTCAAAACGAGCATCATTATACTGAAAATATAGCTGGTTAGGGATGATTAGGCGGTTGGTTTATGGAGTACTTACCGGATAAAGACCGGACTCAAGCCGCATCGTACAATGAATCTCAGTGCTCAACTATCAAAGTATACTCTGGAATCTTGACTCTTTCTACTGATCTTGAAAACGCAGCCCGGGCACACATGATATTCAGAGTGATTTTTTTCTCACTTCACAAAATATAACACTTGTTCACGAAGTTTTGCATGCAGTTAGACGATGGGAACATGAATATTTTAAAAGAATAAAGTCTGCTAATTTACTGTTCATCTTTGCCCTTTTTAGGTGGCTCTTTTTCGGTGAACAGGGAGGCCTCTCCCCGGTTCCATTAACAAGAATGAAACCATACAGCGTCTGTTTCTTACATCCCAGCTATTGCTCCGAGAGGTTCATGCTCGTTTGATTCGTAGGACTTTAAAAACAAAGGATCGCAATGTCATGGCTATATGAATCCTACGAAAAAGAACCCTGCCATGGTAAACAAACCGACAGACAAGTTAACCTGTTCTTCAACACAGTGTCTGCCCATAAGCAGCTAGGCCAAGGCCAGAAAGACGAAAGCCGGTGCCACCAACATCGACATGAGCACTTGAACAGCCCAGATCGTATTGTACTTGACTACTTGTACAACTCCTTTCTGGTAGACCCAGGGTGTAAAGAAGCCGAGCCATGGGCAGATCACGCGCGCACAACCAACCTCATGTGTCATGTGTTTTGCTTTCTTTGCGACTGCAATTGGTTTGGCCATGTCCGTTAGGTGCAGTGTCCTCCTCCTCCTCCGGTCCTGGACCTGCCCAACCTCTTGCGCTGGATCTTTCGTCGGAGGTTCGGCCCAGGTTGCGTGCACAGCTTGACCGAGAGCGAGGTATCAGGAGCTGAACAATGGCGTGTGGATCCCCGGTTCGCTGGAATCAGAGCGGGCTCGTATGGTGCACATCACTTTCAGGCTTGGTAGCCGGAGGAAGTATCATTTTCTTCAGAACTTCGGTTCAGCTTTGACCAGTGCCCCGGCTAGCCGCTGCTGCAAAATGCCTAACTGACCGATGATTGCGGAACCGACAGCGGGAGTCATTCCAAGCTGGGAAAGACTTGTAACTTTCAAACTTGGAAAGGTGCTTCATTTTCCATGGGTTTTTTATTACAAGGAAAGGAAGTGGTCATTTTGTGATGGTGTCAGTTCAGATTCTTTATTGTTTTCTCTTCTGTATTTTTGTAGCAGCTAGCTTGGCATAGCATGTGTGGCCTTGTGAGTTTTGCTTCATGATTAGACCACACTGCGCCAAGAAAAGGCGTGGGCAAGTTGAGGAAGAGACAAGGGGGTTAGTAGGTCGTTACGGGCTGGCGGTGAGTAACAGTGGGGGTGACCTGCTCGAGGCCGTGGATGCTCCTCAATTATTTCTTGATTCGTGATTCATTACTACTACGCCTGATCACGCTGAATTAGATTAAACCGGATTGTCCGAAACAATCGGTGCCACCACTAGGCCGCTGAAGAAGAGCTACGAAGACTTTGTATTGTATAAAACGGTGTGGTGTGGTTTCGAGGAGATTCGATTACTCAGAGATCTCCCAAGTTCCTAGATGGTGATCACAGTCGAGGTCAACGCCATGCCATATTTGCAGTAAAGAAATCTTGCTGTGATAATCCAAGAAGATGAGAGACACGCCTTCATCAGATTTGTGTATGGCATTCTTTTCCCTGCCTTCCTTTTTTCTGCTAACCTAAGGCTTTCATCAGTCCAGTCATGCTCGTTACTTACAGACACGCTTGGGCACCGGGCCGCATAAAAGTGTTCGTCTGGCTCCTCCTCCAAAACCGGCTATGGTGCAATGATCGCTTACAGAGACGCGGATGGCCAAACCATTATTTCTGCCAATGCTGCCTTCGAAACCTGGAATCCTCTGCCCATCTATTTTGGCAGTGCGATGTGGCTCATGCTGTCTGGACAAGGGCAGCCACCTGGGTTGGATGCCAAGCGTTTAGCAAGCACAACCAACACCCCAATGCAAAATCAAGTGACATCTTCTTGGCCATGATCGAAGCGACACCACCGATCTTCAGGAAGGCCATGAAAACGCCTGGCCATGTTTGCAGTAAAGAAATCTTTCGGTGATAATCCAAGAAGATGAAGACACATCTACATCAGATCTGCGCATGACGTTCTTTTCCTTCTCTTCCTTTTTTTCTGCTAACCTAAGGCTCTGATGAGTCCAGTCATGCTCATTACTTAATAATACTCCCCCCAAAGTTGTACTAAAGCAGCGTCAATTAATTGGAAGCGGAAGGAGTAACTCATAATTTTTTGTTTGTTGCTGAAACTGGTGTTTCTTTCACACCCTTATGTCCAGCCAAAAAATAAAAAAACTTAACGCTTGTCATGTGTATGTGTGGCATCTTGCAAGTTGCCAGCTCCAGAAATTCAGATTCGAAGAAAGATTCATGAGCCTGGCACGGGCCATGCAGCTAGCTTAGGTTTAGTCCAAAGTCCAGACTAAACAATGCAACTCGGGAAAGTATGAACTAATCACCCAATAGGAGACCATAAACTAACCGGCCACCAGATCCACCAGAAGGCACCCAGTGCAGGAAGCAACACTGATGTTTCACCCATCATCTCCACAGCAGCATATTAGCACGTGATTAATTAATGCCTCCCAGTACTATATATTTCAAACAGAGGAAGGAATCTCATCATATGGGGCTGTGGGTCCAATGGAAGGGGGCGTCCAAAGCAGGAAATGAAATTTTACTGTCTTGAGCAGAAGCTTCTGCACATCAACTTAATTAGGAGGCATGTAATATGGAATTTTCTTGGTAGTTTACTTACTTCATCAGTGGTAAGAGGGAAACATTTCATTCATTACTTTCATGTGTGGTTAAGGAAAGTACATATTTCCGTTACCACGCATCTGCATATGGCTGCATCTGAATGCTGGTTCAGTAGCTTATACAGAAAACAGGCAGCCTGAAGAATTTCGATAACGGCGCACAGGATGCCGCATTGTTTGCTCAGAAAATAACATCAAGAAATTCCTAATCAGCTGATGTGGGTGCCTATAAGTTGCTGCCGCTTCTACAGTGTATCCTATGTATTTTTGGGGGTTTCTGTCGGATGGAAAGAACTTTTGATCCTGAACCTGACTGATGATCTTAGTACTACTCCACCAGTGCAGAACAGCCCAAGGCAGCCAGGGTAAGGACCTGTGCATGTAGCCTGCCAAGGTAGAAAGATAAAACAAAAGTAAGTATGTGTAGCTTTATCGTGCAGCCGCGATAAACACGCACTTTCCAGGTATCTGTGAAGTCAAAACATGTATGATTCAACTGCACAGAAAGGCCATGTGAACCATACGAGCAAAGAGTGCAGATGTAATAACCCGAGATATTACTCTACCGAATGAAAAAAAACTGAATGCTGCCTATGCCTTAACGCAAACATGCCACAAAATACATCAATAAGACATCAGTTAACAAATACGATGACTCGAGCCCGCAGGGTGCGTTTCTTCTTAATAAGACATCAGTTAACAAATGCTGCCTATGGCTGGGTTGTTTCTTCTCAATAAAAATGCCACGAGGCTATTCCCTATTGGTCTATTTTTTTCTTTTCTTTGAAACACCGGGAAGTGTCTGAAATGGTTCCAAGTTCCAACTATACTGTAATCCTGTACTGGATTTCTCTCGGGGCGTCCGGATGCAACTCACTCTGTGCCCGAACGGAATTTTGAATGACACGGAGTCGGAGGTATCGGAGAAATATCACTGGTACCAAACGTGAATAGCATATGTAGCATCCTGGATCCACCAAACAACTCGCTCGGAGGGTCCGAGCTGCACAAAGTGCGACTGACAACTCTCTGGATGGAATCCATATACACAGAAGGTAAGCAAACTCTGGACATAATCTGCATCATGTCCAGAACTGCATTAAAGTGCAACTGACTAACTCTCTGGATGGAAAAAATTGAACTGCATTATCTAAACTCTGGAAATAACATGACCTACTATCATGAACTGAAACCAAAGGGTGGAACTTGGAGACGCATAGTCGCCTTCAGCCTGTAACAAAGGCGCAAAGGAGCGAACGACTCAATTCAGAATCGTGTCGATTCAACAAGATTTAGTTCCTCTATAGCTCTGGAGCAAAACTGGCTGAATAACCACGCACTGTCTGAAGCACAACACGTTGGTCTTGTGGCATCACAAAAGAAACCACAAAACAAAACGAATTCCTTGGAACGTACATATTACAATGAAAAAAAATTTGTAGCCAAACCCAGCAAGGTCGCATATTCAAATCTATGAGCAAATCAGTGTCTGCCGACGCGCCCTGAATTCTGATGGAGCAACATATGCTGGCTAAGAGGTGGAGTTCCGAAATACAAAGTGCATTGCTGTAGCTGCAGAGTATTTCTGGCTAGTGTATCAAGGAAGTTTTGAATAAGCTTCTTGTGGCCAACTTGTGATGAACAGCACAACACATCCTGGAAATTGTGTCTTGGAGTTCCTTCAGATGTCAAGGAAAAGAAAAATAATAATCTTTGTCAGTTCACAAGACTCAATGAATATCAAACAGCTAAACAGACTGGTTACCTGTTGATATGGCAGCAAAACAAATCACAAGAGGATGAGGTTCTGAAGTGAAAACAAACCTGTCGAGGAACTGGCATAAGGTCAGTTTTCTATACTTATATACAAAAAAAAAATAGCACGTCTGTACATAACACGATCTATGGTAGAAGTATACCTCAAAAGCAGTACAAGTTTACAACTGTATCTGTTGTGCATGTGTGCATAACAAGCCACGAGTAATCAGCTCACATATTGGTCGTCAATTTTGACCTTTAACTTGCTTGACACTAGCGATTTGGATTGACGTTTCAGCTCCTCACTGCCCCGGAAGACTTTCAACTCCTCTAGAAAAGGCGGGAGGTCCGGCAATCCTGAGATGCTCGGACAAAATGAAATATCCAACACCTGGAGGGAGCGAAGTCTGTACAGGCCTGCAGGAAGATATTTGAGAGGCCTGTAATATGCAAATTGGAGCTCTGTGAGGGAACCGAGGAGCAGAAGCCCTCTCTCTTCCTCATCTGTCAGTCCTTCTGCTGTTGTTTTTTCTGCAAAACCACTAATAACTAGCCGCTGGAGTGATGTGAGTTGCTTGCAGAACGATGTGGCAAGGAAAGAGAAATCACTGATTTCAAGAAATTCCAGTCGAGGGCATAATTCGTAGTCCTGCTCTGGCAAACCCTCCAAACATGAATGCAAGCCACAGCAATCATGTAGAATCAAACGCCTGAGGCTGCCAAGGGATTGAAAGCCCACTAGTGTAGAGAGTGATGCACACCTCCAAATATCCAACTCTTGCAGTGCCGTGCAGGAGCACAGGTGTAGAGATTCCAAATACTGGCTTGCATGGAGTCGCAACTGCCTGAGTGATTGCGAGCCCCTTAGCATGCAGACTGCAGCTCCACGGATGACCAACTCTTCCATTGCCGTGCAAGAGTGCAGCTGTAGGGATTTCAATTTTGGGACATGATATACTTCCATATCCCTGAGGGAACGGGATTGCAAGACCTCTAGTGTGCCGAGCGATTCACAGTTATATACCCTCAACTTTTGCAGTGTCGTGCAGGAGTTCAGTTGTAGAGATTCCAGTTCTGGGCAGTTCTTTAAATTCAATTCCGTTAGTGCTGGCGCATGTTGTAGAATCACAGATAGCCACTGCCACGTTATTCCACATGAAAAAATCTCTAAATATTCAAGAGATGGGAGGGCATTCCAATTTGCAGCTGTCAAATCTTCATGGGTATCAGCTTCAAATAAATCTTCATGGGTATGGTCTGGTGGAACATTGAAACCAAAAGGTTCTGGACAGTCCACTATTTCCAGTCTCTTTAAGGATACAAGTTGACTTAATCCTTTGAATGAAATATACATTAGATTTCGGCAACGACTTATTGTCAACTTTGTCAGGAACCTTGGATTATGGAATGCCAAAATATTTCCATCTAACACTGATAGATTATCAGAGAACTTGTCAAAACGATCCTCACCAGAACCATATTCATCATCAGAATCAGACATCTCAGGATCCTCGCCGATGGTTAAACTTCCGCAGGACCGTGAATCTATTCTTGGAAATTTTGGAATTCCGCTCATGGAAATCCTAGAAACAGTACTTGAAGATGGTAAAGGGTGTGATACCAGCAAAAGAGGACAGTTGTGGATAATGAGTTCCCAAATACGTGGCAACCATGACTTCAGCTCAATTTTAAATTCATGGCTGTTCCCAAACAGATCAAACTCCTTCAGTACAGTGCAATTCTTAATTTTCAGAACCCTTAAACAAGAGTTCAACTCCCTCATAGAAGTGCAGGAGCATGTCTCCAACTTTGGCATTTCAATTAACAGCAGCTCCTCTAATGAAGGAACTGATATTTTTACTAATCTTGGCATACCTCTTAACTTCAATTTTCTAAGAAGCGGAAGCCTTTGCAGAGATGGAAGTATCCGCCATTTTCTACAGCTATCCAAATACAGAGTCTGTAAAGAGGTATTGCTAGCAAGCCAAGAAGGAGAGGTAACACCATTATATCCAGATATCTCAAGATGCTTTAGGTTGTTGTATGGTCTAAGACCCTCAAGCACCTCTGCCGGAGAGCACCCCTCATTTTCTATGCTGGTAGAAGGTTCAAGAACCTCATTCATCTGTGTTAGCAAGCGTTCCTCCATTTCCACGATGCTGGTAGAACTTGCAAGACCCATATGCACCTCTGTTGGCAAGCACTCCTCTGTTTCTATGCCGGTAGAAGGTTCAGAGCTCATGACATTCTCGCATTCATTGCTGTCATCCGAGTCAGATTCATTGTTGTCATCCGAGTCAGATTCATTGCTGCCATCCGAGTCAGATTCAACATCTGACATATTCCAGGACAAGTGCAGCTTTTCCAAGTGTCGTTTATATCTCAGTCCTGCCCCACAAGCCTCCTCCCGAGTTTTAACATTTTGAAGTTGAGAAATCCTAAGCTGGGCAAGATCGTTCATGGATTGAAGTTCTATAATCCGAAAGCCATCAGAATCATCTACGCTGAAATTGTTTAGTGTCTGAAGTGAGGCCAACTTGCCAATTCTAGCAATGGAAACTGCCACAAGATGGCGCAAACTGACAAGATTATTCATGCTATGAGGTACATTAAGGTAATTTGAGCCAACATCTAATACTTGAAGGTGGCAAAAATTGCTCAAAAACTGAGGCAAATCTCCTTGCAGCTCCTTGGCCGTTAGTTTTAGGTAGCGAAGATGAGTAGGATTTACAGAACTGTGCATGAGCGAATTAAAATCTTTATATGTTTTTTCTTCTTGAAATGTTGCAGATATCTGTAGCAGACGTATATCATGTGCCTTTTGGAATATGCCTTTGAAGGATTGGAAGAAGGAACAGTCATATTGCCCAATTAACAGTAATGTCCTCAGTTTTCTCACGGATGTAACTGTATTTCGCAAATGTTCTTTAAAGTTGTTACTCCAAGACACGTTTCCATGCTGCTGATATTTGTTGTATACCATTATCAAATGCTGTACAGTTGGCAATATATCATTGCATTGTAGACCATCTATAATTGCGCAGTCAGCTCTTGAAGCCATCTTTGCAAAATCATACATAAGACCAGACACAACATATGAATTTTGACTGACTAGAAAGGAGTCTTTTTGAACTTGCTGAAAATATCCCAGGTTCACCAAATCAGCCAGATAGTCCATTCCTATCTCCTCTAATTTCTTACTTGGATGGTGGCTCTGTTTGACAAATCCTTGTGAAATCCAAATACGGACCAACTCCTCGCCAAGAAACCAATAACTGTCAGGGAATATAGAACAATATGAGAAACATTGGTGTAGATGGTACGGCAACTGATCATAGCTAAGTTTCAAAGCAGCCATGATGCCTCCACTGAGCCCCACCAATTTCCAGTCTTCGTCCTTGAGAATATTAATCCAATGATCAACAGTAAGATCAACTCTTAATAGTTGCCCTGCAGTTACTGCTGCTAATGGGTTGCCTTTTAGCTCGCATGCTATTATTCGTCCAATGTTTGTTAGATTTCCATGCCCTTCGTAGTTCTCATCACCAAATGCTCGTTCTTTGAACAATAACCATAAATCGTCATCTTCCAGAGCACCTAACACAACTGGTTCAGTCGTTCCTATCCTTTCTGCAACAGAGAGATATCTAGTCGTCACAAGGATCACACTGCCATTTGCATTGTTTGACTTGAAAGGAGCAAGTATTAGGTTAAATCTGCAATCATTCAGGTCATCCCAGACATCATCTAAAATAACCAGAACCCTCTTTGATTCAATATGAGTTTTCAAGACCAGCTGAAGTCTGTCAAGGCTGCATAACCCTTTGTGCTTTTCTCGAGGGACAATATCTAACATCTCTCTTGTGATTCTCATTTCATCAAAGCTGTTAGACACCCAGACCCATGTGCTGTGGTCAAATTGGTTTTGCACTTTCGGATCATTATATACAAATTGTGCGAGAGCTGTCTTCCCAGCACCTCCAATGCCTACAATAGGCACGACAGTCACACTGTCAGATTTCCCAGCAGTCATCACCTTTATGATTGTGTTCTTCTCTTTGTCTCTCCCATACACTTTGCCTTGAAGAAGACTTGATGTTCTTCGGCATGGATCTGAGGCTGTACTTTGATGGAGAACTGAACTTGCACCAGAGTATAACCCGAGCATGTTTATATTCATTGTCACATCCTCTCGGATGTCATGCAACTGACGTGTTATTTCCTGCATCCTGCTGGAAAATTCGTCCTTATTCCAAGGGTGAGCAATAGCTGAGGTAATTTGTGTTGGCTCTTGATTCGTTCCTATTATTGGTATGCTGGAAGAATTAATGACAGCAACGGGGGTGGCATTTTCAGCAGCAGCATCTATGCTGTGAGAAGAAGAAAAATGGAGGATCGGCTATTAGAACGACAAGGGATTGTTACGCAGATGCAAATAAAAGCTTTCAAAGAATAAAACGAGATGCAGAATAAGATGTGCGTCGTGTTTTGAGTTTCAAATCGTACATTCGTACCTTGAATGGCTTGGCGGCTGGGGACGTGCTCCTCGCGTATTCTTACACTTGGCACTATTGGAGTGAGTCATCAAGACTCTTGGCCCTTGTTTACCGTCGTATTTAAGTTTCTTTTTACAGTGTCTACATTCTGCCCCCACGGTTTTTCCATCAGTGTCATATATTTCCTCAAAATCAACCCAATGTGGGGACCTTTTTTTGCCACGACCTCTTCTCGGCAGTATATTATCACCATCGTCCATCGATGTGCCATGATCTACTCGCGCTGCTTCATGCATGCCTTCGGGCTCCTGCAAAGTAACTGCGCCAAAAGAAGAGGGCTATTAGCATGGTCCTGCTAGACCAGAAAAGATTTTACCGAGGTGGAGGTGGAGCAGAGGTCGTTGTGGCGGCTAACCGGCAGTAGTCGTTGCGGCTGCGGTGCAAGGCTGGGTAACACCGTCAGAGGCGTGGCGATTGTACGCATTGGACGAAGATGGCAGCGGGTCTTGGGAAATAGAAACCGTGTTGGCGACTGAAATAGGGGTAATTTGATGCTTGATGTGATCAACCACGTCAAAAGTTTGAATTCTAACTAGTACCATAAATCAAATTTTAACAGGAATTTGAAATACAATCGATTTCCAATATTCAAATTCAATACCTCCTTCGACTTGGTGCCGCAGCCTCCAGTAGTCGAGCTCGTCGACCAGGTCGTCGGCGTCGTACAGAAACCTTTTGAGATCGGCGAGAGATTTATCCAGCCGCGCGCTCTGGAGCGTCCTCCCCTTCGCATCGGAGGCCACCGCCTGGAGTACCTCGAGCTCGGACTTGAGGTTCTCGGTGTCATCCTGAAGCCCGGCTTGACGGATCCACGAATCCAGCTCACGGATTCCGAGGGTGCCGAGGATGGTTTGCAGCAGCCACAAGATCGCCGGCACAAGGTAAGCGTCCTCCATGGCTTCAGCTGTTTGTGAGCCACTCAATGATCGCGCGGGGGTGTGGAGTAGCAGAGGACACGCGGTAAGGAAGAAGAGTCTGCTGTTTGCTCGGGTCTGAGCAGAATGGGCTGGGCCGCACAGCTAAGAGAAATGGGCTGCCAATGACAGGCCGGAGGGGCCGCGATGCAGGACCAGCCGAACCCGCCGCGCAGGACAGCACCTTCCTCCGCTGGATCGTCGGCGGCGTGGACGACGGCTCCGCCAACGCCGGCGACCCACCGGATCTTGACGCTGACCGCATGCTCCCTCGCCAGTCGCCACCACCCGTACCCGCCGCTCATTGGGAACGGGGCACGGCCTCCCGTTCACGCTCGCCGGCGAGGACGCAAGCAGCCCTTCTCAGTCCCTCGCCGGGCGCTGCCCTGCATCAGCAGCACCACCACCACCATCACCCGACGCACGCATTCCGCGGCGTCGGTTCCCCTCCTTCGACGCGGCGGCGTGCCGTCCCCCAACGAAGCTGCCCTGTTTCACCCGACGCACGCGTTCCCCTCCTTCGACGCGGCGGCAACAGCAGGAGCAGCACCCGATGCGCGGCGCGCCGTCCCCCAAGCTGCCCCCTTTCGCCGGCCCGGCTGCTGCGGCCGCCCTAGCCCAGCGGTGCGGCTCGACCAGGTTGGTGCGGTGCGGCTCTACAGGTTGGTGCGGCGCGGTGCGTCCGGTTCTACTCGGTTCGGTGCGAATAACCAGAGAAAACAAACCAGCCGATGTGGCAGGCGCAATCAGCACCGAAACGTGGGTAAAATTGGTAAAATGTGAAAAAAAAACTGCTAAATAAGGTAAAATGTTGTCACAAACATGGAAAAAGGGGGTAAAAATGAAATTCATTGTACTAGAAATGTGGAGATAAATAAAATTAGGAAAACACTCACATCGAGCCGACTGATCCACATGCAACGTCCGTTGAGGGTGCAAGTGTCAGATGAAGCTTGTCGTGCACCCAATGTTAGCCACATCCCCGCAGCCACCCGCATGTCGTCAAACCTTATTCATATACCAGCCCACTTGATATGGAGCACCCTAGAGCCATCACCATGAACTTGGCTTCGTTACCAAGGAACATGCGCATCACATATATTAAAGTGAATCTTCTCATTTTCATGAGTTTACTTGTCCCATTCGAGGACACTACTTGACTCTATCTTATTCACACATGACGAGGAGTGCAATCACAAGAAAGCAACAACACCATATGCAGGGGAAGCTTGAAAGTGGAGACAAAACTTCCTTTGTAGTATCTTACTTTTCTTTATTATTGTTGAATGCTTGAGATCCATCAGTTTGCCCTCTGATTTATGTACTTGTGTGTGGTTCTTGTTCAATAGTGTTTTCCTCTTGTGTTTCTTCTCAATTTTTCCTTGGGTTCATTGTGTATTTTGTGGTCTTTTTCAAAATTCACCTATAATTTGTGAACATCGGACCATAGGTTTGGTCTTACATCACCACCCATCAATATCTTTTCCACTAAGCCACGAGGTCTCTGCTTAGCTCAATCATGTCGTAGCACAAAAAATCCTCTCGCCTGTTTGCTACTCCGTTCAACGCCCTCCATGGCTCATCCCACATGACTCCCACACAAAATCCTACTTGCACAATCTTTTCATTACCATCTGTTATGTCGACAAAATGATCCCATGCCCTGGACCATTTTTACCACGACCACTTCTCGGCGCTATACCATAATCGCGCCTCGATGAGCCATGATCTGCTCGCACTGCTTCATTCCTTCAGGCTCCAGCAAAGTAACTGCGCCAAAGAAAAGAGGAAATATTCCTGGCAAAAAAAAGAGGGAATACTAGCATGGTCTGTTGGGGATCGTAGCAGAAATTAAATTTTTTTTACGCATCACCAAGATCAATCTATGGAGTATTCTAGCAACAAGGGGAACAGGAGTACATCTACGTACCCTTGTAGATCGCGAGCGGAAGCGTTCAAGAGAACGGGGATGATGGAGTCGTACTCGCCGTGATCCAAATCACCGATGACCAAGTGCCGAACGGACAGCACCTTCGCGTTCAACACACGTACGGTCGGGAAGATGTCTCCTCCTTCTTGATCCAGCAAGGGAGAAGGAGAGGTTGATGAAGATCCAGCAGCACGACGGCGTGGCGGTGGATGCAGCAGGATCCCGGCAGGGCTTTGCCAAGCGCAAGCGGGGAGGAGAGGTGTTACGGAGGGAAAGGGAGGCGCCTGGAGCAAGGATGCGGCTGCCCTCCCTTCCCCCTCTTTATATAGGGGCCTTGGGGGGGCGCCGACCCTAGGAGATGCAATCTCCAAGGGGGGCGGCGGCCAAGGGGTGGCTTCCCCCCCAAGCCAAGTGAGGGGCGCCCCCACCCCTAGGGTTTCCCAACCCTAGGCGCAGAGGGGGCCAAGGGGGGGGGGGGGGGGCGCACCAGCCCACCAGGGGCTGGTCCCCCTCCCACTTCAGCCCATGGGGCCCTCCGGGATAGGTGGCCCCACCCGGTGGACCCCCGGGACCCTTCCGGTGGTCCCGGTACAATACCGGTAACCCCCGAAACCTTCCCGATGGCCGAAACTGGACTTCCTATATATAAATCTTTACCTCCGGACCATTCCGGAACTCCTCGTGACGTCCGGGATCTCATCCGGGACTCCGAACAACTTTCGGGTTACTGCATACTAATATCTCTACAACCCTAGCGTCACCGAACCTTAAGTGTGTAGACCCTACGGGTTCGGGAGACATGCAGACATGACCGAGACGCCTCTCCGGTCAATAACCAACAGCGGGATCTGGATACCCATGTTGGCTCCCACATGCTCCACGATGATCTCATCGGATGAACCACGATGTCGAGGATTCAATCAATCCCGTATACAATTCCCTTTGTCAATCGGTACGTTACTTGCCCGAGACTCGATCGTTGGTATCCCAATACCTTGTTCAATCTCGTTACCGGCAAGTCACTTTACTCATACCGTAATGCATGATCTCATGACCAACCCCTTGGTCACATTGAGCTCATTATGATGATGCATTATCGAGTGGGCCCAGAGATACCTCTCCGTCATACGGAGTGACAAATCCCAGTCTCGATTTGTGCCAACCCAACAGACACTTTCGGAGATTCCCGTAGTGCACCTTTATAGTCACCCAGTTACGTTGTGACGTTTGGCACACCCAAAGCACTCCTACGGTATCCGGGAGTTACACAATCTCATGGTCTAAGGAAATGATACTTGACATTGGAAAAGCTCTAGCAAACGAACTACACGATCTTTGTGCTATGCTTAGGTTTGGGTCTTGTCCATCACATCATTCTCCTAATTATGTGATCCCGTTATCAATGACATCCAATGTCCATAGTCAGGAAACCATGACTATCTTTTGATCAACGAGCTAGTCAACTAGAGGCTCACTAGGGACGTGTTGTGGTCTATGTATTCACACATGTATTACGATTTCCGGATAACACAATTATAGCATGAATAATAGACAATTATCATGAACAAGGAAATATAATAATCATTTTATTATTGCCTCTAGGGCATATTTCCAACAGTCTCCCACTTGCACTAGAGTCAATCATCTAGTTACATTGTGATGAATCAAACACCCATGGAATTTTGGTGTTGATCATGTTTTGCTCTAGGGAGAGGTTTAGTCAATGGATCTGCTACATTCAGGTCCGTATGTACTTTACAAATTTCTATGTCTCCATTTTGAACACTTTCACGAATGGAGTTGAAGCGACGCTTGATATGCCTGGTCTTCCTGTGAAGCCTGAAGGAAATATGCCCTAGAGGCAATAATAAAGTTATTATTTATTTCCTTATATCATGATAAATGTTTATTATTCATGCTAGAATTGTATTAACCGGAAACATAATACATGTGTGAATACATAGACAAACAGAGTGTCACTAGTATGCCTCTACTTGACTAGCTCGTTAATCAAAGATGGTTATGTTTCCTAACCATAGACAAAGAAGTTGTTATTTGATTAACGGGATCACATCATTAGTTGAATGATCTGATTGACATGACCCATTCCATTAGCTTAGCACCCGATCGTTTAGTATGTTGCTATTGCTTTCTTCATGACTTATACATGTTCCTATGACTATGAGATTATGCAACTCCCGTTTGCCGGAGGAACACTTTGTGTGCTACCAAACGTCACAACGTAAATGGGTGATTATAAAGGTGCTCTACAGGTGTCTCCAAAGGTAGATGTTGAGTTGGCGTATTTCGAGATTAGGATTTGCCACTCCGATTGTCGGAGAGGTATCTCTGGGCCCTCTCGGTAATACACATCACATAAGCCTTGCAAGCATTGCAACTAATGAGTTAGTTGCGAGATGATGTATTACGGAACGAGTAAAGAGACTTGCCGGTAACGAGATTGAACTAGGTATTGGATACTGACGATCGAATCTCGGGCAAGTAACATACCGATGACAAAGGTAACAATGTATGTTGTTATGCGGTCTGACCGATAAAGATCTTCGTAGAATATGTAGGAGCCAATATGGGCATCCAGGTCCCGCTATTGGTTATTGACCAGAGAGGTGTCTTGGTCATGTCTACATAGTTCTCGAACCCGTAGGGTCCGCACGCTTAACGTTCGTTGACGATATAGTACTTTGTGAGTTATGTATGTTGGTGACCGAATGTTGTTCAGAGTCCGAGATGAGATCACGGACATGACGAGGAACTCCGGAATGGTCCGGAGATAAAGTTTGATATATATGATAATAGTGTTTGGTCACCGGAAGGGTTCCGGAAATCACCGGAAGGGGTTCCGGATGTTTCCCGAACTGTTTGGGTACGAGAACACTTTATTTGGGCCAAAGGGGAAAGCCCACAAGGTTTTTGGAAAGCGCAAAAGGAAGTTTTGTGGAGTCCAGGGGCCAGACGCCAGGGTCCCTGGCGTCTGGGGCCAGACGCCGGGAACCCTGGCGTCTGGCCCTGGAGTCCGAGAAGGACTCTTGCCTTTCGGGTGAAACCAACTTTGTGGAGGCTTTTACTCCAAGTTTCGACCCCAGGGCTCAAAAATAAATAGAGGGGCAGGGCTAGCACCAAAGAGACATCAAGAAACACCAAGCCGTGTGCCGGTAACCCTGTCTCCTCTAGTTTATCCTCTGTCATAGTTTTCGTAGTGCTTAGGCGAAGCCCTGCGGAGATTGTTCTTCACCAACACCGTCACCACGCCGTGGTGCTGCCGGAACTCATCTACTACTTCGCCCCTCTTGCTGGATCGAGAAGGCGAGGACGTCACCGAGCCGAACGTGTGCAGAACTCGGAGGTGCCGTGCTTTCGGTACTTGGATCGGTCGGACGTGAAGACGTACGACTACATCAACCGCGTTGATATAACGCTTCCGCGAACAGTCTACGAGGGTACGTAGACAACACTCTCCCCTCTCGTTGCTATGCATCACCATGATCTTGTGTGTGCGTAGGAATTTTTTTGAAATTACTACGTTCCCCAACAGTGGCATCCGAGCCTAGGTTTTATGGTTTGATGTTATTTGCACGAGTAGAACACAAGTGAGTTGTGGGCGGTATAAGTCATACTGCCTACCAGCATGTCATACTTTGGTTGGGCAGTATTGTTGGACGAGATGACCCGGACCAACATTACGCGTACGCTTACGCGAGACCGGTTCCCCCGACGTGATTTGCACATAGGTGGCTTGCGGGCGACTGTCTCTCCAACTTTAGTTGAACCAAGTGTGGCTACGCCCGGTCCTTGCGAAGGTTAAAACGGAGTCAAATTGACAAACTATCGTTGTGGTTTTGATGCGTAGGTGAGATTGGTTCTTGCTTAAGCCCGTAGCAGCCACGTAAAACTTGCAACAACAAAGTAGAGGACGTCTAACTTGTTTTTACAGGGCATGTTGTGATGTAATATGGTCAAGACATGATGCTAAATTTTATTGTATGAGATGATCATGTTTTGTAACCGAGTTATCGGCAACTGGCAGGAGCCATATGGTTGTCGCTTTATTGTATGCAATGCAATCACGATGTAATGCTTTACTTTATTACTAAGCGGTAGTGATAGTCGTGGAAGCATAAGATTGGCGAGACGACAACGATGCTACGATGGAGATCAAGGTGTCGCGCCGGTGACAATGGTGATCATAACGGTGCTTCGGAGATGGAGATCACAGGCACAAGATGATGATGGCCATATCATATCACTTATATTGATTGCATGTGATGTTTATCTTTTATGCATCTTATCTTGCTTTGATTGACGGTAGCATTATAAGATGATCTCTCACTAAATTATCAAGTGTTCTCCCTGAGTATGCACCATTGCCAAAGTTCGTCGTGCCCAGACACCACGTGATGATCGGGTGTGATAAGCTCTACGTCCATCTACAACGGGTGCAAGCCAGTTTTTGCACACGCAGAATACTCAGGTTAAATTTGACGAGCCTAGCATATGCAGATATGGCCTCGGAACACGGAGACCGAAAGGTCGAGCGTGAATCATATAGTAGATATGATCAACATAATGATGTTCACCATTGAAAACTAATCCATTTCACGTGATGATCGGTTATGGTTTAGGTGATCTGGATCACGTGATCCCTTGGAGGATTAGAGGGATGTCTATCTAAGTGGGAGTTCTTAAGTAATATGATTAATTGAACTTAAATTTATCATGAACTTAGTCCTGGTAGTATTTTGCAAATTATGTTGTAGATCAATAGCTTGCGTTGTTGCTTCCCAGTGTTTATTTTGATATGTTCCTAGAGAAAATTGTGTTGAAAGATGTTAGTAGCAATGATGCGGATTGGATCCGTGATCTGAGGTTTATCCTCATTGCTGCACAGAAGAATTATGTCTTTGATGCACCGCTAGGTGACAGACCTATTGCAGGAGCAGATGCAGACGTTATGAACGTTTGGCTAGCTCAATATGATGACTACTTGATAGTTTAGTGCACCATGCTTAACGGCTTAGAATCGGGACTTCAAAGACGTTTTGAACGTTATGGACCATATGAGATGTTCCAGCAGTTGAAGTTAATATTTCAAGCAAATACCCGAGTTGAGATATATGAAGTCTCCAACAAGTTCTATAGCTAAAAGATGGAGGAGAATCGCTCAACTAGTGAGCATGTGCTCAGATTGTCTGGGTACTACAATCGCTTGAATCAAGTGGAAGTTAATCTTCCAGATAAGATAGTGATTGACAGAATTCTCTAGTCACCATCACCAAGTTAGTAGAACTTCGTGATGAACTATAATATGCAAGGGATAACGGAAACAACTCCCAAGGTCTTCGTGATGCTGAAATCGACGAAGGTAGAAATCAAGAAAAACATCAAGTGTTGATGGTTAACAAGACCACTAGTTTCAAGAAAAGGGCAAAGGAAAAAAGGGGAACTTCAAGAAGAACATCAAGCAAGTTGCTGCTCAAGTGAAGAAGCCCAAGTCTGGTCCTAAGCCTGAGACTAAGTGCTTCTACTGCAAAGGGACTGGTCACTGGAAGCGGAACTACCCCAAGTGATTGGCGGATAAAAAGGATGGCAAAGTGAACATAAGTATATTTGATATACATATTATTGATGTGTACTTTACTAGAGTTTATAGCAACCCCTCAGTATTTGATGCTAGTTCAGTTGCTAAGAGTAGTAACTCGAAACGGGAGTTGCAGAATGAACAGAGACTAGTTAAGGGTGAAGTGACGATGTGTGTTGGAAGTGGTTCCAAGATTGATATGATCATCATCGCACACTCCCTATACTTTCGGGATTAGTGTTGAAACTAAATAAGTGTTATTTGGTATTTGCGTTGAGCATGAATATGATTTGATCATGTTTATTGTAATACGGCTATTCATTTAAGTAAAAGAATAAATTGTTGTTCTGTTTACATGAATAAAACCTTATATGGTTACACACCCAATGAAAATAGTTCATTGGATCTTGATCTTAGTGATACACATATTCATAATATTGAAACCAAAATATGTAAAGTTAATAATGATAGTGCAACTTATTTGTGGCACTGCCGTTTAGGTCATATTGGTGTAAAGCGCATGAAGAAACTCCATGCTGATGGGATTTTGGAATCACTTGATTATGAATCACTTGATGCTTGCGAACCATGCCTTATGGGCAAGATGACTAAAACGCCGTTCTCCGGAACAATGAAGCAAGCAACAGATTTGTTGGAAATCATACATACTGATGTATGTGGTCCGATGAATATTAAGGCTTACAACAAGTATCATTATTTTCTGACCTTCACAAGATGATTTGAGCAGATATGGGGATATCTACTTGATGAAACATAAGTCTGAAACATTTGAACAGTTCAAAGAATTTCAGAGTGAAGTGGAAAATCATCGTGACAAGAAAATAAAAGTTTCTACGATATGATCGCAAAGGTAAAATATTTGAGTTACGAGTTTGGTCTTCAGTTAAAACAATGTGAAATAGTTTCACTACTCACGCCACCTGAAACACCACAGCATAATGGTATGTCCGAACGTCATAACCGTACTTTATTGGATATAGTGCAATCTATGATGTATCTTACCGATCTACCACTATCGTTTTGGGGTTATGCATTAGAGACAGCTGCATTCACGTTAAATAGGGCACCATAAAAATCCGTTGAGACGACGCCTTATGAACTGTGGTTTGGCAAGAAACCAAAGTTGTCGTTTCTTAAAGTTTGGGGTTGTGATGCTTATGTGAAAAAAAAATTCATCCAGATAAGCTCAAACCCAAATCGGAAAAGTGCGTCTTCATAGGATACCCTAAATAAAATGTTGGGTACACCTTCTATCACAGATCCGAAGGCAAAATATTCGTTGCTGAGAATGGATCCTTTCCAGAGAAGGAGTTTCTCTTGAAAGAAGTGAGTAGGAGGAAAGTAGAAAACTTGATAAGGTAATTGTACCTTCTCCCTTATTGGAAAGTAGTTCATCACAAAAATCTGTTCTTGTGACTACTACACCAATTAGTGAGGAAGCTAATGATGATGATCATGTAACTTCAGATCAAGTTACTACCGAATCTCGTAGGTAAACCAGAGTGAGATCCGCACCAGAGTGGTACGGCAATCCTGTTCTGGAGGTCATGTTACTTGACCATGACGAACCTACGAACTATGAGGAAGCGATGATGAGCCCAGATTCCGCGAAATGGTTTGAGGCCATGAAATCTGAGATATGATCCATGTATGAGAACAAAGTTTGGACTTTGGTTGACTTGCCCGATGATCGACAAGCAATTGAGAATAAATGGATCTTCAAGAGAAAGACGGACGCTGATAGTAGTGTTACTATCTACAAAGCTAGAATTGTCGCAAAAGGTTTTTCGACAAGTTCAAGGTGTTGACTACGATGAGAGCTTCTCACTCGTATCTATGCTTGAGTCTGTTCGAATCATGTTAGTAATTGCCGCGTTTTATGAAATCTGGCAAATGGATAAACAAAACTGCATTCCTGAATGGATTTCTGGAAGAAGAGTTGTATATGATGCAACTGGAAGGTTTTGTCGATCCAAAGGGAGCTAACAAAGTGTGCAAGCTCTAGCATTCCATTTATGGACTGGTGCAAGCCTCTCGGAGTTGGAATAAACGCTTTGATAGTGTGATCAAAGCATTTGGGTTTATACAGACTTTTGGAGAAGCCTGTATTTACAAGA
This sequence comes from Triticum aestivum, assembly GCF_018294505.1. Lineage (NCBI taxonomy): Eukaryota > Viridiplantae > Streptophyta > Magnoliopsida > Poales > Poaceae > Triticum > Triticum aestivum. The sequence continues at coordinate 67,087,165 of NC_057797.1, forward strand.
AAGTGAGTGGGAGCTCTGTAGCATTTCTGATATTATATGTGGATGACATATTACTGATTGGAAATGATATAGAATTTCTGGATAGCATAAAGGGATATTTGAGTAAGAGTTTTTCAATGAAAGACCTCGGTGAAGCTGCTTACATATTAGGCATAAAGATCTATAGAGATAGATCAAGACGCTTAATTGGACTTTCACAAAGCACATACCTTGACAAGATTTTGAAGAAGTTCAAAATGGATCAAGCAAAGAAAGGGTTCTTGCCTGTGTTACAAGGTGTGAAATTGAGTAGGACTCAATGCCCGACCACTGCAGAAGATAGAGAGAGAATGAAAGTCATTCCCTATGCCTTGGCCATAGGTTCTATAAAGTATGTCATGCTGTATACCAGATCTATTGTATACCCTGCACTGATTTGGCAAGGGAGTACAATAGTGATCTAGGAGTAGATCACTGGACAGCGGTTAGAATTATCCTTAGTGAAATAAGGATATGTTTCTCGATTATGGACATGACAAAAGATTCGCCGTAAAAGGTTACGTCGATGCAAGTTTTGACACAGATATGGATGACTCTAAGACTCGATCTAGATACATATTGAAAGTGGGAGCAATTAGCTAGAGTAGCTCCGTGCAGAGCATTGTAGACATAGAATTCGCAAAAATACTTACGGATCTGTATGTGACAGACCCGTTGACTAAAATTATCTCACAAGCAAAACATGATCACACCTTAGTACTCTTTGGGTGTTAATCACATAGCGATGTGAACTAGATTACTGACTCTAGTAAACCCTTTGGGTGTTAATCACATATCGATGTGAACTATGGGTGTTAATCACATGGTGACGTGAACTATTGCTGTTAAATCACATGGCGATGTGAACTAGATTATTGACTCTAGTGCAAGTGGGAGACTGAAGGAAATATGCCCTAGAGGCAATAATGAAGTTATTATTTATTTCCTTATATCATGATAAATGTTTATTATTCATGCTAGAATTGTATTAACCGGAAACATAATACATGTGTGAATACATAGACAAACAGAGTGTCACTAGTATGCCTCTACTTGATTAGCTCGTTAATCAAAGATGGTTATGTTTCCTAACTATAGACAAAGAAGTTGTTATTTGATTAACGGGATCACATCATTAGTTGAATGATCTGATTGACATGACCCATTCCATTAGCTTAGCACCCGATCGTTTAGTATGTTGCTATTGCTTTCTTCATGACTTATACATGTTCCTATGACTATGAGATTATGCAACTCCCGTTTGCCGGAGGAACACTTTGTGTGCTACCAAACGTCACAACGTAAATGGGTGATTATAAAGGTGCTCTACAGGTGTCTCCAAAGGTAGATGTTGGGTTGGCGTATTTCGAGATTAGGATTTGCCACTCCGATTGTCGGAGAGGTATCTCTGGGCCCTCTCGGTAATACACATCACATAAGCCTTGCAAGCATTGCAACTAATGAGTTAGTTGCGAGATGATGTATTACGGAACGAGTAAAGAGACTTGCCGGTAACGAGATTGAACTAGGTATTGGATACCGACGATCGAATCTCGGGCAAGTAACATACCGATGACAAAGGGAACAACGTATGTTGTTATGCGGTCTGACCGATAAAGATCTTCGTAGAATATGTAGGAGCCAATATGGGCATCTAGGTCCCGCTATTGGTTATTGACCAGAGAGGTGTCTCGGTCATGTCTACATAGTTCTCGAACCCGTAGGGTCCGCACGCTTAACGTTCGTTGACGATATAGTACTTTGTAGTTATGTATGTTGGTCACCGAATGTTGTTCGGAGTCCGAGATGAGATCACGGACATGACGAGGAACTCCGGAATGGTCCGGAGATAAAGTTTGATATATATGATAATAGTGTTTGGTCAACGGAAGGGTTCCGTAAATCACCGGAAGGGGTTCCGGATGTTTCCCGAAATGTTTGGGTACGAGAACACTTTATTTGGGCCAAAGGGGAAAGCCCACAAGGTTTTTGGAAAACGCAAAAGGAAGTTTTGCGGAGTCCAGGGGCCAGACGCCAGGGTCCCTGGCGTCTGGGGCCAGACGCCGGGAACCCTGGCGTCTGGCCCTGGAGTCCGAGAAGGACTCTTGCCTTTCGGGTGAAACCGACTTTGTGGAGGCTTTTACTCCAAGTTTCGACCCCAAGGCTCAAGAAATAAATAGAGGGGCAGGGCTATTACCAAAGAGACATCAAGAAACACCAAGCCGTGTGCCGGCAACCCTGTCTCCTCTAGTTTATCCTCTGTCATAGTTTTCGTAGTGCTTAGGCGAAGCCCTGCGGAGATTGTTCTTCACCAACACTGTCACCACGCCGTGGTGCTGCCGGAACTCATGTACTACTTCGCCCCTGTTGCTGGATCGAGAAGGCGAGGACGTCACCGAGCCGAACGTGTGCAGAACTCGGAGGTGCCGTGCTTTCGGTACTTGGATCGGTCGGATGTGAAGACGTATGACTACATCAACCGCATTGATATAACGCTTCCGCGAACTGTCTACGAGGGTACGTAGACAACACTCTCCCCTCTCGTTGCTATGCATCACCATGATCTTGTGTGTGCGTAGGAATTTTTTTGAAATTACTACGTTCCCCAACAAAGCCTGGGCTCCTTGGCAAGGGCAATAGCTTCAGTGTTGTCACAGAAGAGAGTCATCGGCCCCGACGCATTGGGTATGACTCCTAGGTCGGTAATGAACTCCTTCACCCAGACTGCTTCTTGTGCTGCCTCCGAGGCTGCCATGTACTCTGCTTCACATGTAGATCCCGCCACGACGCTTTGCTTGCAACTGCACCATCTTACTGCCCCACCATTCAAAATATACATGTATCCGGTTTGTGACTTAGAGTCATCCAGATCTGTGTCGAAGCTAGCATCGACGTAACCCTTTACGACGAGCTCTTCGTCACCTCCATAAACGAGAAACATATCCTTAGTCCTCTTCAGGTACTTCAGAATGTTTTTGACCGCTGTCTAGTGTTCCTTGCCGGGATTACTTTGGTACCTACCTACCAAACTTACGGCAAGGTTTACATCAGGTCTGGTGCACAGCATGGCATACATAATAGACCCTATGGCTGAGGCATAGGGGATGACGCTCATCTCTTCTATATCTTCTATCGTGGTCGGGCATTGAGCCATGCTCAATCGCACACCTTGCAATATAGGCAAGAACCCCTTCTTGGACTGATCCATATTAAACTTCTTCAATATCTTGTCAAGGTACGTACTTTGTGAAAGACCAATGAGGCGTCTTGATCTATCTCTATAGATCTTGATGCCTAATATATAAGCAGCTTCTCCAAGGTCCTTCATTGAAAAACACTTGTTCAAGTAGGCCTTTATGCTTTCCAAGAATTCTATATCATTTCCCATCAATAGTATGTCATCCACATATAATATGAGAAATGCTACAGAGCTCCCACTCACTTTCTTGTAAATGCAGGCTTCTCCATAAGTCTGCATAAACCCAAACGCTTTGATCATCTCACCAAAGCGAATGTTCCAACTCCGAGATGCTTGCACCAGCCCATAGATTGAGCGTTGGAGCTTGCACACCTTGTTAGCATTCTTAGGATCGACAAAATCTTCCGGCTGCATCATATACAATTCTTCCTTAAGAAATCCGTTAAGGAATGCCGTTTTGACGTCCATTTGCCATATCTCATAATCATAGAATGCGACAATTGCTAACATGATTCGGACGGACTTCAGCTTCGCTACGGGTGAGAAAGTCTCATCGTAGTCAACCCCTTGAACTTGTCGATAACCCTTAGCGACAAGTCGAGCCTTATAGATGGTCACATTACCATCCGCGTCTATCTTCTTCTTAAAGATCCATTTATTTTCTATGGCTCGCCGATCATCGGGCAAGTCAGTCAAAGTCCATACTTCGTTTTCATACATGGATTCTATCTCGGATTTCATGGCTTCTAGCCATTTGTCGGAATCTGGGCCCGCCATCGCTTCTTCATAGTTCGAAGGTTCACCGTTGTCTAACAACATGATTTCCAGGATAGGGTTGCCGTACCACTCTGGTGCGGAACGTGTCCTTGTGGACCTACGAAGTTTAATAGGAGCTTGATCCGGAGTATCTTGATCATCATCATTAACCTCCTCTCTAATCGGTGCAGGCACCACAGGAACATTTTCCTGAGCTGCGCTACTCTCCGTTTCAAGAGGCAGTACTTCATCAAGCTCTACTTTCCTCCCACTTACTTCTTTCGAGAGAAACTCTTTCTCTAAAAAGGATCCATTCTTGGCAACAAAGATCTTGCCTTCAGATCTGAGGTAGAAGGTATACCCAATGGTTTCCTTAGGGTATCCTATGAAGACACATTTCTCCAACTTGGGTTCGAGCTTTTCAGATTGAAGTTTCTTGACATAAGCATCGCATCCCCAAACTTTTAGAAACGACAGCTTAGGTTTCTTCCCAAACCATAATTCATACGGTGTCGTCTCAACGGATTTCGACGGAGCCCTATTTAAAGTGAATGCGGCAGTCTCTAAAGCATAGCCCCAAAATGAGAGCAGTAGATCGGTAAGAGACATCATAGATCGCACCATATCCAATAGAGTGCGATTACGACGTTCGAACACACCGTTACGCTGAGGTGTTCCAGGCGGCGTGAGTTGTGAAACGATTCCACATTTCCTTAAGTGTGTGCCAAATTTGTGACTTAAATATTCTCCCCCACGATTTGATCGTAAGAACTTTATTTTTCTGTCACGTTGATTCTCAACCTCACTCTGAAATTCCTTGAACTTTTCAAAGGTCTCAGACTTGTGTTTCATTAAGTAGACATACCCATATCTACTCAAGTCATTAGTGAGAGTGAGAACATAACGATAGCCACCGCGAGCCTCAACACTCATTGGACCGCACACATCAGTATGTATAATTTCCAATAAGTTGGTTGCTCGAGCCATTGTTCCGGAGAACAGAGTCTTGGTCATTTTACCCATGAGGCATGGTTCGCACGTGTCAAATGATTCGTAATCAAGAGACTCTAAAAGTCCATCTGCATGGAGCTTCTTCATGCATTTGACACCTATGTGACCAAGGCAGCAGTGCCACAAGTATGTGGGACTATCATTATCAACCTTACATCTTTTGGTATTCACACTATGAACATGTGTAACATTACGCTCGAGATTCATTAAGAATAAACCATTCACCAGCGGGGCATGACCATAAAACATATCTCTCATATAAATAGAACAACCATTATTCTCGGATTTAAATGAGTAGCCATCTCGAATTAAATGAGATTCTGATACAATGTTCATGCTCAAAGCTGGAACTAAATAACAATTATTGAGGTTTAAAACTAATCCCGTAGGTAAATGTAGAGGTAGTGTGCCGATGGCGATCACATCGACCTTGGAACCATTTCCGACGCGCAACGTCACCTCGTCCTTCGCCAGTCTCCGCTTATTCCGCACCTCCTGCTTTGAGTTACAAATATGAGCAACTGCACCAGTATCAAATACCCAGGAGCTACTACGAGTGCTGGTAAGGTACACATCAATAACATGTATATCACATATACCTTTGGTGTTGCCGGCCTTCTTGTCCGCTAAGTACTTGGGGCAGTTCCGCTTCCAGTGACCACTTCCCTTGCAATAAAAGCACTCAGTCTCAGGCTTGGGTCCATTCTTTGGCTTCTTCCCGGCAACTGGCTTACCGGGCGCGGCAACTCCCTTGTCGTCCTTGTTTAAGTTCTTCTTACCCTTGCCTTTCTTGAACTTAGTGGTTTTATTCACCATCAACACTTGATGTTCCTTTTTGATCTCCACCTCCGCTGATTTCAGCATTGAATATACCTCGGGAATGGTCTTTTCCATCCCCTGCATATTGAAGTTCATCACAAAGCTCTTGTAGCTTGGTGGAAGTGACTGAAGGATTCTGTCAATGACCGCGTCATCCGGGAGATTAACTCCCAGCTGAGTCAAGCGGTTGTGCAACCCAAACATCTTGAGTATGTGTTCACTGACAGAGCTATTTTCCTCCATCTTACAACTAAAGAACTTGTCGGAGACTTCATATCTCTCGACCCGGGCATGAGCTTGGAAAACCATTTTCAGCTCCTCGAACATCTCATATACTCCGTGTTGCTCAAAACGCTTTTGGAGCCCCGGTTCTAAGCTGTAAAGCATGCCGCACTGAGCGAGGAAGTAATCATCAGCACGTGACTGATAAGCATTCATAACGTCTTGGTTTGCTGGGAATGGTGCTTCACCTAGCGGTGCTTCTAGGACATAATCTTTCTTGGCAGCTATGAGGATGATACTCAGGTTCCGGACCCAGTCCGTATAGTTGCTGCCATCATCTTTCAGCTTGGTTTTCTCTAGGAACGCGTTGAAGTTGAGGGCAACATTAGCGTGGGCCATTTGATCTACAAGACATATTGTAAAGATTTTAGACTAAGTTCATGATAATTAAGTTCATCTAATCAAATTATTCAATGAACTCCCACTCAGACAGACATCCCTCTAGTCATCTAAGTGAAACATGATCCGAGTCAACTAGGCCGTGTCCGATCATCACGTGAGACGGACTAGTCATCATCGGTGAACATCTCCATGTTGATTGTATCTTCTATACGATTCATGCTCGACCTTTCGGTCCTCCGTGTTCCGAGGCCATGTCTGTACATGCTAGGCTCGTCAAGTCAACCTAAGTGTATTGCGTGTGTAAATCTGGCTTACACCCGTTGTATTCGAACATTAGAATCTATCACACCCGATCATCACGTGGTACTTCGAAACAACGAACCTTCGCAACGGTGCATAGTTAGGGGGAACACTTTCTTGAAATTAATTCGAGGGATCATCTTATTTAAGCTACCGTCGTTCTAAGCAAATAAGATGTAAAACATGATAAACATCACATGCAATCAAATAGTGACATGATATGGCCAATATCATTTCGCTCCTTTTAATCTCCATCTTTGGGGCGCCATGATCATCGTCGTCACCGGCATGACACCATGATCTCCATCATCGTGTCTTCATGAAGTTGTCATGTCAACTATTACTTCTACTACTAAGGCTAACGCTTTAGCAATAAAGTAAACTAATTACATGACGTTTATGTTGACGCGCAGGTCATAAATAAATTAAGACAACTCCTATGGCTCCTGTCAGTTGTCATACTCATCGACATGCAAGTCGTGATCCCTATTACAAGAACATGATCATCTCATACATCACATATATCATTTATCACAACTTTTGGCCATATCACATCACAAAGCACTTGCTGCAAAAACAAGTTAGACGTCCTCTAATTGTTGTTGCAAGTTTTTACGTGGCTGCTATAGGTTTCTAGCAAGAACGTTTCTTACCTATGCCAAAACCACAACGTGAATTGCCAATTTCTATTTACCCTTCATAAGGACCCAGTTCATCGAATCCGATCCGACTAAAGTGGGAGAGATAGACACCCGCTAGCCACCTTATGCAACTAGTGCATGTCAGTTGGTGGAACCGCTCTCACGTAAGCGTACGTGTAAGGTTGGTCCGGGCCGCTTCATCCCACAATGCCGCCGAATCAAGATAAGACTAGTAACGGCAAGATAATTAACAATATCGACGCCCACAACTACTTTGTGTTCTACTCATGCATAGAAACTACGCATAGACCTAGCTCATGATGCCACTGTTGGGGATCATAGCAGAAATGAAAAAATTTCTACGCATCACCAAGATCAATCTATGGAGTATTCTAGCAACGAGGGGAATAGGAGTACATCTACATACCTTGTAGATCGCGAGCGGAAGCGTTCAAGAGAACGGGGATGATGGAGTCGTACTCGCCATGATCCAAATCACCGATGACCAAGTGTCGAATGGACAACACCTCCGCGTTCAACACACGTACGGTCGGGAAGACGTCTCCTCCTTAATCCAGCAAGGGAGAAGGAGAGGTTGATGAAGATCCAGCAGCACGACGGCGTGGTGGTGGATGCAGCAGGATCTCGGCAGGGCTTTTGCCAAGCGCAAGCGGGGAGGAGAGGTGTTACGGAGGGAGAGGGAGGCGCCTGGAGCAAGGGTGCGGCTGCCCTCCCTCCTCCCTCTTTATATTGGGGCCTTGGGGGGCGTCGGCCCTAGGAGATGCAATCTCCAAGGGGGGCGGCGGCCAAGGGGTGGCTTCCCCCCCAAGCCAAGTGGGGGGTGAAGGAAATATGCCCTAGAGGCAATAATAAGGTTATTATTTATTTCCTTATATCATGATAAATGTTTATTATTCATGCTAGAATTGTATTAACCGGAAACATAATACATGTGTGAATACATAGACAAACAGAGTGTCACTAGTATGCCTCTACTTGACTAGCTCGTTAATCAAAGATGGTTATGTTTCCTAACGATAGACAAAGGAGTTGTTATTTGATTAACAGGATCACATCATTAGTTGAATGATCTGATTGACATGACCCATTCCATTAGCTTAGCACTCGATAGTTTAGTATGTTACTATTGCTTTCTTCATGACTTATACATGTTCCTATGACTATGAGATTATGCAACTCCCGTTTGCCGGAGGAACACTTTGTGTGCTACCAAACGTCACAACGTAAATGGGTGATTATAAAGATGCTCTACAGGTGTCTCCAAAGGTAGATGTTGGGTTGGCGTATTTCGAGATTAGGATTTGTCACTCCGATTGTCGGAGAGGTATCTCTGGGCCCTCTCGGTAATACACATCACATAAGCCTTGCAAGCATTACAACTAATATGTTAGTTGTGAGATGATGTATTACGGAACGAGTAAAGAGACTTGCCGGTAACAAGATTGAACTAGGTATTGGATACCGACGATCGAATCTCGGGCAAGTAACATACCGATGACAAAGGGAACAACGTATGTTGTTATGCGGTCTGACCGATAAAGATCTTCGTAGAATATGTAGGAGCCAATATGGGCATCCAGGTCCCGCTGTTGGTTATTGACCGGAGATTTGTCTCAGTCATGTCTACATTGTTCTCGAACCGTAGGGTCCGCACGCTTAACGTTACGATGACAGTTATTATGAGTTTATGCATTTTGATGTACCGAAGTTAGTTCGGAGTCTCGGATGTGATCACGGACATGACGAGGAGTCTCGAAATGATCGAGACATAAAGATTGATATATTGGATGGCTATATTCAGACACCGAAATTGTTCCGGGTGATTTCGGAGAAAACCGGAGTGCCGGAGGGGTTACCGGAACCCCCCGGGGAAGTAATGGGCCTTATTGGGCCTGAGGGGAGAGAGAGGGCAGCAGCCCAAGAGGTGGCGCGCCCCCCTCATGGGGAGTCCGAATTGGACTAGGAGGTGGGGCGCGGCCCCCGTTTCCCTCTCCCTCTCCCTCTCTTTCCTTCCCAAGTCTCCTAGTTGGACTAGGAAAGGGGAGTCCTACTCCTACTAGGAGGAGGACTCCCCCTCCCCTTGGCGCGCCCCATAGGGCCGGCCGGCCTCCCCTTGCTCCTTTATATACGGGGGCAGGGGGGCACCCTAGGACACACAAGTTGATCCACGTGATCGTTCCTTAGCCGTGTGCGGTGCCCCCTGCCACCATATTCCACCTCGATCATATCGTTGTAGTGCTTAGGCGAAGCCCGGCATCGGTAGAACATCATCGTCGTCATCACGCCGTCGTGCTGACGGAACTCATCCCCGAAGCTTTGCTGGATCGGAGCCCGGGGAGCGTCATCCAGCTGTACGTGTGCTAAGAACTGGAGGTGCCGGAGTAACGGTTCTTGGATCGGTCGGATCGGGAAGACGTACGACTACTTCCTCTACGTTGTGTTAACGCTTCCGTTGCGATCGACAAGGGTACGTAGATCATACTCTCCCCTCTCGTTGCTATGCATCACCATGATCTTGCGTGTGCGTAGGAAAATTTTGAAATTACTACGTTCCCCAACAGTGGCATCCGAGCCTAGGTTTTATGGTTTGATGTTATTTGCACGAGTAGAACACAAATGAGTTGTGGGCGATACAAGTCATACTGCCTACCAGCATGTCATACTTTGGTTCGGCGGTATTGTTGGACGAGGCGACCCGGACCGACATTACGCGTATGCTTACGCGAGACCGGTTCTCCCGACGTGCTTTGCACATAGGTGGCTTGCGGGCGACAGTCTCTCCAGCTTTAGTTGAACCGAGTGTGGCTACGCCCGGTCCTTGCGAAGGTTAAAACGGCATCAACTTGACAAACTATCGTTGTGGTTTTGATGCGTAGGTGAGATTGGTTCTTGCTTAAGCCCGTAGCAGCCACGTAAAACTTGCAACAAACAAAGTAGAGGACGTCTAACTTGTTTTTGCAGGGCATGTTGTGATGTGATATGGTCAAGACATGATGCTAAATTTTATTGTATGAGATGATCATGTTTTGTAACCGAGTTATCGGCAACTGGCAGGAGCCATATGGTTGTCGCTTTATTGTATGCAATGCAATCGCCCTGTAATGCTTTACTTTATCACTAAGTGGTAGCGATAGTCGTAGTAGCATAAGATTGGCAAGACGACAACGATGCTACGATGGAGATCAAGGTGTCGCGCCGGTGACGATGGTGATCACAACGGTGCTTCGAAGATGGAGATCACAAGCACAAGATGATGATGGCCATATCATATCACTTATATTGATTGCATGTGATGTTTATCTTTTATGCATCTTATCTTGCTTTGATTGACGGTAGCATTATAAGATGATCTCTCACTAAATTATCAAGAAGTGTTCTCCCTGAGTATGCACCATTGCCAAAGTTCGTCGTGCCCAGACACCACGTGATGATCGGGTGTGATAAGCTCTACGTCCATCTACAACGGGTGCAAGCCAGTTTTGCACACGCAGAATACTCGGGTTATACTTGACGAGCCTAGCATATGCAGATATGGCCTCGGAACACGGAGACCGAAAGGTCAAGCGTGAATCATATAGTAGATATGATCAACATAATGATGTTCACCATTGAAGACTAATCCATTTCACGTGATGATCGGTTATGGTTTAGTTGATTTGGATCACGTGATCACTTAGAAGATTAGAGGGATGTCTATCTAAGTGGGAGTTCTTAAGTAATATGATTAATTGAACTTAAATTTATCATGAACTTAGTCCCTGATAGTATCTTGCTTGTTTATGTTGATTGTAGATAGATGGCCCATGCTGTTGTTCCGTTGAATTTTAATGCGTTCCTTGAGAAAGCAAAGTTGAAAGATGATGGTAGAAATTACACGGACTGGGTCCATAACTTGAGGATTATCCTCATTGCTGCACAGAAGAATTACGTACTGGAAGCACCGCTGGGTGCCAGGCCTGCTGCTGGAGCAACATCAGATGTTATGAACGTCTGGCAGAGCAAAGCTGATGACTACTCGATAGTTCAGTGTGCCATGCTTTACGGCTTAGAATCGGGACTTCAACGACGTTTTGAACGTCATGGAGCATATGAGATGTTCCAGGAGTTGAAGTTAATATTTCAAGCAAATGCCCGGATTGAGAGATATGAAGTCTCCAATAAGTTCTATAGCCGCAAGATGGAGGAGAACAGTTCTGTCAGTGAGCATATACTCAAAATGTCTGGGTATAATAATCACTTGATTCAGTTGGGAGTTAATCTTCCAGATGATTGCATCATTGACAGAATTCTCCAATCACTGCCACCAAGCTACAAGAGCTTCGTGATGAACTATAATATGCAAGGGATGAATAAGACTATTCCCGAGCTCTTCGCAATGCTGAAAGCCGCGGAGGTAGAAATCAAAAAGGAGCATCAAGTGTTGATGGTCAACAAGACCACTAGTTTCAAGAAAAAGGGCAAAGGGAAGAAGAAGGGGAACTTCAAGAAGAACGGCAAGCAAGTTGCTACTCAAGAGAAGAAACCCAAGTCTGGACCTAAGCCTGAAACTGAGTGCTTCTACTGCAAGCAGACTGGTCACTGGAAGCGGAACTGCCCCAAGTATTTGGCGGATAAGAAGGATGGCAAGGTGAACAAAGATATATGTGATATACATGTTATTGATGTGTACCTTACTAGAGCTCGCAGTAGCACCTGGGTATTTGATACTGGTTCTGTTGCTAATATTTGCAACTCAAAACAGGGACTACGGATTAAGCGAACACTGGCAAAGGACGAGGTGACGATGCGCGTGGGAAATGGTTCCAAAGTCGATGTGATCGCGGTCGGCATGCTACCTCTACATCTACCTTTGGGATTAGTATTAGACCTAAATAATTGTTATTTGGTGCCAGCGTTGAGCATGAACATTATATCTGGATCTTGTTTGATGCGAGACGGTTATTCATTTAAATCAGAGAATAATGGTTGTTCTATTTATATGAGTAATATCTTTTATGGTCATGCACCTTTGAAGAGTGGTCTATTTTTGATGAATCTCGATAGTAGTGAAACACATATTCATAATGTTGAAGCCAAAAGATGCAGAGTTGATAATGATAGTGCAACTTATTTGTGGCACTGCCGTTTAGGTCATATCGGTATAAAGCGCATGAAGAAACTCCATACTGATGGACTTTTGGAATCACTTGATTATGAATCACTTGGTACTTGCGAACCGTGCCTCATGGGCAAGATGACTAAAACGCCGTTCTCCGGTACTGTGGAGAGAGCAACAGATTTATTGGAAATCATACATACAGATGTATGTGGTCCGATGAATGTTGAGGCTCGTGGCGGATATCGTTATTTTCTCACCTTCACAGATGATTTAAGCAGATATGGGTATATCTACTTAATGAAACATAAGTCTGAAACATTTGAAAAGTTCAAAGAATTTCAGAGTGAAGTTGAAAATCATCGTAACAAGAAAATAAAGTTTCTACGATCTGATCGTGGAGGAGAATATTTGAGTTACAAGTTTGGTGTACATTTGAAAAATTATGGAATAGTTTCGCAACTCACGCCACCCGGAACACCACAGCGTAATGGTGTGTCCGAACATCGTAATCGTACTTTATTAGATATGGTGCGATCTATGATGTCTCTTAAAGATTTACCGCTATCGTTTTGGGGTTATGCTTTAGAGACAGCCGCATTCACGTTAAATAGGGCACCATCAAAATCCGTTGAGACGACACCTTATGAACTATGGTTTGGCAAGAAACCAAAGTTGTCGTTTCTTAAAGTTTGGGGCTGCGATGCTTATGTGAAAAGGCTTCAACCTGATAAGCTCGGACCCAAATCGGAGAAATGTGTCTTCATAGGATACCCAAAGGAGACTGTTGGGTACACCTTCTATCACAGATCCGAAGGCAAGACATTCGTTGCTAAGAATGGATCCTTTCTGGAGAAGGAGTTTCTCTCAAAAGAAGTGAGTGGGAGGAAAGTAGAACTTGACGAGGTAATTGTACCTGCTCCCTTATTGGAAAGTAGTACATCACAGAAAACTGTTTCAGTGACACCTACACCAGTTAGTGAGGAAGCTAATGATAATGATCATGAAACTTCAGATCAAGATACTACTGAACCTCGTAGATCAACCAGAGTGAGATCCGCACCAGAGTGGTACGGTAATCCTGTTCTGGAACTCATGCTACTAGATCATGATGAACCTACGAACTATGAAGAAGCGATGGTGAGCCCAGATTCCGCAAAATGGCTTGAAGCCATGAAATCTGAGATGGGATCCATGTATGAGAACAAAGTATGGACTTTGGTTAACTTGCCCGATGATCGGCAAATAATTGAGAATAAATGGATCTTCAAGAAGAAGACTGACGCTGACGGTAATATTACTGTCTACAAAGCTCGACTTGTCGCAAAAGGTTTTTGGCAAGTTCAAGGGATTGACTACGATGAGACCTTCTCACCCGTAGTGATGCTTAAGTCTGTCCGAATCATGTTAGCAATTGCCGCATTTTATGATTATGAAATTTGGCAGATGGATGTCAAAACTGCATTCCTGAATGGATTTCTGGAAGAAGAGTTGTATATGATGCAACCAGAAGGTTTTGTCGATCCAAAGGGAGCTAACAAAGTGTGCAAGCTCCAGCGATCCATTTATGGACTGGTGCAAGCCTCTCGGAGTTGGAATAAATGCTTTGATAGTGTGATCAAAGCATTTGGGTTTATACAGACTTTTGGAGAAGCCTGTATTTACAAGAAAGTGAGTGGGAGCTCTGTAGCATTTCTGATATTATATGTGGATGACATATTACTGATTGGAAATGATATAGAATTTCTGGATAGCATAAAGGGATATTTGAATAAGGGTTTTTCAATGAAAGACCTCGGTGAAGCTGCTTACATATTGGGCATTAAGATCTATAGAGATAGATCAAGACGCTTAATTGGACTTTCACAAAGCACATACCTTGACAAAGTTTTGAAGAAGTTCAAAATGGATCAAGAAAAGAAAGGATTCTTGCCTGTGTTACAAGGTGTGAAGTTGAGTAAGACTCAATGCCCGACCACTGCAGAAGATAGAGAGAAAATAAAAGATGTTCCCTATGCTTCAGCCATAGGCTCTATCATGTATGCAATGCTGTGTACCAGACCTGATGTGTGCCTTGCTATAAGTTTAGAAGGGAGGTACCAAAGTAATCCAGGAGTGGATCACTGGACAGCGGTCAAGAACATCCTGAAGTACCTAAAAGGGACTAAGGATATGTTTCTCGTATATGGAGGTGACAAAGAGCTCATCGTAAACAGTTACGTTGATGCAAGCTTTGACACTGATCCGGAAGATTCTAAATCGCAAACCGGATACATGTTTACATTAAACGGTGGAGCTGTCAGTTGGTGCAGTTCTAAACAAAGTGTCGTGGCGGGATCTACATGTGAAGTGGAGTATATAGCTGCTTCGGAAGCAGCAAACGAAGGAGTCTGGATGGAGTTCATATCCGATCTAGGTGTCACACCTAGTGCATCGGGTCCAATGAAAATCTTTTGTGACAATACTGGTGCAATTGCCTTGGCAAAGGAATCCAGATTTCACAAGAGGACCAAACACATCAAGAGACGCTTCAATTCCATCCGGGATCTAGTCCAGGTGGGAGACATAGAGATTTGCAAGATACATACGGATCTGAATGTTGCAGACCCGTTGACTAAGCCTCTTCCACGAGCAAAACATGATCAGCACCAAAAATCCATGGGTGTTAGAATCATTACTGTGTAATCTAGATTATTGACTCTAGTGCAAGTGGGAGACTGAAGGAAATATGCCCTAGAAGCAATAATAAGGTTATTATTTATTTCCTTATATCATGATAAATGTTTATTATTCATGCTAGAATTGTATTAACCGGAAACATAATACATGTGTGAATACATAGACAAACAGAGTGTCACTAGTATGCCTCTACTTGACTAGCTCGTTAATCAAAGATGGTTATGTTTCCTAACCATAGACAAAGGAGTTGTTATTTGATTAACGGGATCACATCATTAGTTGAATGATCTGATTGACATGACCCATTCCATTAGCTTAGCACCCGATCGTTTAGTATGTTGCTATTGCTTTCTTCATGACTTATACATGTTCCTATGACTATGAGATTATGCAACTCCCGTTTGCCGGAGGAACACTTTGTGTGCTACCAAACGTCACAACGTAAATGGGTGATTATAAAGGTGCTCTACAGGTGTCTCCAAAGGTAGATGTTGGGTTGGCGTATTTCGAGATTAGGATTTGTCACTCCGATTGTCGGAGAGGTATCTCTGGGCCCTCTCAGTAATACACATCACATAAGACTTGCAAGCATTACAACTAATATGTTAGTTGTGAGATGATGTATTACGGAACGAGTAAAGAGACTTGCCGGTAACGAGATTGAACTAGGTATTGGATACCGACGATCGAATCTCGGGCAAGTAACATACCGATGACAAAGGGAACAACGTATGTTGTTATGCGGTCTGACCGATAAAGATCTTCATAGAATATGTAGGAGCCAATATGGGCATCCAGGTCCCACTGTTGGTTATTGACCGGAGATTTGTCTCAGTCATGTCTACATTGTTCTCGAACCGTAGGGTCCGCATGCTTAACATTACGATGACAGTTATTATGAGTTTATGCATTTTGATGTACCGAAGTTAGTTCGGAGTCCCGGATGTGATCACGTACATGACGAGGAGTCTCGAAATGATTGAGGCATAAATATTGATATATTGGATGGCTATATTCGGACACCGGAATTGTTCCGGGTGATTTCGGAGAAAACCGGAGTGCCGGAGGGGTTACCGTAACTCCCCGGGGAAGTAATGGGCCTTATTGGGCCTGAGGGGAGAGAGAGGGCAGCAGCCCAAGAGGTGGCGCGCCCCCATCATGGGGAGTCCGAATTGGACTAGGAAGGGGGGGGGGGCGGCCCCCCTTTCCCTCTCCCTCTCCCTCTCTTTCCTTCCCAAGTCTCCTAGTTGGACTAGGAAAGGGGAGTCCTACTCCTACTAGGAGGAGGACTCCCCCTCCCCTTGGCGCGCCCCATAGGGCCGGCCGGCCTCCCCTTGCTCCTTTATATACGGGGGTAGGGGGGCACCCTAGGACACACAAGTTGATCCACGTGATTGTTCCTTAGCCGTGTGCGGTGCCCCCTGCCACCATATTCCACCTCGATCATATCGTTGTAGTGCTTAGGCAAAGCCCTGCGTCGGTAGAACATCATCATCGTCATCACGCCGTCGTGCTGACGGAACTCATCCCCGAGGCTTTGCTGGATCGGAGCCCGGGGAGCGTCGTCGAGCTGTACGTGTGCTAAGAACTCGGAGGTGCCGGAGTAACGGTGCTTGGATTGGTCGGATCGGGAAGACGTACGACTACTTCCTCTACGTTGTGTTAACGCTTCCGTTGCGATCTACAAGGGTACGTAGATCATACTCTCCCCTCTCGTTGCTATGCATCACCATGATCTTGCGTGTGCGTAGGAAAATTTTGAAATTACTACGTTCCCCAACAGGGGGCGCCCCCACCCCTAGGGTTTCCCAACCCTAGGTGCACGGGGGCCCTAGGGGGGGCGCACCAGCCCACCAGAGGCTGGTTCCCCTCCCACTTCAGCCCATGGGGCCCTCCGGGATAGGTGGCCCCACCCGGTGGACCCCCGGGACCCTTCCGGTGGTCCCGGTACAATACCGGTAACCCCCGAAACCTTCCCGATGGCCGAAACTGGACTTCCTATATATAAATCTTTACCTCCGGACCATTCCGGAACTCCTCGTGATGTCCGGGATCTCATCCGGGACTCCGAACAACTTTCGGGTTACTGCATACTAATATCTCTACAACCCTAGCGTCACCGAACCTTAAGTGTGTAGACCCTACGGGTTCGGGACATGCAGACATGACCAAGACGCCTCTCCGGTCAATAAGCAACAGCGGGATCCGGATACCCATGTTGGCTCCCACATGCTCCACGATGATCTCATCGGATGAACCACGATGTCGAGGATTCAATCAATCCCGTATACAATTCCCTTTATCAATCGGTACGTTACTTGCCCGAGACTCGATTGTTGGTATCCCAATACCTTGTTCAATCTCGTTACCGGCAAGTCACTTTACTCGTACCGTAATGCATGATCCAATGACCAACCCCTTGGTCACATTGATCTCATTATGATGATGCATTACCGAGTGGGCCCAGAGATACCTCTCCGTCATACGGAGTGACAAATCCCAGTCTCGATTCGTGCCAACCCAACAGACACTTTCGGAGATACCCGTAGTGCACCTTTATAGTCACCCAGTTATGTTGTGACGTTTGGCACACCCAAAGCACTCCTACGGTATCCGGGAGTTGCACAATCTCATGGTCTAAGGAAATGATACTTGACATTGGAAAAGCTCTAGCAAACGAACTACACGATCTTTGTGCTATGCTTAGGTTTGGGTCTTGTCCATCACATCATTCTCCTAATGATGTGATCCCGTTATCAATGACATCCAATGTCCATAGTCAGGAAACCATGACTATCTTTTGATAAACGAGCTAGTCAACTAGAGGCTCACTAGGGACGTGTTGTGGTCTATGTATTCACACATGTATTATGATTTCCGGATAACACAATTATAGCATGAATAATAGACAATTATCATGAACAAGAAAATATAATAATCATTTTATTATTGCCTCTAGGGCATATTTCCAACATGGTCCTGATAGACCTTCCGAGATGGAATAGAGTTCGTTCGGCGGCTAAGCAGTGGTAATTATTGTGGCTGAGGTGCAAGGCTAGGTAACACAATCAGAGGTGGAGTGATATACGCGAAGATGTCAGCGACTCTTAGGAGATGGTCACCGTGTTGGCGACTGAAATAGGGGTAGTTTGATGCTTGAAGTTCTAACTGTAGTAAATTGATATTTTAACAGGGATTTGAATTATAATCGATTTATTCAAATTGAATGCCCCCTTCGACTTGGTGTCGAAGCCTCAAGTAGTCGGCGTCGAACATAAACTTTTTAAGATCATCGAGGGATTTAGCTAGCCACGCGCTCTGGAACGTCCTCCCCGTCGCTTCCGAGAGCACCACATGGACCTCATCTAACTCAGACTTGAGGTTCTCGATGGCATCCTGAAGCCCACCTTAGTAGATCTGTGAATCTAGCTCATGGATTCCGAGGCTATCGATTATGGTTTGCACCAGCCACGCAATCGTCGGCACAAGGAAAGTGTCCGTAGCTTCAGCGTAAGAGGGAACAACTAGTTAAGGGATGCCCTGCAGAGGTCACTCTTTGGGCCCTGGGAGTACGCCAAGTGGTGCGTCCAGCCACATGTTGCACACTGGGCGCACCCTCATGATTTCCTTTTTTCTGCAAGTGTTTCACTTTTTTGGCTTTTCAGGGCTTTCATGATTTTCTCTAGGTTTTGACGGAGTTTATTTTTGTTATTTTGGAAGCCTTGCTTTTCCTCAAGAAGCACATTTGTGCTTTGCGAAAAGAAAAAAAAGCACAACTATGCTTCCCGAAAAAGGAAAGGCACAACTGTGCTTCTCCGAAAAAAGAAAAAGTACAACATGTGCTTCTCCGAAAAAGAAAAAGAGAAGTACAGTCTGTGCTTCCACGAGAAGCACGGCTGGGCTTCCCTAAAAGGGAAAAGCACAGTTGTGCTTCTAATTTTCTTAAAAGCTCAACGGTGCTTCGTTTTTTTTTTCTCTTTCTTGTTTCTATCTTTTTTGTTTCATAATTCTTTTTCTTTTGTTTTTGATTTTCCTTTTTTTCTCGATGTCTAAAAAGTTCATCAAAACCTATTAACATGGGATCTAGTTTAAAAAATCCCGATGCAAGAAATCCAACAATGAAAAAGCTTCGTGATTTGGACACGCAGTTCAAGAGATAAACCTTTTGAAAAATGAATCTACTTAAAAGAAAAAATCGAGGTTACAACAAGTGATGCACGTGCAATGTGCCACTTGCTGCACTTCGCTCGGGTCTAAGCAAAATGGGCTGGGTCGCCATTTTTAAAAAATGGGTTGGGCCACACCGCTGAGCTTAATGGGCTGCCGTTGACAGGCCAGCATAGTCGTACTCTGTTTTTAGGCGCCAGGGACAGAATGCTATGAAGAGCATGAACAAACAAATAAACTGAAACTCTCAAAATTGATGAACAGAAATGTGGAGATAAATAAAATTAATTGACTCATGCATGCTCTTACACATATTGTCGTCTTTACAAATACATTACTGCGAGAGTGGAGTACTTAAAATGGGAAATTACAATACAATACAATAAACACAGGGCGATCATCCAAGAAACTAAGTAAAGGCATGAAAAATAGCGCTTGATCTAGCAGCATGCGCACACGGCCATGCTATGCATACTACTTCGGGACGGCAAAGCCCATCCCACCGAGGCCAGCGACGAGGACGACAGGAAAAATGGAGACCCACAAGAAGACCTTCCCAACGGCGAGCGGCCGCCGGTTGCACGGACGGCAGCTCACCCACAGCCCCACGAACGCCTCAGCGAGCCCGAAGACGACCGCGGCGGCTAGAACGACGTAGTAGGAGCAGAAGACGGCCTTCCCATGGTCCGCGAGCACGCCCCCGGGCTTCCTGTAGAGTACCAGCCACAGCGCGGCCGCGGCCTCGAGGACGCCGCACAGGGTCAGAGCGAAGGGCAGCTTCTCGCCGCTGCGGGTTGCGTCGGCCATGGCGCCTGCTGCGCTCTCCAGGTCACCCATGAATACTTGTGAATTGTGATGATCTGCGTGTACTGTGTGGCAGGGAGAGGTGGCGTTTGGAGCTTGAGGAATGGAGAAATGTGTGTATGGAAGAAGGGGAGGTGGGAGTAGATTTATACTAATCGCGCCGGCGTTGGTGCGACGCGCACAACGACCAACATGACCATGAAAGCAGAGCATGAACACGAACACGAACAAGAACAAGAACAAGAACACGGACACGGACATGAGTACATGGCATCCAGTGCGACGAACCCGACTACTATTCTCTCCTGTGAAGCGGCGTACACGCATATCTGGCAAACACGAGCACGAGAACGAACACGAACACGAACACGGCGGTGGCAATCTCGAAGTCAAACACAGCCTCACATCAAAGCAATGCTGTCGTTCTCGATCAAAGCAAGATATATCTGGGCCATGGATTTTTTTTGGCTCGGCATTTTCTTTAATCGATCAGTTACCGGTCTTTTCGTTTGCCTCACCCAAAACCAACCTACCATTTTAAAAAATTCGGATAAATTTAAATTTGAATGATCAAAAAGGGTCAAATGAGGTTGAGGTTGAAGGATCGAATCCCACTCACCATGATCTGTCTCTGATATGTGGGCCCTTCACGGTTAATACTAGACTTTTAAGCTTACCAAGAAAAAAACTTTTGATAGGTTCATTAAAATCATAAGTAATCACGTGACACCTAGAGTTGGCAGTGGTAGACTGAACACAATTCGTGTGCTTGACTGTGTGCTTTCTCCTCAATGCTTTGCAGCTTAAAAAACCTAGCATCAGCAAAGCCAAGACCACCGTAACCATACTTCCTGGGTCTCCGTAAGTGACACCAATTGACTCTATGGGACTACATTTTAATCTAACTCCTACTCTATGCTATCATATCCATCTTAGCGAGGACAATCAACAAAACTAAATTAGGCATTCAGATAAATCATGCAGCACCAACTTATAGAGTGTAGATTGATCGTGCAGCAGTGATAATGATGCATTTTCCAGGTTTCTTTGCAGCCAAAACATATAAGATTCGAAATTACTGAAAGGTCAAGTAAACAATACAACAAAGAGTGGAGATGTAATAACCCGAGATATTACTGTGAATGAAAAAAAACTGAATATTGACTATGTCTATGCCTTAACGCAAAAATGGAAGGCGAACTGAAACCAAAATGTGGAATTTGGAGACGCAAAGTTCTGAATGGGTCGATTCAACAAGATTTAGTTCTACTACAGGTCTAGAGCAAAACTATCTGAATAACCAAGCACGGTCTCAAGCGCAACACGTTGGCCTTGTGGCATCACAGAAGAAACCCCAAACAAAACGATTTCCTTGGAGTGTATTACAGTGAACAAAATTTGTAACCAACCCAGCAAGGTCGCATATCTCTACTCCTAATGGACGAATTGGTTGAATAGTCCTTTCCACTTTCAACCGGTTTATTTTCAACCGGTTTTTCTTCGTCCCACCTCCCACCAGCCCCTCCCACCGGTTTTTCTCTTTTCTCGTCTGACCGGCAATACCCAACGTATTTATGGTAATCAATCATAATTAATCCACATATAGTAATAAATCAATCCAGGTACGGTAAGGTCATAACTCAGGAAATTTTGAATATGGTAATTATATGGTAATAAATTTAAATTACCCCAAAGGCTATCAATCCAGGTATCGTAAGGCCATAACTCGGGAAATATCGAATATGATAATAAATTTAAATTACCACCAGGTATGGTAAGGCTATCCACGTATAGTAATAAATCATATAGTAATAAATCATAATTAATCCACATATAGTAATAAATCAATCCAGGTATGGTAAGGTCATAACTCAGGAAATTTTGAATATGGTAATTATATGGTAATAAATTTAAATTACCCCAAAGGCTATCAATCCAGGTATGATAAGGCCATAACTCGGGAAATATCGAATATGGTAATAAATTTAAATTACCACCAGGTATGGTAAGGCTATCCACGTATAGTAATAAATCATATAGTAATAAATCATAATTAATCCACGTATAGTAATAAATCAATCCGGGTATGGTAAGGTCATAACTCAGGAAATTTTGAATATGGTAATTATATGGTAATAAATTTAAATTACCCCGAAGGCTATCAATCCAGGTATCGTAAGGCCATAACTCGGGAAATATCGAATATGGTAATAAATTTAAATTACCACCAGGTATGGTAAGGCTATCCACGTATAGTAATAAATCATATAGTAATAAATCATAATTAATCCACGTATAGTAATAAATCAATCCAGGTATGGTAAGGTCATAACTCAGGAAATTTTGAATATGGTAATTATATGGTAATAAATTTAAATTACCCCAAAGGCTATCAATCCAGGTATGGTAAGGCCATAACTCGGGAAATATCGAATATGGTAATAAATTTAAATTACCACCAGGTATGGTAAGGCTATCGATCCAGGTATGGCACGCCCTCACCTGATCACCTATCACAATCTCCAGCCCCACGCACGCACCAAAGAACCCACCCGGCACCAAACGCAGCTCCTCTCGATCCCCTCGAGTAAACGCCGCCGCCGTCGTGCGATCTTCCTGACACAGACGCCGTCGCCGCCTCCTTCCCACCTACGGCGTCCCCCACGTCCATGGTGACGGCGCTCGCGTCCTACACTGACCCTCCGCCTCATATAGGTTGGTCGTTGATGGAGTGGGATGTGCCGCTGCGGTTTGGGGAGGCGCAATCATGATCTGGTTGGGATCTCAGTGTGGACTCGTTCTCTGCGATGAAGGATGGCACTGCCTCCCTGGCAAATGGGATCGGAGGAAGGGGCTCTACGTCGTGAATGTCGGCGAGGCAGCGGCCGAAGGCGAGCCCGACGGTGAGCACGGGTGTTCGTCCCATGAAATAGGTGGCCATGGAGGGCGGATCTGAGGCCACCCCAATCGCCGGTGGCCCTTCCTCCCATCGCTCATCGCCTCCATTCTCTCTCTCCTCTAAATCTTCGTCGCCCCTGCCTGATTCTGGCCGACGCCATCCGGCTCTCGCATCGACCACCACCAGCACGGCTGCGGACGAGGCGCAACCGCAGACGCCGCCGCCGCCATCCTCATCCACCTCCTCCACCATCCTTCCCAGCCGTCGTCGGGGGCACCCGCCATCTGCGCTCTAGCCCACCCGCTCCCTCCTATCCCCTCCCCCTGCCTGCCAGCCCCGTGATCCATCACACAGATGGCAGGTACTACAGCGACCTCCTCCCCAGCGGATCCGGCCTCCTCCGATGGAGATCCATCCTGGGCACCGCCTTATTCTCATGCGTGCACGTCTATATCAACGTCTCATTCCACCTCACCTGAGCCTTTACCTTCCCACCTCTGCTTCAGATCCACATCACTTTGCAAGGTATGTGCTTGATTGTTCCGAACTGGATCGATGGATTGTGCAAGGTACTTTGGGTGTCGTCATTGACGGCAATTGTCACGCCATGCTACCATCGGAGGGGTCCCTCATCGATGATTAGGGTCTTCTGAACTGCACGAGCTCCATTGAGAAGGATGTTTTTAATTCTGGTTTTGCCTACATGCTTTCTTTGCCTGTATCTACTTAGCTAATGTCTTCTTATAGATAGTAGCTGCTGAAGTGGTGATCAAAGTTGTTCACTATAAGGAAACAACCATGATAACAAAAGTGTATATTCCCTGACCTTTGACCTGAAGTACTTTTTTATTTGAAACTTGCAACAGCTAGGCATTGAAATTAGCAACAGCTTCGTACGTACTGAACTAATTTGCAGCAACACGTACTGAACTAAGTTAGGTTATGCTCATCGTTCCAACATGCTTAGTGATAACCACCTAGCAAGCTGATCAAACATGAAAAAATTGAAGTGCTACTGCTAATCGTACTATTCTGAATGTGAAAATCTATTTAATTGGCTCTTCTCTAATTGTACACTTGCATAAATCTCAGATCTTGCAAATTACAGTATAACCATAAAAATCATGCTTTGACTCCTATAGGGCCTTTTGCACTTTAATATGACTAATAATTTGCCTTAATATCACAGATTGTATTACTACCTTTCTAAGTGAATGACATTCAAGAAGGTCATTAAATAAAACCAAGAAATCCTTCTGGTATTGGAGTGTAGAAAAGTTGAGACTATAAAACCAAAAGGTTATATTTACGTTTATTAGAGAAGGTTCTTTACTTTTTATAGGAAAACACAAAATGTTGCGATGTAGAGTCTAGGTGGTGGGCCTCCTTGATCCACTTGGTGGATGAGGGCGACTCCGGTCCTGGCACCCATAGTGCCAGTGATCCAAAAATCATAGGGCCTGGATATAGCTCTAGCAGACGTATGCGGCTTGCGCATCGAGCTTGGTCGTCTCGAGCATGGAGATAGGCGAGTTGTAGACCAAGAGCTGGTACAGAGATAGGCGAGTTGTAGACAAGAGCTGGTGGGCAGCAAGAAACGCATGCACACCAAAGAACAAATCTGAGTCACATGCCTACTTCTATTGGTTTCTACAAAGAGCGGCTAGCTTAGATCTTAGACCAGTCGGTCACTGTCGAGGTCGCCAAGGTGATCTTACAGCACCGCCGTGGGGATTTCTCATGATTTTATGTAGGCAAGCCGCAAGCGGTGGTGGTGATTGGCTGGGTGGTGTCGCTGCCTTGGGAAGAGACGAAGTGATGGTAAAAGTAAGCAGGATCCGATGATTCTTCCGTGGGGATAGCCAAAGTCAAGATGTCGACTACAGACTCGTCGCAGACTTGCAGTGAACCTGGATGCGGCGAGCCTGATTTGTGGATCGATGGCGGGTCTTGACTTTGTTAGGCTGGGATTGGATGGTTGCGGAGGGTGGTGTGCTTGGTTGGGTTCCCATGGAAGAATGTGGCCTCCTCGTGGATCTGGTCATGCCCATCCTAGAGAACATTGTGTCCCTAACTCCCTCGAGGAGCAAGGACAGTGCAAGCGGCAGCAGGGGGTAGGGGTAGATGTGGGGAGGGATGTCGGCGGCTGCTCGAGGTCATCATGATGAAACCCTTGACGTCCCATCTTTATCAATGGAAGTGGAAGAGCACGAAGTCGAGATTGGATAGGAGTTTGAGTTCTTTTTGGCACCGATCGGTTCCCCACTTTAGAGATGTATTTTTTTTGCGTGCGAGCAAACAGTGGGTTGATTCTAAAAGGGATAGGCACTTTTCAACAGAAGTGCATGACGGACCAAAAATATGACCTCATTTTATTCGTTTGATAGATATCGTATTATTCGTTATTGTTCGTTCGGTGAAATTTCCTAATATTTGATTGTTGTGTTTCTAATTAGAGCACCCCATAATCACCCAATATGAGGGGATGATAAATGAAAGATACTGATTATAAATTTTAAAGAGCCCGTGGCAACGCACGGGCGTTATAGTAGTTGAAATCTATGAACAAATCAGGTGTCTTCTGACGCGTCCTGAATTCTGACGGAGCAACATATGCTGGCTAAGAGGTGGAGTTCCGAAATACAAAGTGCATTATTTGTAGCAGCAGAGCATTTCCGGATTGTGTTTTGAGGAAGTTTTGGATAAGCTTCTTCAGGCCGATGAACAGCACAATGCATCCTTGAAATTGTGTCTTTGATTTGCCTTCAGATGTCAAGGAAGTGAAAAGCAATAATCATTTTCAGCTCACAAGACTAGAAAACTGAAGTAAGAAGCAGCGAAACAGACTAGTATACCTGTTGACTGCTATCATTTTTTTTTTGGGACAGGAAATTGACTGCTACAGTTGACATGACAGCAAAGGATGAGGCTCTAAAGTGAAAGCAAACCTGTCCAGGAACTGGCATAAGACAGTTTCTTATACTCGCAGAAAAAAAGAACAATATCACTTCAGTATGTTAATTCTAACATGATCTACTCGCCCCTAAAAAACTTCAACATGATGTATTGTAGAAGTATACCTCAAAAGCAGTACAGCGATATCCTTGTGGAGGTACAAGCTCATGCTTAACGAGACAACGACTAGCCAATTCACATCTTGAAAACTAATGCCAGCCCTTAGCTTGCTTGTCGTGAGCATTCTACACTGACCGTTCAGCTCCTCGCTGCAAAGCGAGATGTCCAACTCTTCCAGCGAAGGTGGAAGGCCCGCTTCCGGCAGCCTTGACACATTCGGACATCTTCTGTATGTCAGCAAACAGATCAAATTATGATAAGGTTCTGACGTGAAAGCAATCCTGTCGAGGAGCTGGCCTAAAGTCAGTTTTTGCTGCTTCCACACACAAAAAGAAAAAGGCACCGCAGTACAGTAAACTCTGGGCATAACATGATTTATGCTAGAAATATACCTCAAAAGTGTACAACTACATCTGTTGTGCAGGTTGTGCTTGACAAGCCACCGAGTAATCAGTTCACATATTGGTCGTCAATTTTGACCTTTAACTTGCTTGACACTAGCGATTTGGATTGACGTTTCAGCTCCTCACTGCCCCGGAAGACTTTCAACTCCTCTAGGAAAGGCGGGAGGTCCGGCAATCCTGAGATGCTCGGACAAAATGAAATATCCAACACCTGGAGAAAGCGAAGTCTGTGCAGGCCTGCAGGAAGATCTTTGAGATATTTGTAACACATAAATCGGAGCTCTGTAAGGGAACTGAGGAGCAGAAGCCCTGTCTCTTCCTCATCTGTTAGTCCTTCTGCTGGTGTTTCTTTTTCAAAACCACTAATAACTAAGCTCTGGAGTGATGTGAGTTGCTTGCAGAAAGACGTGGCAAGGAAAGAGAAGTCACTAATAGAAAGATATTCCAGTTGAGGGCATAATTCGTAGTCCTGCACTGGCAAACCCTCCAAACATGAATGCAAGCAAGGGCATTCCCGTAGATACAAATGCATGAGGCTGCCAAGGGATTGAAAGCCCTCCAGTGTAGAGAGTGATGTGCAGCTCCGAATATCCAACATTAGCAGTGCCGTGCAGGAGTGCAGCTGTAGAGATTTCAAATTTGGGGCGCCCCTTACTTCCATAATGCAGAGGGAACGGGATTGCAAGACATCTAGTGTGCCAAGCGATTCACATGTACATACCTTCAACTTTTGCAGTGCCGTGCAGGAGTTCAGCTGTAAAGATTCCAATTCTGGGCAGTTCTGTACATCCAATTCCGTTAGTGCTGGCGCATATTGCACAATCAATGATAGCCACTCCCATGCTATGCCGCATGACCGGATCATTATATGTTTAAGAGATGGGATGGCATTGTATTTTGCAGCTGTCAAATCTTCACGGGCATGCTCTGGTGGAACATCGAAACTGGAAATCCCTGGACAATACACTATTCTCAGTGTCTTTAAGGATACAAGTTGACTTAATCCTTCTAATGAAATAAACATTAGATTTTTGCAGTAACCTATTATCAACTCTGTCAGGAAACTTAGATTATGGAATGCCAAAATCTTTCCATCTAACACCAACAGCTCATCAGAAAGCACCTCAAAACGATCCTTGTTAGAATCATATTCATGTTCATAATAATCAGATCTACCAGGATCCTTGCCGATGATTAAACTTCCAAAGGACGATGCCTCTATACTTGGAAAATTCGAAACTCCCCTCATGGAAATTCTAGAAACAATACTTGAAGATGGTAAAGGGTGTGGTACCAGCAAAAGAGGACAGTTGTGGATAACAAGTTCCCAAATACGTGGCAACCATGACTTCTTCTCAGTTTTAAATTTATGGCCGTCCCCAAACAGATCAAACACCTTCAATGAAGTGCAATTCTTAATTTTCAGAACCCTTAAACAGGAGTTCAACCCCCTCATATAAGTGCAGGAGCATGTCTCCAGCTTTTTCATCTTAACTAACACCAGCTCCTCTAACGAAGGAACTGATATTTTTACTACTTTTGGCATGCCGCTTAACTTTAATTTTCTAAGAAGGGGAAGCAATTGCAGAGATGGAAGTATCCGCCATTTTCTACAGTTCTCCAAATGCAGAGTCTGTAAGGAGGTAACAGAGATATTGCATCTGTATCCAGATAGCCAAGATGGAGAGGTGGCACCATTGTATCCAAATATCTGAAGATGCTTTAGGTTTTTATGTGGTTGAAGACCCTCAAGCACCTCTTTTTGCAAGCACTCCTCTGTTTCTATGCTGGTAGAAGGTTCAGAGCACGTGACGTTCTCAACATCTAAAATATTCAGGTTGATATCCTCCCAGGACAAGTGCAGCTTTTCTAAGTGCCATTTGTCAAGCAGTCCTGCTCCACAAGCCTCCTCCTGAGTCTTAACATTTTGAAGTTGAGAAACCCCAAGTTGGACAAGATCGTTCATGCATTGAAGTTCTATAATCTGAAAGCCATTGGAATCTTGTATGCTGAAATTGTTTAGTGTCTGAAGTGAGGTCAATTTGCCAATTCTATCAATGGAAGTTGCAACAAGATGCCGCAAACTGACAAGATTATTCATGCCATCAGGTACATCAAGATGAGTGCTTGAGCCGACATCTAATACTTGAAGGTGACAAAAATTGCTCAAAACCTGAGGCAAACCCCCCCTCGCCTCATTGGCCGTCAGTTTTAGATAGCGAAGATGAGTAGGATTAACAGAACTGCACATGAGGGAATTAAAATCTGCAAAGGTTGCAGATATTTGCAGCAGACGTAAATTAGGAGCCTTCCGGAATATGTCTTGGAAGGACTGGAAGAAAGAAGACTTGTAGTGCCCGATAAACACCAACGACCTCAGTTTTGTAACTACTGGTGCAATTGTATTTCTCAAATTTTCTATAAACTTGTTAATCTGAGATGTGTTCCAATACGGATATTTGCTCCATACTATTGACAAATGTTGTACAGTTAGTAATATATCATTGCACTGTAGACCATCTATAATTGCACAGTCAGTTTTTGAAACCATCCTTGCAAAATCATGCATAAGACCACACAAAACATATGAAATTTCTCTTCCAACTTGCTGAAAATAGCCCATGTTCACCAAATCTGCCAAATAGTCCATTCCTATCTCCTCTAATTTCTTACTTGGATGGCTCTGTTGGACAAATCCTTGTGAAATCCAAATACGGACCAACTCCTCACCAAGAAACTTATAACTGTCGGGGAATATAGAACAATACGAGAAGCATTGGTGTAGATGGTACGGCAACTGATCATAGCTACGCTTCAAAGAAGCCATGATGCCTCCACTGAGCCCCAACAATTTCCAATCTTCGTCCTTGAGAATTTTATTCCAGTGATCAACAGTAAGATCAACTCTTAATAGTTCCCCTGCAGTTACTGCTGCTAATGGGTTACCCTTTAGCTTGCCTGCTATTTCCTGTCCAATGTTCGTTAGATTTCCATGCTCTTCATAGTTCTCTTTACCAAATGCTCGTGCTTTGAGCAATAACCACAATTCGTCATCTTCCAGCGCACCTAACACAACTGGTTCAGTCATTCCTATCCTTTTTGCAACAGAGAGATTTCTAGTTGTCACAAGGATCACGTTGCCATTTGGATTGTCTGACTTGAAAGGAGCAAGTATTAGGTCCAATCTGCGAATGTTCTTGTCATCCCAGACATCGTCTAAAATAAGTAGAACCCTCTTTGATTCAATATGAGTTTTCAAGACCTGCTGAAGTTTGTCAAGGCTGCATAACCCTTCGTGTTTTTCTCGAGGGACAATATCTAATATCTCTCTCGTCAGTACCATTTCATCAAAGTTGTTAGACACCCAAACCCATATGCTGTGGTCAAAATGGTCTTGCACTTTCGGATCGTTATATACAAATTGCGCGAGAGCTGTCTTCCCAGTACCTCCAATGCCTACAATAGGCACAACAGTTACACTGTCAGATTTACCAGCTGTCATCAACTTTATGATGGAGCTCTTCTCTTTGTCTCTCCCATACACTTTGCCTTGAAGAAGACTTGATGTTCTTCGGCATGGATCTGAGGCTGTACTTTGATGGAGAGATGAACTTGCACCAGAGTGTGACCCAAACATGTTGAGATCCTTTGTCACATCCCCTCGGATGCCTTGCAACTGATGAGTTATTTTCTGTATCTTACTGGAAATTTCGTCTTTATTCCAAGGGTGAGCAACAGCTGCGGTGATTTGTGTTGGCTCTGGATTCGTTCCCATCCTTGGTATGCTGGGTGAATTACTTACAGCAACGGGGGTAGCATTTTCAGTAGCATCATCCATGCTGTGAGAAGAAAAAAGGCAAGGGATTGTTAAGCATATGCGTGTTAAGTTGTGAGCACTTTCAAAGAATAAGATGAACCAAGTGTATAACATTCAGCTTTCATGACGTAAACTATGTCCTAAAGCAATTCAAATGCAATTTCCCTTCGTAACAAATAAAAGTCCAGCTGCACATCTCTTCGCAAAGATGTAGAATAAGATGTGTGTCGTTGCAATTTGTAGAAATGAAGAAATGTACGTCGTTTTTTGAGTTTGAAACCGTACCTTGAATGGCTTGGCGGCTGGGGACGTGCTCCTCGCGTATTCTTACACTTGGCACTATTGGAGTGAGTCATCAAGACTCTTGGCCCTTGTTTACCGTCGTATTTAAGTTTCTTTTTACAGTGTCTACATTCTGCCCCCACGGTTTTTCCATCAGTGTCATATATTTCCTCAAAATCAACCCAATGTGGGGACCTTTTTTTGCCACGACCTCTTCTCGGCAGTATATTATCACCATCGTCCATCGATGTGCCATGATCTACTCGCGCTGCTTCATGCATGCCTTCGGGCTCCTGCAAAGTAACTGCGCCAAAAGAAGAGGGCTATTAGCGTGGTCCTGCTAGACCAGAAAAACGATATTATCAAGGTGAGGTCCTTCGGCGGCTAACCGGTGTTAGTCACTGTGGCTGCGGTGCAAGACTGGATAACACCGTCAGAGGCGAAGCGGTTGTGCGCGTTGGATGAAGACAGCAGCGGGTATTGGCCTGCTGGGAGATGGACAAGGTGTTGGTGAGTGGTGACTGAAACAAAGATAATTTGATGATTGATGTGATCAACCACGTCTAAAGCTTGCGCTCGATAGCCCAATTTTTTTGAATTCTAAGGGCAACTCTAGTCGATCCTAATAAATGTCTAACTCCCAAAAAACTGGCCGCTTTAGGGAATTAACCCACTTTAACCCTCCTCGCATGTCATCGTGTGCCTCCTCCACAACCGCCCCCAGGCCCCGCCACAATTGACCACTATCACAATGATCGGTGGCAATGACAGGGACATCGAGGTGCCATCATTGAGGAAGCATGTTCGTCCCGGCAGCAAGACAATGTCGACAAATAACGCTGTGTCGATCTTAATTAATCTATTCGTAAATTACATTGAAATAAAAAATGATTAAAATGAGACACAATATATTGATACTGAAATAAAAGATGTCCTGTTTGGTAAAAAAAGATTATATTTAACCTTCTCCTTTGTTAAAAAATATTGAAGAAAAAAGTGCATAACATTACCACATAAATTGGGAAACTAAAATGGCGGAGACAAGATATGCCCCCCCCCCCCCCCCCCACACACACACACGTACACATTAATGTTTTCTTTTTACATGAGTCTTGATGGCCCGAAATAAATTGCATGCATAAGCGTTTTGCTTATGTTTTTAAAAATAAAAAACTGTAGGTAGGGGCCGGGTTTCCCCTCCCAATTTCCTTCAAAAAAATTGTGATTGTACATAATAATAATACATTTTTTGCTATGTCTCAATATAATTTCGTATGTACCAGTTTTCAAGATGAACATCAAAAGAATAAACTCTGACAGTGGCTCAAGACGCAAGTAGCACATGGCAAAATGAAGTGGCGGCATGGAGTTTCTGCTTACGAGCTCACATGGTCCCTCATGAACAGTAAAAAAGAATAATAAAATAGATTAAAAGAATCTGAAATTTGTTAGGAACAAACATTGAAGAATTCAAAACATGGGTGCAAATTTTCATGAAGAAACAACATTCCAGAATGCGTCCGTGAAAAAACAAAATTGATGCTCCAAAAAGTCTGTTTTTTAAAGTATTTTGGAGCATTGATTTTGTACTTTTAAGGAAGCATTTTTGGAATGTTGTTTCTTCATGAAAATTTGCACGCATGTTGATAATTAGTCAATGTTTGTACCCCGAAAAATTCAGATTTTTTTGATTTTTTTACTAATTACTTTCGAACAGGGGCGGAGCCAGGCCCCGGGCACCCAGGGCCCAGGCCCGGGGCGTGAGGAATGGTTTAGCCCTATACCTATGCATATTTCGTACTGGGCCTGGGGCGCAGCCCAGCACAGCCTGGGCACACACAAAGCCTGAAGCCTTGTACGAAAGCTCTATCCCTTCCAATCGCCCAAATTGCCGACCTAGAGACAGATCACGCGCACGCACCGCCGCTTGCCCTGCTCGGCGCTGCTGTCCGCCGTCTTCCTCACGATCTCGACTACCCCTGCCCCCTCCTTGGCGCTGCATGCCCTCTTCTATAGTCCTGGCCCAAAATGTCGTACTGTTGCGATGCTGCCGGGGCGCCTGTCCCTGCATCCACAATGCGCACATGATTCCACCCCTACTGCTAGCCTCCCCGGTCTAAGCCCCGCCCCCTGGCCCCTGTGTTGCTGCTGCAGCCGCCGGGCACTCCATTCTCCAACATTGGTAGGTTTTGCGTGCCTATATCGAATATAAATTGCATTGAAATATACTGTGTATATGTATTGATTGATCTTAAAATGATGCATTTTTATATCAATTCGATTTCATGTTTTAGAAAAAATAGACGATGAAGAAACTGTTTTTTATCGGTCCCATAAGTCATAACAGGAGTGTCTATTTTGTTGGATTGTTATACATTGAGTTGATATTCTAGTGCAATTGGGTCTGTGAGCTTTTCATATGCGGTATCTTTTACGGCGGTGAAGAACTTTTGTAGTTTTTATATGCTATGGAAAGTTTCCATGTTGCTGGAAAAAAAATTAGGCCCGGGGTTTGCATCAATCCTGGCTCCGCCACTACTTTCGAACTTACTGTTAATTGAAGGTGTATATGAGCTCGCAAGCAGGGTACTTTCGCCGTGGTTCCACCCATAGTAGCCGGAAACGGGGAACGATGGGCCGTCCCTTGATCCGGATTCATCGACCCGGAATCAGATTCGGGAACGAGGGTCGATTCGGTAAGATTCGATGCAGATTCGGTGTTTCCGCAGCCAGATCGTCGATTCAGGTTCGGCGACTCGACAGTCTTGGTTCTTGAATCGATCGAGTAACCAAAAGGTCAGCCATATCAATCATGAACTCCTCACTTTAATTTCTGCCCCGTTTTTTTCCACTCCCCTAAATAATTCCTTGTTCTGCTCTTCAATTACTCTAAGGCTCCTAATAAATTTTCCATTGGGAAGGAGATGATATATTTTAGTCTTCATGAATCAACGATGTAGCCAGTTCCCTGTATAAGTACTCCCTCGGTCCCTCCCAGCCAGTTGCTCCCCGCACCCGTAAAGATTCACGTTCCTCGTTCCATGGTACCGTACCGGATTCATCGTACCGGAATTGATTGGATCACGTTTTCGTTTTAGAAAAATCGTTCTAGAGATGTATACCCCCACTGTACCCTATTTTTTCCAGCCCCCGACTCTCGTCCCCCGTTCCCGTTCCTCGTTCCCACCGTACCGGAAACATGACAACTATGGTTCCACCTAATGGCTACCGAGGCCGTGACAAGGGACAAGGGAGGAGGGGATGCCATGCGCCATTCTCGACGAGGGGCGGCAGCGGTGCCCTCCTTCCTCGGCACGCAGGAGAAAGACTCGTCGCGATAGAGGTGATGACGTGATGTGGTCGTAGCGAATTCACGTGGCACCACAGGCTTACAAGCGGGCCCAGATTGTCGGAATGTAAAAATTCGAAATTGCAGAACAAATGCGGCATAGCTAGAGAGTTTACTTGGATCTTTTTCATGGCATTACTGGAATGAATCAAATTCTAATTTTACTGGAATTTGAAATAGAAACCATTTCTGTGAATCAAATTACCTCCTTCGAGTTCGACCTGCTGTTGAAGTCTGTAGTAGTCGAGCTCGTCGACCGCGTCATCGGCGTCGAAGAGCTTCTGCTTGATCGCGGCGAGAGACCTAGCCAGCCTCCTGTTGCCTACCGCCCTCCCCTTGACATAAGAGACCGTCGCCATGACTTCATCGATCTCAGATTTGAGCGCCTCGATGTCACCGCCAAGCCCCTCTTGGCGGATCCACGCGTCCAGCTTGTCCATCTGCAGGGTCTGGAGGATGTTGTCCGCTCGCCATTGGGCCGCGCCCTCCAGAAAGGCGTCTTCCATGGCCTCCCTCAGAGCTTCTTCCTCCATCAGAGCCGCCTCTTCTCGGGCGATGGTCAACGGTGGGAGGTGTGGAGTGCCGAATGGGAGAGCAGTTTTCAGGGAACAAGGCCGGGGGATCTCTCTTAAGCAAGCTATAGGTGGTGGTGGGCCGCAAAGTGTGTATGTGGGCTGGGCCGCAAAGTGTGTATGTGGGCTGGGCCGCTAGGCTACTGGCGGAACATTTTTTTTTCAGGGAACGCAGACTTGTGTCGCGAACTGCTTGCTCTGAAGAGGAACGACCGTGACACTCAAAATTCAGTTCACGCGTATGCATTCAGCATTCTCTATTTTTTTTTCTATTGCAAATATCCATCCACCATACAACTGCCACAATCCTTCCGTTTTATTCAACTGGCCTCCCCCCTTTTCCATTTCAAACAGAGTGGATCAAAAATTCGAAAAGAAGTGGATCAAAGTACAACAAAATTCAGCCGACTTATTACAGGCCATGGAATTTACAGTGATTACAGTTTGTATCAGGACAGTATAAAAGTACAAACCTTGGTAAAAACTCTCATAATAAAATTACAGAGCATATAATAATGTAAACAAAGATTGCATTACATCCCCGCAGAAAAACAAAAAGAAGATAACATTACATCCTTGCAACAACAAAAAAAGATAACATGACATAATCCGCTAGATCAACAGTATTCGTATGCGGATCGATGGACAAACTTACTGCATGAGCTTCTTCTAATATTTCCAAATACAGGGAAAGCACCGTGATCATAGCTAGGCTCATGGCTGCTAGTACTTTGGCATGGCAAAACCACCGAGGCCACCAACGAGGACGAGGAAGAGGACGGAAACCACCATGGCCACCCTCCCGTAAGCCTGCCGGCGATGGTCGTGCAGGTCGCGTGCCACCCAAAAGCCCAGCGACGCCTCGACGAAGCCGAAGAGCGCCACGGCCGTCAGCAAGGCGTAGTACAGGTAGAAGGCCACCTTACCATGGTGCAGGAACATACCGTCGGGCTTCTTGAAGATGAACAACCGCAGCGCCGCCGCGGCCTGGCAAACGCCTCCAGGGATCAGCGCCAGCGGAAGCTTGGTGCAGTCGCGGCCGGCCTCCGCTATGGCCCTCGCATTGCTCTCCACATCCATGGCGGCCTAGCTACGATCTGCGACTTTGTGAGTTGTCTGCTGGCAGCGTGTAGAGGGGAGAACTGTTAATTTGGAGCTTCAGAGCGTGGCGAAAATGGCGGACGGGGGGTGGCTCTTTATAGACGAGGGGGTGGACGGGGAGACGGGGCCGGGAACACGAGCACGAAATCGAAAAACACGAATCCATGTTAAGAGTCAGCTGCGAAGCTCCAGGCCATCCCTTTCTTCTTTATTCAGATTCAGACAGGAAATTTCTACCCCGGTCCAAATGAGCACGAACACGAACACGAGCATGAGCACGAACACGATTACAGGAGCCATGGTTGGGTGATAGAGCGATAGGTCTCAACTGGCAGCAGCGTCACATGTCACATCAAAGCTTTATTATATTATAAAATTCCATTTCTAGGCTCTTGACTGAGGGAAGCAATGGCAGCTAGCGTCACAAGACGACGAGCACAAGCACAAACACGAACCAGGCTATTACACATCAATCAAAGGAATGATGTCGTGCTCGATCAAACCTTAGCTACGTCTTGACCAAACACAATGGCCTTTGTGTGTGATGAGATGACTGTATTCAACTTCTGAAAAATAAAGGAGCGCCTATACATCATGCACCATAATATTTTGTTTGCATCAGCCGCTTTTGTTCAGGACCGTTAGATCTTCATCCGAAAACAGATTGTGCATTGTTTATCTTCACCTCCCTCTTCTTCGTCACGTAGCCGATGGCTGACCCAGCCCTAACCGCCTACCTCTGCCCCCGGCGACTGGCGGCTGCTGCCACCTTGCCGCCCTGCCCTCCCCTTTGACCTCCTACCACCGTTGTGCTGGCCACTACCCCGACCATCCTTCTAAGTCTCGCCCTGATTAACAACTCCGCGACACCCTCCACCCCCACCCTCGACCCCCTGTTAAGTTTCTTACTCGCTCCAGCTGGCTATCGCCCACTCCCGCTCGTACACAGCTCTATCTCGCCATGGTCGGCGCTCCTCACGCCGTCCCCGCCTTCGGTCTCGAGCGAAATGTATGACGCACAAAACAAAGGTATCTACTAATTAATAGACACGGAAAAATAAAATTGAACATCTGAAATGGGAGCATAAATACCTCACCTTTTAATTAAGGAGAGAATCACCAGTTAATTAACAGAAACTTGGCAAAAACCGTTATAATAACACACCCAAGCACACTAGGCACCCTTGACCGACCTGACTACCAAAACACACTTCACAAGCTGGTTGCCTGTGAACATCATCGTCACTACTTCTCATCGAGCAAGTAACTTCGACTCGCCATATCATACCACAAATGGAGCCGGCATCACTTAAGCCACACAAAGCACACTTTGGCGTATGCCAAACAACTGGCCACACACACCAGCAACAAGACAATTTCAATTTTGAAGACGAGCAAGATAGGTGAGATATGCTCGGTTGGCTCCGTAAGTTCCAACTCCATCGATCAATGTAGAGGTCGAGAGTGTCCTCCTTTTTGAAACAATAAAGAACTTATCTCTTGTCCAAATTAATACACAGGTTAGATACAACAATTTCAACTCCATCAATCGATTTGGACACACGGACACAAAGATGTATCTCGATGTTTACTCCCTTGAATGAGAGCTAATTAGCATTAGAAGGATAGAAATTCCATGAAGGGAATCCAACACCACAATGGATCACCTTCTCCTCCTTGAGATATTACCATTAAGGCAATTCTCAACTACTCATGGTAGTCCCCTGTTCAAGAATTTATCCGATTAACCAGTTAACTTGCCGATTAATCTCTATTCATAGGGTCACTGAGTAGCCGATAAACTGATAAATCGGTCGATTAATTGATTAAATAGCTGATTAACTTGCCATTTAGCATATTAATCCCTACTCGCCAACCAACCGAGCGCCTACAAGTTAATGGTTTCCTCAACAATCTGGTAGACTCTGAAGCGGTCTCCAAACCTTTACAAACAATGTGGTAATCACAAATCGATTTCTCATCGAAGACTCTTACCGCCTAAAGGTCTCCAACCTCTAAGAGTAACAAAAGAATGTCATGGATAAAAAAATTGATTAGTTTTCTTTTGCGGGTAAAAAAAATTAGTTAAAGTGTAGGGAATGAGTGGATCTTGCTTTGAAATGTTTCCCTCTTGAATCTCACCAAGAATCTCTTCAAGAATCAAACGACTATGGTTTGAGAGAAGTGGGAGAAGTTGGTGAAGGCTAGATCTGAAATAAGTGCCCAACAGGTGGGAAATAACTTTGGTTTCTGGTTGTATCTTAGTATCTACACCCTATATGAGGAAAAAAAATACAAAATAATCAAAATACTTCAGAAGTTTGTATAGAATTAACTTGACTTTCTTTTGCACTAGTATATGAATTTCCACAAATAAAAAACCAGGGTTTGACTTCTGGACAAAAAAAATTATTTGCTATTATGGATGACTATTCACACTATTTTTGGCCGAAATTTTGTTTTTAGAGGTCAAAGGGGGGGTTTTCCTTTTGTGGAATGTTTTTCACAAGTACTCCCTCCGTCCGGAATTACTTGTCACGGAAATGGATGGAAATAGATGTATCTATAACTAAAATACGTCTAGATACATCCATTTCTATGACAAGTATTTCCGGACGGAGGGAATACAATGGAAGGTCAAAATTTATTAAAAAATGTTTCAGATTTTTTGACCTTTTACTTATTTGCTATTTTTCATATAGGGTATAGATACACCGAGAAACCAGACGTCCGCGTCTCCAAGAGGTACCCTATCCGGCACTGGGCAGTGGATACCACACAAGCTCAGGGGAAAGAAATTAAATAGACTTCAGAATATGACCGGCTGCTGACTATATCTGTCCATCAAAACGCCCTCAAACGTCGTTTGCAGTAAAAGAGAAAAGCCAACACAACACGCATCATGCTTACTGTCACGTTTAGAAATGAAACACTCCATAAGGTTTTTCTTTTGCCTTGAGCAGAAGCTTCTGCGCACGAACTCACCTTGTCGGTTTACTTCATCAGTAGTACTGTAAGAGAGAAACATTTCATTCATTACATTCATGCACGGTTCAGGAAAGCACATATTTCCATCCCCACGGATTTGCATACGGCTGCATCTAAATGCTGGTTCGGTAGCTTATACAGAGAACAGGAAGCCTGCAGAACTTGGATAACGGCATGTGAAATGCCAGATTGTTTGCTCAGAAAATAACATCAACAAATTCCATATCAGCTAATGGAAGCCTATATTATAACTTGCTGCCTCTTCTACACGGAGTCCTTTTTGGCGTTTCTGTCCGATGGAAGGAACTGCTTTGCATAGTCGTGAACCTTTGATCCTGAACCTGACTGGTGATCATAGTACTCCACAAGCGCAGAACAACCCAAGGCAGCCAGAGTGAGGGCCTGAGCGTGAAGCCTGCCAAGGTAGAAGAATTCAAATTAAATTAAGTATGTGTATAGCCAAAACATGTTAGATTTGACTACACAAAAAGGTCAAGTAAACAATGCAAACTAATCGTGGAGATGCACAAGGACATTGATAAGATCAGTCAAAAAAGAACAATGCCACCAGTGATAACAAGGATGTAGACAAACAAATTGAATGAAATCACAGGAACCTAAAAGATTAACAGTTGGAACTTAAAGATTAACAGTAGGAACCTAAAGGCTTAGCAGGACATCTATAAGATCAGTCAAGAACAATACAAGTAGGTAGATTAATGAAGTATCACAGGAACCTAAAGCGTTAATAAAAGGTCTGATAAGTATTCAGAATAACCCCCCCTGCAACTCTCATCCACGAGAGGGCAAAACAAAAATCCAGAGGTGCTCAAGCCTACATCAAGTCAGAACCATACTAATTCAGATGTGTGTTATTGGGATCCCATTATAGCTGGCTGGCTTAAGATAAATCTGGATGTGAGTTTCAATAGTCATTCTGCCAAGGAAGTTTCGTGTCATGATAAGAGACTAACTGGGATAACTTTTTCTGTCACAGTGGAAGTTTCTGGGTGCAGTTGAAGCAGAATGCCTAACTGATTTTTGTTTAGAGGGATCTATGTGGCTGCTTAGTGGACCCAGCATCAGGTAATCTTGGGCCCTTGGCAAACAGATTGTCTACCGGTTGTTCTGTCTCTTTTTCAATCTATTGGTGAGGATAGATCTTATGTTCATGATATCATCAAGGATATTTGTGCGATCATGGCTGCTCTTGCGGATTCAAGAATCATAAAAGTTCATCACCAGACCAATTAGGCAAGAGGCGGTTGGGCTGTGGTTTTTTACATGGGTTGGCTTCGACCTGCCTATCAGATAACATAAGATTGTAATAACATTGATCACTGAATGTATCCCTCCTTTAAAAGAAAATCATCTTCTAGAGGTATGGTAAATTCTTGGTGAGTTCCTCTTCTAACATATAGGCAGTCTTGCATTTCTATGAGGGATAGTAGAGATTATGTGTCAATACGCAGAATCGTCACTGACACCTAGAAAGATATGTACAACAAGCTAATCTTTCCCTACATATAACGACCTAGTGATATACAGTAATTTTTTAAAACTGAGGAGAAGGGTGCTATCACGAGAAATGTGTTCATTACAGTTTATAGGTCTGGTGACAGAAAACTATTTCTGACCTTTTACATTGAACGCAGTGATGAGGTTGACTAGCTAGAACCCTTTTTCGGTCACAATGATGAGGTATACTAAGCACTAATATGGGTTACAGCTAGTTGACAACTGACACCGTGTGGACCATGATGTGAGTATACTAAGCACTCATATGAGTATTACCAAGGACTTCCATGACATTATTACCCCAAAGACATACTGGAAAACTAAAACTGCACTGTTTAAGCCTCTGATCACATAAAAGCAGCTACCTCCCTTAACAAATTCACGTCATTATCAGTTTTGGGATATTGTTGCATAAATAGCTCTAAGATCAAGTTAATAGATCTATTTAGAATGTAGTGTGTGCATAATACTCCTGACTGAGGTGCCACTGATTACAGGGAAAGAAATTCGTGTTTCTTTGTTTCTGCATTCCGTTCAACCTATAACCACATCTTGTCCTACGAATTCATACCATCCTTGTGAATTTGTGATACACTACTCCAGAATTGAATACTCGCATCCTTGTTTACCAACAGTAGAGGGGCACACCACAGGTACCCATTAGTCCAGTACCCACCACAACTACAACTCCACGGGCATTGCTGATGGGAGCTAAGCCGATTTCAACTTGGCAGGCAAAATTAACACACAGTTCATGCATCATTGCTGGAAGTAAATCAACTTCAACATAGAAATTCAACTCAGGAGACAAACAAGGCAGGTTGAAATGCACAATTGACAGCAGTTCCCCCTCCCACCAGACAGAGGAAACGGACCTGGCGTGGATGAGCTTGACGCTGGTCTTCATCCCGGGCCTGGACCAGTTGTAGGCGATGGATCCCGCGATCCCCGTGAGCCACAGCGTCCCTGCAAAACCCACACAACAAAAAAGGGGATCAGATTCAATTCAATTCAATCACACAGCAAGGAACGACACGAAAAGAAAGAGGAGAAGCCCCGGCGGCGGGAGGGGGAGCTCCCCGCGGCGCACCTACGGCCCGCAGCTTGTGGTCCACGACCCACCCCCTCATCGCCTGCAGCGTCCCCTTCTCCTCCGCCATTCCTTCCGCCGAAAGGGATTCGAAAGCTTGTGCTATCAGATCGAGCTCTCCGGTTCCAATCTGTCTGCGCGTGTGCTTCTGAGACGGTGGGCTGGGTGGGGTGGGGTGGGGGGAGGAGGAGTAGAAGTAGAGGGGAAAAGGGTTTGGGGCTCTGTGGGTGGGGGCGGGGGAAATGAGTCTACTGCCGGCACGATACCGCGGTCCGCGATGGGCGGTGGAGGCTGCGCCGCCACCAACGTGGCTCGTGGTTTTCGTCGTCTTCGTGGCGGAACCGGGAGCGGGGCCGGATGCCGTGCGGGGGAATGGTGTGTGTCCTCTCCTGTGGTTGCTGATGGCACATCGTTCATCCAACATTCAGATTTTAGATTTAAGTAATTCTGCGCTAGATTTTTTTTTGGAAACTGAGAATCTATTATAAGAGCTAAAAGCACCTCAAATGTAATAAAAATTGCAGTTAGATCCCTAGTCTACTGAATGACCACTACCGCCGCTAGAATGAGCTGACGACACGACGATGTCGATGCTCTTCTACCGGAGCCAGCTTGACCTTGTCGATGACAGTCAGACAGTCTCCATCCACGTGCCCCTAAGGACCAGCGCCTTAAAGTTTGTGGCCGTCGTTGTTGAACTCTTGGATAGATCTGAAGCACCTGACACCAAATCTCGGTGTTGCACATGCACGGCGAGAAACCCTAACATCGCCGCCTGAAGGAGACGGTGAAATCTACGGCGGAGCTCCGTCGACTACGTCTAGACGGACAAACTCAAGCAGAATCGGAACCCAGAAGACAAACTTTAAGAAGAAGCGTTGCCATCCACCCGGACACCGCATCCTGCGAGGACGAAAAAAAACCTAACCTAAACTACTAGCCGGAGTGGAGGCATCGGAATTTCACTCCCTGACACCAGCCGCCGGAGCGGCAGGCAGATGGGGAACAATCCACGGGCTCGCCTGTGAAGCTTGGAGGGGACGAGTTTGTCCTAGCCGCCGAGGGAAAGGGAAGAAAATGTCTATTTAGTTTTTTTTAGCATCAGTACAGACACAAGCGTTCATATACACGCGCATACACTCACCCATATGAACGCACACACGCACACCCTACCCCTATGAGCACCTCCGAGAGACTGAGCCGGCATATCATCTTGAGATTTACGAAGTCACCGTAGGCGCTTCGTCGTCGATGGGAACGTCTCCTCCCACTAAAAGCGCATCGGCGGAAATCCTGAAATAAATCCAGGAATAATGCGAGCACCAGGATTTGAACTCTGGTGGGTTGGGAATACCACTGTCCACCTAACCAACTCAACCACAGGTTGATTCGCATGTCTATTTAGTTTATGCCACTACCAACTTCATGATTTGTCGTATTTGCAAAGAAAGACTTACCCACAAAAATACTGATGCAAAAATAGGGTGATTACATATATGTCATCGTTTGTCATAATGGCGTTTCTTGAAGTATTCAATTGTTGCATTGGATATTTCCATAGATTTTGCAATGGCATGCGTTTTTTAGTTCTTTTTATGAGAGAATATTTAATATCTTTCATGTGTCATTTACAGGAAGTAAAATGTCTTTGGTAACACACAAAAAACACAGGTCTTAAGTATTATCGAATTTATTTATTTTTGCGTGGATGGCATTGTCATATTTTGAGAAGGTATATTTGTGAAAAACAAGACGTGTACACAAATCATACCTTCCATTGTCTTGTGTAATGGTTGTTGCTTGCATGGATTTTTTTTTTGACAAGCTAGCCGAGAAGGAAGGACGTGGTAGTTTTTTTTTTTTTGTTAGCAAAGGATAGTTGTCTCAATTTATTAGTTAAGTTCAAAAATTTAAGGTTAGTTAAATAGAGATCCAGTGAATACAGAGATTATGACACCCTCATCAATAGAGCAATATTCCCATGCCATCAACATGTATTAGAGATACGCCCTGCTAAGGAGATCCATTTGGGTTGATGCCCACAAAGATCATCTTTTATGACCCATTGCTCCCAATCAGCATCCCCGATTTCATGATGGAAGATTATTAGCATTTGTTTTGGTTGTGTGAGTCGTAGTTGCGATTTTCTCTATTTGTAACCAGTCGACGGGGGCGCTTCTGTGATGCTGGGAACATATGTTGGGGATTCGCAGCAGTGGTGTATGGGGTGCATTTGTCAGACTATTGTGTTGCTTCATGATTGGGAGTGGTACGCGTGTCATGTTGGGCAAATAAGGTTCTTCCGCCCCAGCTCAGTTTCGGTGGTGCCTCTAGCACCGTCGGTGGGTGTGTGGAGATGTGTCTCCGGCAGATCTATCTTCGGTGGATTTGCTCGGATGATTTGTTCGTTGTTCGTCTACGCTTGTGTGTCTTCAGGTTGGATTCTTTCGATCTATGCTACTCTTCATCGGCAATGATTTATGTTCTGGTGTGCTAGTCCTATGGGGACATAGCACGACGATTTTTCGACTGTCTACTACGATAGGTTTTGCCCGGCTCCGGTGGGGGGGTGGGGGACATGGAGGCGCGTCTACAAATCTGAATGTGATTTTTATTATTTATGATGTTCATTGCATTGTTATGATTGAAAATGAATAGATCAAAAGTTTTTTTGAAAAAAAAACACATATGCTACCACATAGGTAAGCGCACAACAGATCGAAGAACGGCGGCGGCTCCCAACATTCCCGAGCAGCACTAGCAGCTACCCATGGGCAGGTCGCAGGCGACGACCCATTGCTTCACCTGGAGCAACCGGGATTAATAAAGGCAAAAGCAGACAGTGGTTTTGGAATCCTTGGCCGAAACCGCGGCCGCGCTTCCTGCGATCCAGCCAGCCAATGAGCCTG
This sequence comes from Triticum aestivum, assembly GCF_018294505.1. NCBI lineage: Eukaryota > Viridiplantae > Streptophyta > Magnoliopsida > Poales > Poaceae > Triticum > Triticum aestivum. The sequence goes on from NC_057797.1 coordinate 67,131,303, forward strand.
CCGGTTTCGCGATGCACGGCTCACGGCTGTTTGATTTGCAGGAAAAAGAAAAATCGCAGTGCGGTCGTTCACGCGCACGGACGCACCCACCCCCACCCGTACCCCGGCGGCCAGCGGCACATGGAACCTGGCACCTACCGGCGGCTACGGCTGCTTCCGCCTGGTCGCCGAGCTGCTGTCCCAAGTAGTAGCAGCCAGCCCTTCCTTGTCACTGCAAATTTTAACTCACCTAATTTAAGATTTGTGTGAAGTAGCTTGGACCTGGTCCAAAAGACCAAAATCACAAGGCTACAAATACAAGGGTTTAGGACACATCTAGGCCTCCTTTGGTTTAGAGGAATTTCATAGGAATTCTAGATGATAGGATTTTTATAGGATTTTTTCCTTTAGAACCCTTTGGTTCATAGGAATGGATTTCTATTCCTACATAGGATTGGTTCCTATCCTCCATATTTCATAGGAAAATAAAAAAGAGCCTAGACTCAATGAAAAAATTCCTTTGATATCAACCAAATGACATCTTGTTTTCTATTCCTACTCATAGGATTTGAGATATATGTCATCTCATTTCCTATAAGATTCCTATTCCTATGATAATCCTATCCTATGAATCAAAAGAGGCCGATGTGTCATAGATATTGTACATATAAAAGCAATTTTAATGCGGCAACCCATTTCGTCCGTCTGCGTCCGTTTGGGTCGGCACGTACAAAAAAGACTGCCCAACGAAGAGACCCATTTTCATTTTGCGTCTGCCTGGTGTCCGCGCGGACCCATTTTTGTCTCAAATTTAGGTTACATTTGGGTCGGCGGCGCACACAAAACGGACGTTTTCTCTGCACTCCTTGTCCGCTTCTGCCCACTGCATGTGTCGAGTGGCCCACATGCCATCCAACCACCCATCCCATCTCTCTCCTCATTTCCTCTCTCTCTTCTCCCACCCACCCACCCTACTCCAGACCACCAACCACACCGCGGGACAGCGTCGGAGAAGGGCCGGAGCCGGTGAGCGCCGCGACCTCCTCCTTGGCGAGCTCCTCGTCGATGCGCGATCTCCTCTTTGGCTGCAGCTCGCCGGTGAACAGAGCTCCCGCGTGCAGCGACGAGCACGCGTATAGGGCATGCCATGCGTGCATGTACATGCACAAGGAGGAGAGAGAGAGAGAGAATGCCATGCGTGCATGTACATGTCTAGCTATCCATGCGTGCTTGTACCAAGGTTTTGGATTCCGAATGGAAGAATTTTCGCGTGTGTGTGTGTGTGGGGGGGGGACATATTTCGGACGAAATTTAAAACTGAATTTTGAATTCAAATTCTTTTAAATCAGATATAGATAATTTTTGAACCTATATAGAGCACAAAGTTGATAGTATCGCAGTGGAACATCGTGCTTGTCTTAGCGAGGAGGTCTTGAGTTGATAGTATCGCAGTGGTCTCGAGTAGGGAAGTAGAATGCTACCACCACGCAACATCAACGTTTTGTTATAATCTAGAGATACCGTGATATTGTAGGAAACATTGTACGTAAAAATTCAAAAAAATCGGAATTTTTTGCTTGGCATATATCTTTTTCGTGGGGCAACGAGAAGCTTGGTAACCGCCCGGTATCCGTTTTTCTCGGGCGGTATCCAAAACCATGGCTTGTACAAGCATATGTGGCGAGCTGCAGTTGCAGCGTGGCGCGGGAGCTGGCACGACCAGCTGCAATACGGGCGCCGCGAGCAGGGCGGCGAGCTCAAGGTGGGCGCGGGAGCTCGCCTCTGCGGGGCGAGCTGCTGCGGGGCGTCGAGCTGACGCGGCGAGTTGCAGCACCGCGAGCGGGGCGACGAGCTGCGGGGCGGTGAGCAGGCGCGGCGAGCTCAGGGTGGCGAGCTATGGCACGGGGCGAGCGCCGGGGCGGCGAGCGGGCGCGGGGGGGCGGGGCGAGCTGCTGGGCGCCGAGGACACGAGCAGGCGGAGGCAAGGCGAGGCGGCGTGGGAAATCGGAGCGGCGGTGCGGAGCTCGCCCACCAGGTGTTCGACAGAATGCCGACGCGGACATGTCTAAAATACGTTTGCCCCCGCTGGGCACACAGGCCGACTCATTCAAAAAAGCGGACACAGACAGGCGGAAGGGCGACCCAAACAGATAAAAGACAGATAAAATCAATGTCCGTTTGGGTCGGCCCGTTGGAACTGCTCTAAGTGACTTAATCAAACTAAAAACAAAAAAAATGACAAAAGAAAATGTTTGCATGAATCTTCATGTAAAATTGATGATATAGGATTTAGATGTGTAATACTTAGGGCACATCTAGATGTGTTTTAGCAAAATTGTACAAATATTTCGATACACATGGAAATTACAAAAAAACATTGTTGAAACTTTGAAACCTTCATAAAAAAAAGGGAAGTTTGTTCGCATCATTCTTTGGCTTGGGAAGCAGAAGCGAAAGGAACCCCTCTGCCTCCTTGAAAAGTTAAGTAGATTTTACCATATCGAAACATGAAGGAGTACCCAACTTTCTAGATTTTTCATATTTTTTGTGAGATCCAAAAGTTGTTCATGATCAAATTTAAAACATATCGCATCCACCGGCGCCGGATGTGGGTTGTTCTCCCATTCGGCCTCTCCGGCTGCAGGTGGGAAGGACTCTCGTAATGTAGATTAGGTTCATATTTAGCGGCGCTGCTTTGGTAGCCAGGACGATGGTATTTTCAATAAGCATGCTCGGCTCCAGTCCCATATCAACAGCACTGATGGCGGCGCGCAGGAGATAGGGGGTTGTGTCTCCTGTTGCCCCCTTCATGTCGGCAGGCTTAGGATTGTGGGGTGATGCCGGTGAGGCGATAATGACCACATTGCTTCGTTATTTGGTCTCCATCTTTGGTTTTGTTGCTATAGCAAGCGCTCCTATACCATCGGCGAGTTTGGGACGAACATTTTCGTCTTCTCCAAAAGTGGCAATGATGGTGTTTCTCGGACAACGGGTGCTTCAGAGCAAGGTATGTTGTTGGAGACTTGGAGGCACGCGAATTCAATCTTGTCCCTCATATTGTCACACAGAGTCTCACGCTCTAGCAAGCATGGGGATAGAATCTCGTCGACATGCCACAATGGTCTCGTACTCGCCGCTCGCAGGGGTCGCATAATCAACTCATGTAGGACCACATGAATCGGCCAGAGGATGAATGGGAGATTTTAACAATTTCTTTGAAAAACATCAGTTCTTTGAAGAAAAATAGTGTAAAAGAACTACAGCAGAACAATAATGAAGAAAACTGAAGCTAGACAATAGCCGACTCAGAGGTAAGCGATGCAAAATGACTAAGTTAAACAAAATGAGCAAACTAGATAGATAGATAGATAGATAGATAGATAACCGTGGACTGAACATAGCTAAGATAGTTAGGTTTCTTGTGATGGAACCAGCCCACTAGGGTTCAAGTCTAGGACTTGGCAGTGGTGCTCATATTTTTTTGTTCAGTCTTTTTGATGACGTTCGTTCAATGGAAGGAGACGTTCTTGTCGACTGCGAGGAGTATGTGGTGATTTCGACGGGACACACCCTACAACATGTTTTTACTAGCTATCATAATGGTTGAAAATTTGAACTCAAATTCATCGGGATCCTCGGAACCTAGGAGAACCTTGACGACAAGTTTTGTAACTCCTCCGAAAAGAATTCTAACTCGGATATTTCTAAGAATCGCCTTCAACACGAGAACTTGAAATCTTGCCTGAAAGAAGATTTCTAGTCCTTTACTGACAAGTGTAGATAGGTTGACTGAGCACACATGAAGACTTTCTTTCCTGCTTCACCTTCAGGCCCCTTAATATACATTTTGCATATGACTCCAAAAAGAATAAAGGATAGTGACAAAGAATTACACTTCTTCAAGCTTCTCTTCAAAGGGAACCCCGGATTCGAATGTTACCACAACCTTTTTAGGGGGTCATAGCCAAATTCCTAGTGACTTTCACTTGTGTATACTCATAAACACATTTGTCCCTTAACCATTCTTTCATTAATCATTCAAACCCAGTGAGAGGGCACTAGATGCACTTATACAACTCATCAAGCAGTTCATGCGATGGTGTTGCAGATCTAGCTAGGCGTGGCAGGTGTTTGTCTTCGTACTTCCTGTTGTTGCTTCGACGTTGGCGACAGGGTGAAGTGCGCCCATGGTGTCGTGTGTAGGGATTTCTAAGGGATCTTTTGTAGTTTTACATTATTCGGATCATTTTATACTTTCTTGGAAAAGGCATCTTATATCTGATAAATATCAAAGAAAATAATGCGAGTGCAAAAGAAAGACAACAAGACACAAAACGACTAGCAAAAAAGGTTGTATGAAAGGATAATATTGGTTATCATCTTTCTTCAATTGTACGCCGCCCTTGAAGTTTGAAAAAATTTTGAACCGACAGTAAGAGAAAGGGGCACCTACAAACTCCCTCAAACCAAGCTTTTGAAGACAGTAATAGTCATTTACCATTAGAAACGAAATCTAATAACTGCTGAAGCATCATCAGTTGAGGCCTCATTCTATGCAGCTTTCGATCACCAGTACAGAGGGTTGAAAAAAAAACCCGGATCATATGCCACACAACAAAACGAAAGAAGAGCTTGAAGTTGTTGCACCACCAAGAGCCAATCAACTCCTTCCATTAATTGATACACCGATTATCAAGATCCAAAGAGAACCAACAGATGTAGCAACCCCCTCACAGGCCCCTTGTCAACCCTGGATCAGACATCGTAAAAGGTGGAGAGAAGTCATCAAAGAGACTTTACTCCAACGCGTCATCATCGCCGCCACCTCACCGATGGCCCCAAAAAATCTAATGGAAACAAAGATCTACAAGAAGTGAGAAAAACAAAAGGATGTGTTCCACTCCTCTGACCGTCAGACCGAAGAGAGGAGGGGGGCCAAGGCAGTGGTGTGGAGGGTACCACTACCATGGGTAGCGTGGCAGCTAGGGCTACGAGTCTTGTATACCCTTGCTCTCTAACGCATTGGTGCATTATGATGTTTTCTATATTCCTGAGAAAACAAAAACTAAAACTTATGTCCCATGGCCTAGACAGAAAGCTCTGAATTTGCACCGGACATTTGTCGTTCTAAAAATCGCATGTCCTGCTGCTCTGAATTTGCACGCGACATTGTCAATTCGCACAGTAGCCAGAATAGGCTTAAGGCCTGAGAAAATCCCAGCCCCTCGTACGTAACCGCCGCCCCCCCCAAATTTAGGCTCCGCGACCCCTCTTCCCTCATAAAGCACGGCCCCCTTGCACATGCGACCGTCGTCCGTCCGTACGTCGTCCCTCCCACGTTCCGACCTCCGTCCGCCCCGCGCGCCTCCGAGAGGCGTCCTCTTCGCCGAGAAATGCCGGCGAGGAGGGTGGCCATCGACCTGCTCCGGAACGCCTCCCGCGAGGCGTTCCAGGCGGCCGTCTCCACCATGCTGAAGCCGCCCACCTCCAAGCCCCTCCACCACGACCACCGGTGAAGAGGCCAACCAGCACGGCGGTCGGGCTCGCTCTCGGAACAGCACACCCGCTTCGCCTCGCAGCAAGCAACCCAGCAACCGCGTACGTGCATGCGTACGCACGGGGCGGCATGCAACGCGCACGACGTGTCTCCACCTACTACGTACCTTCTTCCTGCGATCCATGGCTCCGGATTGGACGGACGCCGTGCCTTCGGTAGACGAAGCTCCGTCGTCGTCATATTCTATGTGTGTGCGTTTGGCTCCACTGTACGTCACTCCCGTGTACTACAATGTAAAACGTCAAGACGTACGTAGTGTACCATACATACATATACATGGATAATATATCTCCAATGGCAAGGAGGAGCCATGCATACACCTCGTCAGCAAAGTGTGCCTTGTGGTAGCTACGACGGGAGCCCGGTCAAGGTCGCCGGCCCTCGCCGGTATCGTCTCGCTGTCACTGCCAAATATACAATGCGCGCCGAGCGAACGACCGCAGTTGGGAACGTGGGAGTGGGATCGATAAGAATCGGCGATGCGCCCCTGGTCAATGGCAGGGCCGAGGGAGCCAACGAGCGTATCGCCATTTGCAGCTAGCGAGCGAGCTCGGGACGGACCGGAGGCGGGAGCGCGCGATGATGTCGGAGAGGAGAGGGGAGTGGGAGGACTACCGGACGCCGCACGGGCTGCTGATGGCGGTGGTGATGGGGGCGGTGGTGGCGGGGCCGCTGTTCGTCCTGGACGGCGGCGAGGCGCTGCGCGAGGCCCTGTCGGAGCTGCTCGGGCCCGTGGGGCTCCCGCTGCTGCCCCTTGGCCTCGTCGTCCTCATCCGCGTCCTCTCCTCCGGCTATCGGCTCGTCGACGTCCTCGGCTTCGCCCTGGGAGAGTCGCTCGACGCCGCCTACCGCTCCGGGCGGGGGTCGCCGGTGGGGGTCGTGCTCGCGCTGCTGTTCTTCCTGCTCGCGGTGTACTACAGGTCGTGGTCGCCGTTCGGCGGCGACGACGAGTAGCTGGCGTGGGCTCTGGCTGGTGAGATCGGGCGTGCGGTGCGGGTTTGCATGTGTGATGCATGTGCGATCGGCAGCCTGCTGCTTAGTTGTAATATAATCGGCAAAAATAACATTGAGCCTCTTTGATTCGAAGAATTTTTAGAAGGTTCTGATCGTAGGCATGTTTTCTACCAGAGTTGTTGGATTCATAGGATTGCAAACCGTACAATTTTTTTCGGTTGTTATAAGATTTATTTGTACGTTTTGTAGCAAATTTTTCCATCCACCTTAACCTCTTGAAAACGAATTCTACATCTCTCATGTACGCAATCAAACAGCCATTATGCATGCCTGCTGCTTAGTTGTAATCGGCGGAAATAACATTGAGCCTCTTTGATTCAAAGAATTTTTAGAGGGTTCTAATCCTTAGGCATGTGTTTCTTTTCTTTCTTTCTTTTTTTGAACTGCTTAGGCATGTTTTCTACATGAGTTCTTGGATTCATAGGATTGCAAACTATACAGGTTGTTACAAGATTTATTATTTGTCGGCTTTATAGCAAAAATATTGGTTGTTATAAGATTTCTTTGTAGGTTTTATAGCAAAATTTCCATCCACCTTAACCTCTTGAAAACGAATTGTACGTCATTGATGTACCCAATCAAACAGCCATTCATTTCGATGTCTGCGTGCACATCAAAGAGGGCCTTTGTTCGCCAGATGCGTTGAAACATCAATTAATTTTCTGTGGTAGCTGCTCTGATGGCAAGTCTGCTGTTCCAGCTAAACATGTATTTCTTGTTTATTTCCCCATCGAACGAAAGCAATGTTGGCAAGAATCCAAACAATGACCCTTTTTTTTCTTCTTGTTACTGACTGCTTGTTATCTCTGCCAAACAGATGGAAACGGAAGACGAAGCTTCTTTGAGCTAGCCTCTTAAAGCCCTCCCCTAAACTCTTGCATTTATACGTATTTTTAACTAAATGTCGATGAAGACCGATCAAACACTACATGGTCCTCCTCTTGTCAATAGCCTCTTAATTCGTACTACCTGTCTTCAAAGTTAGATTAGCCCCGGATCGGACCAAAGATTTTTTTTTTCGAATTTTGGTAGGAGAGCTACCAACATTGATTAGAAAGGGCATTACAAGAACACCACAAAGGAGTAATGCACCACATAAAGGCGAGTGCTAAAAAAGAAGAAATGAAAAAGGAGCTGCTCGGTTTATCGAGGAAAACCGGACAAAGACCTAAACAGCACCTGGCAAGACTAGGCCTAAAGCACCAAAGACATACAAAACGCCGGAAGGTCAACATCCCACAACATGCCCGGCCGGGCACTCGCGCGCTTTCGCCACTACCAGAGTACGCACCGAAACCGTCGTATCAATCCAGGCTGCCACCAGCATATCCACGAAACCTCAACAACATCAAAGAGGAACCATATGTCCGATAGAGCAAACATATGCCGCTTTGATCTCACGAGATTGGCTGACATTACGCTTCTTGCATGTTGAGGGTGCTCCTACTGTCCCACGGAGATGACACGGTAGCCGCCGCCAACCACCTCGACAATGGCGTGAAAGGTGAAGATGTATGGGCTGTGTTGGCAGGGCAACTCTTCCTCGGCGATTGCCTCATCTTGCTCGTGTTGTACACGTCATCGGTGTTCTGCAGCGGCTCGCTAGACACCTTCCATAGCTTGGGGGGCTGCTCATCTTGCTCGTGTTGTACACGTCACCGGTGTTCTGTAGCGACTCTCCGAATGCGAAGCTTCTGTGCAGTACCAATGGATGTGTTTCTAATGTCTGTGCTGCTCCAGCTGACCATATTTCTTGGCTTATTCATGACAATGACACGTCAGCAAACCACCATCCAACTGGCCAAACACTCACCAAGTTTTTCTTACCAAAATCTTCTTCAAGCTTTACTTTCTTCGTGACTTCTTCATAGTGCCCACGAAGGAAACAAGACAGCAACAGTTCTTCCATGCTTGTACGACAGGCCCAACATATACAGCCTTGCGACATGGCAGTCTTGCTTACCTTGTTTCACTTCGTTTTAGTGTACACGATTTTGCTGGAGAAACACATCTAGCCAGAAGAAAGGACTGCGAAATCAAAATGCAGACCTCCGGTCGAGTAGTTCCCGCTCCCTGTCTCTCAAGGAAAAAGACCACACCCACAGTGGGCTGAATCAAGCTCATCTTGAATCATGGTACCATCCAGACAGGTTTATTATTGCTCTGTTTCCCTGCAAACAAGTATAAACAAAATTAAACTAGAAACTAACACCACGCGGACTGATTATGATGTGTACAAAAGATACCATGGAGCAGTATATGCATTTCTCATTCTTATAAATATTTTTCCCTATCCAAAGGACCAGAGCAGTCACCACGGTATGATAAGATGATGGAAATATGGAAATATTGTTTCTTCATTTGGTGACATGTCAAATTTCCTTCAGTGCCAAGGTCAAATATTGTGAGGAAACATTTATGGTATAATAACCACTGCTGCTACTGAAACGATGCATTAGACCTGACTAAATGGTGTGAAGATGTAATCCACGAGGTGGAGTAATATGGCGGGTGGCACAAAACAAACTCTATGATCTCATTCATGCCATAAGCATATTACCACCAGAACACAACCAAAGCCTAACATGCTTATGGGAAAAATCCGGCAGCAACTCCTTTGTACCGTCGGACATTCACGGCAGGCAATTGAATAAACAGAGTATATATATACGAAACACAAGAGGGAGCATATAAAAAGCTCGTAATTAACATACAGAGCTCGGTGGTGAAGCCCCAAACCGACATGCTACACCGAAACAGGAAACCAACTGTTCCGAGCACACAAACATATATGGTGGGACCCGTAAATTCCAATCCACCTTGGAGAGAAAGCATAATGGTCATGAGAACAAACCGAAGCAAAGTTTATACACAACAAGTAGATCCTAGCTATCAAGAACAATGAACTAAAGTACGAGGGTTATCATGATCAAGCTAGGTGAATAAAAGGGGTGTGTAATTTGGGAGTGAACACCCATGGGAGCTACGCCCTTCCAACTACTTGCAAAGCCTCACAGTGATGTACGTGAAATAAAGCTCACAAGAGGTGAGTCTAAAGACTCAGCAAGCACACAACAAAGCATGTAATAAAAATAGATGTAGAAACATAAATACCAGTTTTAAAGATTGTGCCAAAATATGATGAAAGACATACCCAAAAACGCGCCTAATTGCATTCCCGAGGGAGCAACCCTTTGCTGCTCTTTCACGGCAAATTCACATCTTGAGCTAGGAAGCTCGAAAACAATCAAACAAGATGGCTATGGTTTCATAAATATACAAATAACTAACAATTCAAACTCAGAATATGAACTTATGAAGGTCAAAACCAGCAAGCACTTCACTGCTATTTTCAGATTCAGAAATAGAGAGTAGCCGACTTTGAAAATTCATAGCAACATTAATACTCATGAGAATTAACTGAAACCTTTCGTACTAGCAATTATGCATCACAGACAGCATAGCAGGGAACAAAACATGAATTTATTTGAATGGTAAAAGCTCCTAAAGCCCAAGGCAAAACTCTATTCTTCGCTGCCCCTGAAATTCTGAACAACTGCAAAGAAACAGGCATAACAGGAGCTTCGCAACTCCGATTGATATGTTTAACCACTCGAAACGATCATGGGAACAATACATACGAAACATTCCATATATAGGGACTCAAAATTGGTGATTTCCAGATCTGGATACCCAGAAATAGCAATATAGACAGATTATTCCCCTAATTTCCAAATGAATTTGCTGCTTCCCAACCCTAGGAACCTAGGATTTACCATGTACAGCACCTGAGAGGATCATGTAGGGTGGGGGAACTCACCTTCGAGGCTTGAGAATTATCAAGGGGAATCAGACAGGGGAGGTGAGGATCTCCTCCTCCTCTTCTTGTCTCCACTTCTTCCTCAAGGTCAGGTCTATGCTGCCCTAGGAGGTGGGGGAGGGCATGGTGCGGCAAGTAGGGACCTGGGGAGGGAAGGGAGGATGGGGTTGCCGGTGGAGAAGAGATAGAACGAACCGTGGAAGGGAACCTTCTTCTTGGGGAAGAGAAGAAAGAGTGATGTGGAGGATGGAGTGGTCGACTCATGTGGATAGGAGGAGCTCATGTGGTGAAGATGAAGATAAGGTCCAACTTCTTTTTTTATATAGCATAATTTCAAAATCAATAAATTATCCTTGGCATTGAATCAAACAAACTGTGTAAGATGCATACAAACTCCAATTTGCCCAAACGAGTAGTCCATTTCGACCGTCGACGAGCAGTCCATTCATGCTTTTGGGCTCTCTTTATCCAACTTATCGATTCAACGAATCAAATATCCGATGCCGAGGATGCGTCAGACTCGTCGAAGTAGACTACTTGTTTGAGCAAACCGGAGTTCGGATGCATCTTACACGGTTTGTTTGATTCGATGGCGAGGATTATTTCTTTTACTTTGAAATTAGGTTATATTAAAAAAAATGAAGTTTGACCTTATCTTCATCTCCTCCTATCCACATGAGCCGACCACTCCATCCTCCACGTCTCTATTTCTTCTCTTCCCTAAGAAGAAGGGTCCTTCCACGGTTCCTTCCATCTCTTCTCCAGTCCGCTACTCCATCATCCCTTCCCTCCCCACTCCTCCCCAGGTCCCTCCTTGCTACACCACACCCTCCCCACCCCCTAGGGCAACCTGGACCTGATATTGAGGAAGTGGAGACAAGAAGAGGAGAAGATAAGGGGAGGAGAAAAAGATCCTCACCTACCCTGTCTGATTCCCCTTGCTCAAGCCTCAAGGGTGAGTTCCCCCACCCTAGATGATCCTCCCAGTTGTTGTACAAGGTGAATCCTAGGTTCCTAGGGTTGGAAGCAGCAAGGTCATTTGGGAAATAGGGCAATAATTTGTCTATATTGTTGTTTCTAAGTATTCACACATGGAAATCATCAATTTCGAGTCCCTGTATGGCAAAATCAGTATGTGGAATGTTTTGTAGGTATTGTTCCCACGATCGTTTCGAGTGGTTAAACGTATCATTTATCAATCGAAATTGTGAAGCTCATGTTATGACTGCTCTTTTGTAATTGTCGGAAATTTCAGAGGCAACGAAAATAGAGTTTTCTCGTGGGCTTTAGGAGCTTTTACCATTCAATTAAATTCATGTTTTGTTCCCTGCTATGTTGTGTGTGATGCATAGTTGTTAGTACGAAAGGTTTCAATTAATTCTCATGGGTATTCTTTTTGCTATAAATTTCCAAAGGCTTTTGTTCCCTGCTATGTTGTGTGTGATGCATAGTTGTTAGTACGAAAGGTTTCAATTAATTCTCATGGGTATTCTTTTTGCTATAAATTTCCAAAGGCGGCTACTCGTTATTTCTAAATCTGAAAACAACAATGAAGTACTTGCTGGTTTTGACCTTCATAAGTTCATATTCTGAATTTGAATAGTTGGAGTTATTTGTAGATAAGTTCCTTATGAATCCATAGCCATCTTGTTTGCTTGTTTTCAAGCTTCCTAGCTCAAGATGTGATTTTTTCGGCGAAAGGGCAGCAAAGGGTTGCTACCCCAAAAATGCGATAGGCGCGCTTTTTGGTATGTTTTTCACATCATGTTATGGTGCAAACTTTAAAACTGATATTTATGTTTCTACAGCAGGTTGCAAGCACCAATCAACCGCTGGTAGCCTCGCAACGGCTGAGGCAAGTACACCGGGCAACAATGGTTAGATTACTCTCTTAATACTATGTTCATGTTCACATTTGTTTTTTACATTCATGCAATGGTGAACATACAATTCCCTAGAGTATAATTTAATACACCATACCACTAGTATGTGGTAGGGATTTGTTCTTGATAAAAAATTCCATCATGAGTGGATCTTCCCAATTAAAGGACTGATTCTCGCTTTGCAAGCGTATGGTCCTTCGGGTCCATCCTCATGTTATTGTCCTCTTGGTGAGGGTTGAAAAGGAGTTTGGCTGAGACGTCATCCCTCCTCAGCTTGCCAGCGGTAGCTCAAAGCCAAGTCCTCGGTCTTATTTGGTTGCATTATATTCTTCATGCATTCTCACGCCATTCAAAGCATGGGAGGTTTGAGTATAACATTCACCCGTTCAAGCATGGTTCATCTTCATGATACTATCTATTCTATAACATGCCTCACAGTGTTCACTCCCAAATTACACACCCCTTTTATTCACCTAGCTTGATCATGATAACCCTCGTACTTTAGTTCATTGTTCTTGATAGCTAGGATCTACTTGTTGTGTATAAACTTTGCTTCGGTTTGTTCCCACCACTATGTTTACTTTACAAGGTGGGTTGAAGTTTGCTAGTCCCCACCTAGTACCTGTGTGTGCTTGGAACGTATGGTTTCTTGTTCCGGTGTAGCATATGGGTTATATGAGCTTGTTGAATGCTTCTGCTTGTGGTGTCATTTTTTTTTTTTGAAACAAGATGTGGTATCATTTATATATACTCTGTTTGTTCAATTGCCTGTCGTGGATGTCCGGCGGTACAAGAGAGATGCTGTCGGACTTCTCCCACAAGCATGTTAGGCTTTGGTTGTGTTTATGTGGTAACATTCCTTCTTACAAGGAGGGGTGTTATAGTTGGCATCCCTTGCAATTGCACAAAAGGTTTGTATCTTGATTACTCAAACCCAACACTATGTTTTTCAACTATGTCAACGCTCGATATTAGAAGGCATTTAACTGGACATAAGATTGCATGAACAACATCACTGCCAATCTTGTTTTTATTTGTCAAATTTAATTCCACAAAACTGACAAAACCAACCTCCCTTGCACATTAGACCATGTTGATCCGATATATAAGTCAAAACTGAATGCAAAATGTATCACCAATTCACTAGCTTATCAGCAATGCCCTATCTCTTATGCGAAGAGCCCAAGCTACACGCGGTTTGTATTCACACAAAGCAACTTCATACTACCTCCATTTTATTTACTTTTCATATTAGCTTTGTCTTGGGTCAAACTTTCTAAACTTTGACCAAGTTTATACAAAAAAAAATTAACATCCACAATACCAGGTCAATACAATTAGAATCATCATTCAATATATGTTCATACCATATATATTTTTTATTGTGAAAGTTTAGATTGTTTTCGATAAACTTGGTCAAATTTATAAAGTTTGAGTTAGGTCAATCCTAATATGCAGAGTAAATGAAAACGGAGCGAGTACAAAATTTATGAGTTATGACCATTACCGACTCACACGAAACAGCTAAATAGCTAAACAGTCACATCGACCCGAACAACGAACTCCCTGTGTCCATTACCAATACAGTGTCCTTATTCAACATAGTAACCTATGAATTATTGCCAAGTAATTTCTTGACTATTGTGATACCTCTAAGAACATATGCCTACCTCCAGCGAAGCATTCCCCGCAAATGTCAAGCTGTACTGCACACAATACCGAGTTTTTCGAGAGTCTCAGCCAACAATTAATCTGAAACAGCAATGAAGCCAAATATAAACAATGCTAGTTGGTAGTTGTTCAAACTGTTAAACAACATAAACTGCATGATTGCAGTTGGCGCAAAAAGGCATGTATAACAAATCAACAAATCATATATTTACCTTTTGATGAAACAGGCATACTCTCCTTGCTTCACATCTGCAGCAACCATGTCATAGATCCAATGAAATGCAATGTGTGATCGCAGAACCCCTCGGCATGTCTGTGAACACAGCAGTATCCCTGGATATTACCTTCCCACTTAACCGCCCCTCTTCGGCCCTCGTGACCTCAATGGTAGCCCATTCAATCACCAACATGTCCTTCACTTTGCCTTTTTCATTACTAGCTTTCCCTTTCAACTTCCCTTCCCAGATCAGGTAGAGCAATCCGCCGACATTGGCAAGAGTGGCACCACACAGGAACCTCGGCAGCTCCTTCTCCAACCCTTCCACCGTGTTCCAGGCATCAGTATCTGGATCATATCCCTTGACCTGCCCCATGTAATCGTAGGAGTAGAGGATTCCACCGACCACGGCAGCACGGCCCTTCCATCCCATGTCAAGGACCGGGGAGACCGGCACCCACGCCTCACCAGGTGGCGCCGCCGGGTGGTAGACCAAGCCGCCGCGGTCGGCCACCGCAAGGACCTTCCCGGCGAGCGACACGCAGCCGTGCATCCACTTCTCCCGGAGGTGGTCCGGGCTGGGGACCGTGGACCACCTGGCGCAAGGGGAAGCAAGGTCGAGAGCCTCGGCCCAGAATGGGGACGACGGAACACAGCCTCCGGCGACGAATAGCAGACCGGGAAGGACCGCGGCGGCAGCGAACTCCCGCGGGGAGGAGAGGCGCGGGCCGATGGACCAGGATCTGGTGCGGGTGTCCAGGATCTGCACCGACGAAGCGGGGATCCCGGCCACGGATCCGCCGACGAGGTAGAGCCGGTGCCCGTTGACGGCGACGGCCGAGGAGGAGGAGACGGGGATCGGGGGGGAGGGGAGAGGCAGAGGGGGCCACCCGGGATGCGGCAGCAGCAGGAAGAAGCGAGGGGACGCGGAGTAGGGCGGCCGGACCGAGACGACGATGTGGGGGTCGGAGCGGCGGAGGCGGCGCCGGGCGGCGAGGAGGGGCTCCGGGTGGAGGCAGAGGAGCGCGTGCAGCGCGCGGGAGACGAGGGCGAGGGTTGGGTGCGCGGCGCGCGGGAGGAGCGCGATGCACTGGACGGCCAGGTCGTCGGGCAGGACGGGGATGAGGGTTCCGCGGATGGCCTCCGGCGGCTGCGGCGAAGAGGCGGTGGCGGCGGACATGGCTCGCCGTCGTCGTTGGGGATGGGAGGGGAAGAAGGATGATGCGTCTCAGCGTCTGTGTGCACGACTCTTTTTTCTTTTTCTTTTTCTTTTTTTCTTTTTGAGAAGAGTCTGTGCACGACTCGAGCACGGCTGGTTTGACGACGGAGGCTCGTCACTCTCTTATTCCGGGCCCCCGGCCCAAGGGAAGCATACAAAGTTTTGGGCTGACATGGGCTAACGTTTTGGGAACTTAAACGTGGGCTAGTCCAAGAGTGTACTTACTGGTTAGAAGATGCCCTCAAAAAAAAACTTACTGGTTAGAAGAAAGTATACTTTTCACCCTCAAATCCATCTAGTTGGATCAAATTCCCCCTAAAGTCTAAAACCGGTTAAATCATCCCCTAAAATCTGCAATACCCGATCAATAAGCCCCTTGAGTGGTTTTGGGAAGGATTGCAACCGGTTTTGACTTGACTTGCCCCGCGACGCAATGTTCTTGACGAGCGAGCACCGCGCCGGGAAGTAGTGGCTCTGACCATTCATCTAGGTTGAGGTTGTTGGCGCTGGCGCGCCGCGGAGATTGTAGCCGAGTGCGAGATCGCTGGGGCTTATGCGTTGCCCGAGGCGCGTCCTCACGGTGACGATGGCGTCATTCCTGCCCAGTTCCGACGCGCTGGGCACCCGTGTGCACGCCGTTGTGGCGCCGCCGAAGGTCGGCGAGGGGGCAACGTCCAGCACAACAGACTCCGTAAGCTGTCGGCTGGTAAGCGCGAGCTCGAACCGGTGCTGGTTGTACTTCTTCATGCCGAGATGGGCGACGCGGTGGGTGGTGACGTCGTGGAGGTCCAGCGTCAGTGACCTTCACGCCTCCCTCGGGAGGAAGACGAGGTCCCCGTGGCAGACCGGGCAGAGCTCCATGGAGAAGGCGTTCTCTTGGCGGTATGTGTTGCTCTTCATGTCGTGTGATATGAGTTGCGTCCGCCATGCACGCCGGCGGAAGGGAGGCGATGAGGGCCTCGAGGCCGGCGGGCGCGGGACCGTGACGCAAAAAAGGAAGTCGAGATCGCCGGCGCCGGTGACGTTGATGCGGGTCATTGAGCCTGTCGCGCCGAGGCCGGTGAGCCGTTCTTGTGCTCTGCTCGGCTTGTTGTGTTTGGCAAACATGGCGACGGGGTGGCAGGATGTTAGTGTGAGCCTGTGATCTAAGGGTTTCAGCCCAGAAGTGCAAACATGACAACGGAGCTTGGCCCTTTTGGCCATGGCGGTCCAATGGAGCTCGCCGGGCACAAGCGCGGGCGGCTGGGCATCTGCAGAGTGCAGACACGTGCGTGTAGCGCTGTAGTACGGCAGTGCGGCTCCAACTGGGGGCGTGCTCCCTATGTGGGACGCGGCTGCAGGGGGGTCAGGCCGTGGCCGGCCAAGCTTGGGGATATGGCCTCGGCCATGGGTGACGTAGGTGAGCGAGACGAGCTGAGTGTGCGTGGTACAGGAGGGCGCTGGCCGAGCCTAGCCATGGCAGCCGTGTACTGCTACTGGACGGGGCGGCGGCGGTTACTCTGTTCGCGGCGGGACAGCACGGCCAGCACGGCGGCATCTTGCTCACTTTCATTGCCAATTCAAAAACATTATCCCAGTCAACAACCTTTAGTCAAAACCACCTGCAATCCTTCCCAAAACCACTCAAGGGGCTAATTGATCTGGTATTGCAGAGTTGAGGGGGTAATTTAACCGGTTTTAGACTTTGGGGGGAATTTGATCCAGCTAGAGAGATTTGAGGGGGGAAAGTATACTTTCTTCTACTGGTTATAATGTACTTCTAAAAAAAACTGGTTATAACGTTGCCTAAAAAAAAACTTACTGGTTATAACGAGTGTGATTTGGTCTCTTGCAAATTCTACACGCAAATACACAGACATCAGATCACGTGTCTTATTTTTTAGTGATCTTATGTGTTTTTTAATTAATACAAGGGCATATAATCTTCTTTAAAAAATATCAAAT
Organism: Triticum aestivum; assembly: GCF_018294505.1. NCBI lineage: Eukaryota > Viridiplantae > Streptophyta > Magnoliopsida > Poales > Poaceae > Triticum > Triticum aestivum. The sequence goes on from NC_057797.1 coordinate 67,148,607, forward strand.
GCACACTTGCAAAGTATTGAAAGTTGAAAGTTTGAATTTGGTGGATTCTGTATGAACCCAGAACACTGTGTACAACAAATTTTTACGCTATATGAAGGAAAGATGGAGGGTGGGTCTTCAAGAGAAAGTGTAATTGAATACTGGAATTATTGCCGCAAAAAAAGAGAAAATGTAATTGTATGCACAGCTTATTATCTCGACAGGCAAAGGGACACGTTTCTTGCTAAATTATGTGCTTCACACTCCATCACACAATGTAAACACGCCAGTTTTGTGAGAATTTTGCCGGACCTTGTGTAGTTAGGGCCAGTTCTTTCGACTCGATTCTGAAGAATCACTGCCTGGAAAATCACAATCGCAAAAGAACTCATTGCTTCTCCAGGAATCGTCTAGAATCACCCACAATCGGCAGTGTATTTCAGAATCGAGCAAACTTGACGATTCTGGCGATTCCCGCAAAGCAAAATGATTCAGTTTTAGCAAATACCCCTATTGGATGTAGAAATTACCCCCAATACGCCACTCGGGCCAGCCGACCGACAGAGGCCCAGCGCCCCAGCCCAGTACTCGTCGATCCCCCCCAGTCGTTCGTCCCCGTCGCTCATCCCCATCCCCGTGCGACCTAGGGCTGGCGCCGCCGCCGGATTCCCCGCCCCGAAATCATCAGCTCCGCCGCCGGCGGTCCTCTACAGGGCATCCCCGTCTAGTCCACAGCCACCCCCGACCCCTCGGCACCGGCAGCAGGAGGCAAACCGGCTTCCCCGCCCCGACCCAACCGCCCTGCAGTAGGAGGCCAACCGGCTTCCCCGCACCGACCCAACCGCCCTGCAGCAGGAGGCGCCGGCGTCGACCGAGCCCACTTCACCGGTGTTGGTGAGCTCCTCTCTATCTCATCCTTTCTCCCCTTCTCTTTGTCATATCTCTGTTACATATTAGTTCAACTCTGTTTGTATGAATCAAAAAAATTATACTGCTACTTGTTTGCTTATGCTGTTTTCGATTTGTATGGTTATTTGGTTAGTACGAAATTTGTAATATTTAGCACTATATAATATTTCCAACTTTCGTCCTAAATTGTAATACAAGCAATTTATGATTTTGCAACTTGCTTTATATTGTAATATTATATGCTTTATGAGATTTGCAACTCGTTTTCGTGTTCAAAATAACCAAGTGTTACCAATGTATCACACACTTCGGTCTAGGGGCATTACAGACATTTCAGCACACAACTCATACAACAATCACAGGTTAGAATCACAGAAAAGAACTGGGCAGACGATTCTGTGGGCAGATGATTCTCTAGGCAGTTTCCCAGAATCACGATTCTGGAGAATCATGAGGCTAAAAGAACTGGCTCTTAAACCCACATGGTGCCGGGCGCACCCACGTATGTTTTGGTTCCATGGATCGTTGGCTTCCAACCCTGCAAATTGTCATCCGGAGTTCCTTAGGGTAGTTGTGTACTTGTGTTGGCGACGATATTGTGTGAAATGATTTTTTTTCTGACAATTGAACTGTTTGACAACTTGCCATTCGAGAGACGAAAAACTATTCATCTATTCATCAAACGTCATGGCGGTACAAAGAGCACAAGAAGTAACAAAAATTACATTCGTGTCCTTAGAGCACATAGCGACGAGTACAATCACTGGAGCGAGCCAAAGCGCGCGGCATAGTCATCGCCCCTCCCTCACCGAAGCCGGTCAAATCTTATTACAGTGAACAATCAGGAAGTCGTCGTGCTAAGGCCATAAAGGACCAACGCACTGGTACAACAACCGCCGCCAATGAAGAGAAGCATGGACCGAAATGGATTCAACCAGTAGACAGATGAACGTGGACGAACAAAGACCGGATCCACGCAGATCTGCCAAAGACAAACATTGACGGAATCTTGCTAGATCCGTCAGAGACACACCTTCACACGCCCTTTGATGACGCGAGGCGCACCGTCGGGACAGGGCAAGGCGGGAAGAACCTTACTCCATCTTCAGAGAGCCGCCGACGTCTCACCTTCTTGAGCATGACACAATCCCTGGACAGACTAAAAAAAGCATCTAAAATGAAGTATAAGCCCTCCCACTAGAAAGGACCAAGATCCGCCACGCCTCCATGGCCCTAAGGCCAGGCAGATCGGTGGCGGGGCCGGCGTGAGGCTTTCTTTCTCGAAAAGAAGGAAAACGCCAATAGACAAGCCCCTGACTATAATGCTCTCGATAACCTTAGATTTTCACTTTATTTGGATTGTTTAACCAATCTTTCAACGACAAAGCTAAAATCTTGCCGACTGGTGGTTTGCAACAGGCGCGTATGACCTGATGGCCCTTCGATCCCCACGTAGGACGCAGGCAACCGCTCGATAATTTCTTTCACTGTCACGCACGAGAAAAAGAAAGCTCCCTGCGAGCGACCGGAACGCCCGCCGCCGCCCATCCCGCGAGCGCCGCCGCCGGCTGCCACCTCCCTCCGACCCGTACAGCCCCCAATCGAGCCCCTCAATCTTTCATCTCCATCCACGCGAGATTCTGCTCCGTCTGCGCCATGGCTGCCATGGCCGAGCTCAGCCAGCTCCGGCTGTGAGAGGAAGAGAAACGGGAGAGGGAGAAGTCCAGGCGCCCACTACCGCCGGCTGCATCGACCTCAGGCTGGATCCGCTGCCCACCATCGCCGCATGTGCCTCGACCTCGGGCTGCATCCGCCGCCCATCATTACCGCCGGTGCCTGCCGCTCGGGCGGCAGAGGGAGCCGTCGTGCCGCTGCTCGCCTCGCGCGTCTGAGGAGCGGTTGCAGCAACGACAGTTTTGGCCTCTGAAGAAATTGCAGCAGCTTGCGTGTGACGGAGTGACTGCACTTTTGGCCTCTGAATAAATTGCAGATTTGACCTCTGAAGCAACTGCATTTTGCTTCCAATTAGAATACCAAATGAGCAGCGGCAGTAACAGCTAGAACATGCGTACAAATGCATCATTTCAATCCAGAAAATTCTGTTTTTAGTGTTCTTTTATCTGAAGAAAGTGTATGAGGCCAAGGTCTACTATTAGTTTTCAGAAAAATCAGACTTTCATTGTTCCATTCTCTCTTTGTGAAATGCAGCTTGGGTAAATTAAGAGGTAAATTTAGTTTCAACAGATAAATCCGAGGGACAATAGATGCAGTTTGTGTCAAGTAGATGTCCTATTATATTTACGAAAATGCTAAAATCCGAACCCAGATAACTTCTATGTAAATAGTATGATAATTTAGGCATTACGGAGCTGATAATTTGCATACAAACACCTAGGGGTAATTTTAACCCGGGGAATAAGTTGTTGAAAAACATCCCTGATAACTTATTTGTAAATCGCATGGTAATATACACATCGAAGACCTCATAATTTAGGTACAAACAACACAAAAACTTTGACACGTGAAAAAAAGTTGTTAAAAATATATCACCGATAACTTTTCGTGTAAATAGCATGATAATATAGGCTCCTGGACATGATAACTTAGGTTCAAACACCACGATAACTCTGCCCCGTAAAAAAAAGTTGTTGAAAATATAGTACCGATAACTTCTTTATAAATAGCATGATAATTTAGGCACCACAGAGCTGATAAGTTGCATATAAATATCGAGGGGTAATTTTAACCCAGGAAATAAGTTGTTAAAAACACCCCTGGTAACTTATTTTTGTAAATCGCATGGTAATATATACATCGCATACCTGATAATTTAGGTACAAATACCACGATAACTTTGACACGTGAATTTTTGTTGTTGTTGGAAATATACTCTCTTTGTAAATAACATGGTAATATACACTCCCGGACTTGATAACTTATGTACAAACACCACGATAACTTTGACCCGTGAAAAAAAGTTGTTGAAAACATACTTCGGTAACATCTATGTAAATAATAACATGGTAATATATGCCCCCGGACTTGATAACTTAGATACAAACACTACAATAACTTTGACTAGGGGAAAAAGATGTTAATAACATACCACCGGTAACTTTTTGTGTAATAAGCATGATAATATAGGCTTCTGGACCTAATAAGTTAGGTACAAACACCACGATAACTTTGACCCGTGAAAAAAAGTTGTTGAAAACATACCACTAATTTTTTTCTCATGTAAATAACATGATAATATACACTCTCGGATCTGATAACTTAGATACAAACACCACGATAACTTTGACTCGCGTAACAAAGTTGTTTGGAAACATACTTCGGTAACATCAGTATAAATAACATGGTAATATAGGCTCTCGGATCTGATAATTTAGGTACAAACACCTCGATAACTTTGACCCGTGAACAAAAGTTGATGAAAACAAAGTTTGGTAGGATCTATGTAAATAACACGGTAATATACGCATAGCAGAGCTGATAATTTATTTAGCCCAGGCATGATAATTTTTGACCCAAAAAAAAGTATTCGAACCATGCCAAAAAAAACATGGTCTCGCCGTGGCGGATTTTTTTGTAAAAACAGATTTTGGATCTAACAAGCGGTCTGAGCTATAAAACATTTTAAAATTTTAAAACAAAAACAATCTATGATGACATTAGCTTTTTCGCACTTTTTATGCCCGAAATCAGGGGAGAAAGCTGGAAGAAGTCATTTTTATGGCCAGAATTTTGCCTATGTAAACATTGTGGTAATTTATGTACCATATACGTGATAACTTGCATACCCAGGCGTGGTAACATTTTGCCTCAGAAAAAAAAGTTGTCGAAACATATTAACATGGAATCTAGTTTCGAATGTCTCGTCGCGCCGAATTTTTTATGTGAAAACAATTTTTCGATCGGACCGACGGTTTGAACTACAAAACATTTTGGAAATTCAAAATATGAGAAAATCTAGAGTGATGTCATCAATTTTGTCTTACATGCATGCATATAATTAGGCGTTGTATTAAGAGTCATGACATGTGCATGAAGAGAGAGAAAAACTAGTAATCACATGCATGTGAAGAAAAATGGCTGCATGCACTCGCATGCATGCACGCACTAGTTAGGTCGTCCTAATTTGTTGTTTAAAATCCGAACGACTGCGCGTTAGTACAGTCCATCTTTCAAACCCTCAAGGTTAGTCTAGTTTCTCTAGAATTGGTCTCTTGCAAATTCTACACGCAAAGTCTCATGCGTCTCTTCATGTAGACATCAGATCGCTTGTCTTTTTTTTAGTGAGCTTATGTGTTTTTTTTAAAATTATTTTAAGGGCATATCCTTTGCTTAAAAACGAATCAAATGCACACGTACAAAGTACTAAAAGTTTTGAACTTGTTGGACTCGGTATGAATCCAGAACACTATGTATAACAAATATTTGCGCTTTATAAAAGGAAAGACGGATGGTAATTGTACGCACAACTTATTATGTCGACACACAAAGAGACACGTTCTTGCTAAGTTATGTGCCTCACACCCCATCACAGGATGTAAACACACCAATTTTGTGAGAATTTTCCGGACCTTGTGTGTAGTTGAAAAAATTAACACGGAGAAAGGGGGGACCTGAGCCAATCAGATCCGAACCGGAAATCGCAAGCTGGAACGCCACAGCCACATGCCACCTCCGGGGATAACGTTATCCCTCCACGGCGCGACGAGAGCTCCCCACGTCGGACTCCCGCGCCGACCTGGCACGCCGCGATCCTCCACACGCCCTACTAAAACCTTCTCCGCGCCAACCATCCCGTCCCCCACACACCTCACGCCGCGCGCCAAGCCAAGAAGAAGACGCACCCACGCAGCACGCACGCCATGGCCGCCACCGCGTCCTTGTCCGCCGTCGCGGCGCCCCTGTCCGTCGCCGGGCTCAAGAAGGCCGCGTCGTTCCGGCCCCTGCCGGTGGCCAGGGCCGGCAGGCCCGCGGCGAGGATGACGGCCGTCCGGGCGTCCTCCGCGTCCGTGCAGGAGAAGCTCACGGCCGGGCTGACCGCGGCGGCCGTGGCGGCGGCGCTGGTGCTGCCCGAGGTCGCGGAGGCCGCGTCCCCGGGGCTGTCCCCGTCGCTCAAGAACTTCCTGCTCAGCATCGTGTCCGGCGGGGTCGTCTTCGCCGGCATCGCCGGGGCCGTCGTCGCCGTCTCCAACTTCGACCCCGTCAAGAGGACCTGATCATCTTACTGGATTCTCATGGCAGGTCGCCTCGCTTTGTATCTCGATGAATCTCTTTGCTGTGTTTTATTCGGAGACTCTGTACGTAGAAGAGATCCATGACAATGGAGTTCTGATTAATGGCTGTGTATACTCTGGTTCGTCTGCTTAAACTGTTGCTTGCGGGCTGTATCCAGTAATTGCATGTTTGTTTACTTCCGAAACTACTTCCCCCTCTCCAAATTACTTGCAGCGTGTCTGGCAGTCTGAGGGAAAGGGAATGAAGATTACAACAGCGAGGAGTTTGTCTAGAGATTAGACTTGAGAATTACTAGAATTTTAGTCTCAGTCTCCTTTTTGATGTGTGGTGGGAACAATTATCGGTGAGAATTTGGGAGGAACCTCTATCCAGCCTGAATTAGCAAGGGGCTAGGGAAGAGAGGCGTGGAAATTGACCTCTTTGGTTCCCTTTCCCCTTCTCTCCTCAACTCCCTTCCCCCTAGCCAAACAATGGATAACACGTCTTGTATCCTCGTAACTCTCGTTCCTTATCGCAAATTTCCTCCAACGAGACACAATTTTAGTTTTAGGTTGATCCTATATCAAACTTCTCTAATTTGGGACCAAATATGTAGAAAAAACATATCAACATTCACACCATCAAATTACTTTCATTAAATTCATCATCAGATATATACTTTTATTCATATACTCCCTCGGTCCTAAATTACTTGACGCAAAAATGGATAGAAATTAATGGATCTAGAACTAAAAATTCGTCTAGATACATCCATTTATGTGACAAGTAATTCTAGGCGAAGGGAGTATACATCTGATGTTGTAGATATTGGATTTTTCATATAAACCTGGTCAAACTTGGAGAAGTTTGACTTAGACAAAACCATAACTTCAACTAATTTGAAAGGGAGGTAGTACCAACCAGTGCAACTTCTTTTCAACTTTTATCAAAAATCTTGAATCCAATTTTTGATTCTTGTCTTACGAAACGAACGTGTCAGCGTTTTGGGAACGAGGGTCCCCAGACTTGCCTGCCTGCGGCCCACAGTGTGGCTCCACCAGCGGCCCCGCCAACCCATCTTCACCAGCAAATACTTAAGACCCTCGCGAGGGCCAAGCCTCGCGAGGCGGACGACGCAAGACCTTCTTAGGGGCGGCCTCACCAGGCTGGCTCGCGAGAGGCGGAGAGTTCAAGGCAAGGGACACCTCGCGAGGTTTCTGTGACGCAAGCCATGACGACCGGAGCCAGGCGGGCGCCAGCGCGCTGAGTGTCCTCGTTTCCTCTTTGGTGCTAAAGAGGCAAGCGCAAGCGAGGAGTCCCGAGGCATCAGGCAAAGTTTTCCATATCGGTGCAACGAGACCAAGACCAGCAAGACGGCAGGACGGAGGTCACCGTGGAGCCCAAGACGGCGTCACCACCGCGGGGGGCTCTCTTGCACCATCCCTCTCGCTGCCTCGCCCGCCCCCGGCTGCGGGCGATGTGGCTCACGGAGCGCTTCCGCCCCCTCCGCAACAAGATGGCGCCCTCGCACCGAGACGCGCGACTCATGGAGCGCCTCCGCCTCCTCCGCGTCAGGACGACGTCTTCGCTCCAAGATGTGCAGTCCCACGGCGTAATCCACCGCGCCGTGTGCCCGCGCACGAAGAAGGAAACTGCCAAGAGGTTCCCCGTCCGTAAGAAAATGCTCCACCGCTCTCGGCACCGCCACGTCAGGATCGCTTGCTGCGGCAGGGCCATGCGCCACTTGCCGTGGCGGTGCAGGGACACCAAGATCAAGCTCCGCCTCCATGACTGGCCCCAGTGGCCACGGCAGGCTGTCGCGCCTTCACTCCTGAGCTGCGTAGCATTGTCTGGCCAGGCAAGTTCAAACCGGATCTGCCTCCTTGCTACGACGGCACCCCCGACGCTACGGAGTTCTTGCAGCTCTACGAGCTAAGCATCGAGGCGGCCAACGGCGAAGAAAAGGTCATGGCGAACTGGTTTCCCATGGCTCTCAAGGACGGCGCTCGCTCATGGCTCCTGAACCTGCCCCCCGGGCTCGATCTCCTACTGGGATGAGATGCGTGATCACTTCGTTGCCAACTTCCAGGCCACTCGCGATTGCCCCCCGGCCGAGGGTGACCTGCGCCGCATCAAGCAACAGCCGGGAGAGACCCTGCAGAAGTACATACAACGCTTCAACAACGTGCGTCTCAAGATCCCCAGGGTGACGGACGAGGCCATCGTCTCAGCGTTTTCTGATGGTATCTGCGACATCAAGATGAAGGAGGAGCTCGCCATCCATGAGGAGTTGTGCATGACTTTGAAACTGTTCAACATAGCAACCAATTGTGCAAGAGCAGAGGAGGGGCTATTGGGGATCGTAGCAGAAATTCAAAATTTTCCTACGTGTCACCAAGATCAATCTATGGAGAGACTAGCAACGAGAGAGAGGAGTGCATCTTCATACCCTTGAAGATCGCAATGCAGAAGCGTTACAAGAACGCGGTTGGTGGAGTCGTACACGCAGCGATTCAGATCACGGTCGATTTCGATCTAAGCGCCGAACAACGGCGCCTCCGCGTTCAACACATGTACAGCCCGGTGACGTCTCCCACGCCTTGATCCAGCAAGGAGAGAGGGAGAGGTTGGGGAAGACTCCGTCCAGCAGCAGCACAATGGCATGGTGATGGTGGAGGAGCGCGGTACTCCAGCAGGGCTTCGCCAAGCACTACGAGAGACGAGGAGGGAGAGGGGTAGGGCTGCACCAAGAGAGAGATCAAATCACAGATGTTGGGCAACCCCATACCTCAAGTGTATATAGGGGAGGGGAGGGGCTGCGCCCCCTCTAGGGTTCCCTCCCCAAGGGGGGCGGCAGCCCTAGATCCCATCTAGGGTGGCGGCTAGAGGGGAGAGGGAGAGAGGGGGGCGCCCTAGGGTGGGCCTTAAGGCCCATCTGGACCTAGGGTTTGCCCCCTCCCACTCTCCCTGCGCCTTGGGCCTTGGTGGGGGGCGCACCAGCCTACCTGGGACTGGTCCCCTCCCACACTTGGCCCACACAGCCTTCTGGGGCTGGTGGCCCCACCTGGTGGACCCCCGGGACCCTCCCGGTGGTCCCGGTACGTTACCGATAGCACCCGAAACTTTTCCGGTGACCAAAATGGGACTTCCCATATATAAATCTTTACCTCCGGACCATTCCGGAACTCCTCGTGACGTCCGGGATCTCATCCGGGACTCCGAACAACATTCGGTAACCACGTACATACTTTTCCTATAACCCTAGCGTCATCAAACCTTAAGTGTGTAGACCCTACGGGTTCGGGAACCATGTAGACATGACCGAGACAACCCTCCGACCAATAACCAATAGCGGGATCTGGATACCCATGTTGGCTCCCACATGTTCCATGATGATCTCATCGGATGAACCACGATGTCAAGGATTTAATCAATCTCGTATACAATTCCCTTTGTCTATCGGTACGATACTTGCCCGAGATTCGACCGTCGGTATCCCTATACCTCGTTCAATCTCGTTACCGGCAAGTCTCTTTACTCGTTCCGTAACACATCATCCCGTGATCAACTCCTTGGTCACATTGTGCACATTATGATGATGTCCTACCAAGTGGGCCCAGAGATACCTCTCCGTTACACGGAGTGACAAATCCCAGTCTCGATTCGTGCCAACCCAACAGACACTTTCGGAGATACCCGCAGTGCACCTTTATAGCCACCCAGTTACGTTGTGACGTTTGGTGCACCCAAAGCATTCCTACGGTATCTGGGAGTTGCACAATCTCATGGTCTAAGGAAATGATACTTGACATTAGAAAAGCTTTAGCATACGAACTACACGATCTTGTGCTAGGCTTAGGATTGGGTCTTGTCCATCACATCATTCTCCTAATGATGTGATCCCGTCATCAACGACATCCAATGTACATGGTTAGGAAACCGTAACCATCTATTGATCAACGAGCTAGCTAGTCAACTAGAGGCTTACTAGGGACATGGTGTTGTCTATGTATCCACACATGTATCTGAGTTTCCTATCAATACAATTCTAGCATGGATAATAACCGATTATCATGAACAAGGAAATATAATAATAACTAATTTATTATTGCCTCTAGGGCATATTTCCAACAGGGGCGCCTCTCCCTCCTCGAGCTCCCCGCCGTGGATCTAGAGGAGAAGAAGGCCAAGGTCAAAGACGTGAAGCACAAAGGGGTGGTCGTACTCACGGCAGAGCCAGACACAAAGTGTGGCCGAGATCTTCTCACGTTCTGCGCCTTCCACAACATGCGCACCCACAACACCAACGATTGTCAAGAGCTCAGGGCCATTTGAGATGGACACGTCGGTCGACGCCCCGAGCGCAACGGTCGGGGCTACGACCGAGGAGGTGGACGAGATGGAGGACGTTGGGATGACCGCAGGCCCCGCCAGGAGTGTGATGGGGAACGTAGTAATTTCAAAAAATTTCCTACGCACACGCAAGATCATGGTGATGCATAGCAACGAGGGGGAGAGTATGATCTACGTGCCCTTGTAGATCGCAACGGAAGCATTTACACAACGTAGAGGAAGTAGTCGTACGTCTTCTTCCCGATCCGACCGATCCAAGCACCGTTACTCCGGCACCTTCGAGTTCTTAGCACACGTACAGCTCGATGACGATCCCCGGGCTCCGATCCAGCAAAGCTTAGGGGAGGAGTTCCGTCAGCACGACAGCGTGGTGACGATCTTGATGTTCTACCGACGCAGGGCTTCGCCTAAGCACTACAACGATATGATCGAGGTGGAATATGGTGGCAGGGGGCACCGCACACGGCTAAGGAACGATCACGATGATCAACTTGTGTGTTCTAGGGTTCCCCCCTGCCCCCGTATATAAAGGAGCCAAGGGGGAGGGGGAGGCTGGCCAAGGAGGGCGCGCCAGGAGAGTCCTACTCCCTCTGGGAGTAGGATTCCCCCCCCCCCAATCCTAGTTGGAATAGGATTCCTTGAGGGGGGGAAGAGAGAGAGGGGGGCTGGCCACCTCTCCTAGTCCTAATAGGACTAGGGGAGGGGGGAGGCGCGCGGCCACCTTGGGCTGCCCCTTTCTCCTTTCCACTAAAGCCCACTAAGGCCCATATAGCTCCCGGGGGGTTCCGGTAACCTCCCGGTACTCCGGTAAAATCCCGATTTCACCCAGAACACTTCTGATATCCAAACATAGGCTTCCAATATATCAATCTTTATGTCTCGACCATTTCGAGACTCCTCGTCATGTCCGTGATCACATCCGGGACTCCGAACAACCTTCGGTACATCAAAATGCATAAACTCATAATAACTGTCATCGTAACGTTAAGCGTGCGGACCCTACGGTTCGAGAACAATGTAGACATGACCGAGACACGTCTCCGGTCAATAACCAATAGCGGGACCTGGATGCCCATATTGGCTCCTACATATTCTACGAAGATCTTTATCGGTCAGACCGCATAACAACATACGTTGTTCCCTTTGTCATCGGTATGTTACTTGCCCGAGATTCGATCGTCGGTATCCAATACCTAGTTCAATCTCGTTACCGGCAAGTCTCTTTACTCGTTCTGTAATACATCATCTTGCAACTAACTCATTAGTTGTAATGCTTGCAAGGCTTATGTGATGTGCATTACCGAGAGGGCCCAGAGATACCTCTCCGACAATCGGAGTGACAAATCCTAATCTCGAAATACGCCAACCCAACATCTACCTTTGGAGACACCTGTAGAGCACCTTTATAATCACCCTTTTACGTTGTGACGTTTGGTAGCACACAAAGTGTTCCTCCGGCAAACGGGAGTTGCATAATCTCATAGTCATAGGAACATGTATAAGTCATGAAGAAAAGCAATAGCAACATACTAAACGATCGGGTGCTAAGCTAATGGAATGGGTCATGTCACTCAGATCATTCAACTAATGATGTGACCTCGTTAATCAAATAACAACTCTTTGTTTATGATTAGGAAACATAACCATCTTTGATTAACGAGCTAGTCAAGTAGAGGCATACTAGTGACACTCTGTTTGTCTATGTATTCATACATGTATTATGTTTCCGGTTAATACAATTCTAGCATGAATAATAAACATTTATCATGATATAAGGAAATAAATAATAACTTTATTATTGCCTCTAGGGCATATTTCCTTCAGTCTCCCACTTGCACTAGAGTCAATAATCTAGATTACACAGTAATGATTCTAACACCCATGGAGCCTTGGTGCTGATCATGTTTTGCTCGTGGAAGAGGTTTAGTCAATGGGTATGCAACATTCAGATCCGTATGTATCTTGCAAATCTCTATGTCTCCCACCTGGACTAGATCCCGGATGGAATTGAAGCATCTCTTGATGTGCTTGGTTCTCTTGTGAAATCTGGATTCCTTTGCCAAGGCAATTGCACCAGTATTGTCACAAAAGATTTTCATTGGACCCGATGCACTAGGTATGACACCTAGATCGGATATGAACTCCTTCATCCAGACTCCTTCATTTGCTGCTTCCGAAGCAGCTATGTACTCCGCTTCACATGTAGATCCCGCCACGACACTTTGTTTAGAACTGCACCAACTGACAGCTCCACCGTTTAATGTAAACACGTATCCGGTTTGCGATTTAGAATCGTCCGAATCAGTGTCAAAGCTTGCATCAACGTAACCGTTTACGATGAGCTCTTTGTCACCTCCATATACGAGAAACATATCCTTAGTCCTTTTCAGGTACTTCAGGATGTTCTTGACCGTTGTCCAGTGATCCACTCCTGGATTACTTTGGTACCTCCCTGCTAAACTTATAGCAAGGCACACATCAGGTCTGGTACACAACATTGCATACATGATAGAGCCTATGGCTTAAGCATAGGGAACATTTTTCATTTTCTCTCTATCTTCTGCAGTGGTCGGGCTTTGAGTCTTACTCAATTTCACACCTTGTAACACAGGCAAGAACCCTTTCTTTGCTTGATCCATTTTGAACTTCTTCAAAATCTTGTCAAGGTATGTGCTTTGTGAAAGTCCAATTAAGCGTCTTGATCTATCTCTATAGATCTTTATGCCTAATATGTAAGCAGCTTCACCGAGGTCTTTCATTTAAAAACTCTTATTCAAGTATCCCTTTATGCTATCCAGAAATTCTATATCATTTCCAATCAGTAATATGTCATCCACATATAATATCAGAAATGCTACAGAGCTCCCACTCACTTTCTTGTAAATACATGCTTCTCCAAAAGTCTGTATAAAACCAAATGCTTTGATCACACTATCAAAGCGTTTATTCCAACTCCGAGAGGCTTGCACCAGTCCATAAATGGATCGCTGGAGCTTGCACACTTTGTTAGCTCCCTTTGGATCAACAAAACCTTCTGGTTGCATCATATACAACTCTTCTTCCAGAAATCCATTCAGGAATGCAGTTTTGACATCCATCTGCCAGATTTCAAAATCATAAAATGCGGCAATTGCTAACATGATTCGGACAGACTTAAGCATCGCTACGGGTGAGAAGGTCTCATCGTAGTCAACCCCTTGAACTTGTCGAAAACCTTTTGCGACAAGTCGAGCTTTGTAGACAGTAATATTACCGTCAGCGTCAGTCTTCTTCTTGAAGATCCATTTATTCTCAATTGCTTGCCGATCATCGGGCAAGTCAACCAAAGTCCACACTTTGTTCTCATACATGGATCCCATCTCAGATTTCATGGCTTCAAGCCATTTTGCGGAATCTGGGCTCACCATCGCTTCTTCATAGTTCGTAGGTTCATCATGATCTAGTAGCATGACTTCCAGAACAGGATTACCGTACCACTCTGGTGCGGATCTCACTCTGGTTGATCTACGAGGTTCAGTAGTATCTTGTTCTGAAGTTTCATGATCATCATCATTAGCTTCCTCACTAATTGGTGTAGGTGTCACTGAAACAGTTTTCTGTGATGTACTACTTTCCAATAAGGGAGCAGGTACAGTTACCTCATCAAGTTCTACTTTCCTCCCACTCACTTCTTTCGAGAGAAACTCCTTCTCTAGAAAGGATCCATTCTTAGCAACGAATGTCTTGCCTTCGGATCTTTGATAGAAGGTGTACCCAACAGTCTCCTTTGGGTATCCTATGAAGACACATTTCTCCGATTTGGGTTCGAGCTTATCAGGTTGAAGCTTTTTCACATAAGCATCGCAGCCCCAAACTTTAAGAAACGACAACTTTGGTTTCTTGCCAAACTATAGTTCATAAGGCGTCGTCTCAATGGATTTTGATGGTGCCCTATTTAACGTGAATGCGACCGTCTCTAAAGCATAACCCCAAAACAATAGCGGTAAATCTGTAAGAGACATCATAGATCACACCATATCTAGTAAAGTACGATTACGACGTTCGGACACACCATTACGCTGTGGTGTTTCGGGTGGCATGAGTTGCGAAACTATTCCACAATTTTTCAAATGTACACCAAACTCGTAACTCAAATATTCTCCTCCACGATCAGATCGTAGAAACTTTATTTTCTTGTTACGATGATTTTCAACTTCACTCTGAAATTCTTTGAACTTTTCAAATGTTTCAGACTTATGTTTCATTAAGTAGATATGCCCATATCTGCTTAAATCATCTGTGAAGGTGAGAAAATAACGATATCCGCCACGAGCCTCAATATTCATCGGACCACATACATCTGTATGTATGATTTCCAACAAATCTGTTGCTCTCTCCATAGTACCGGAGAATGGTGTTTTAGTCATCTTGCCCATGAGGCACGGTTCGCAAGTACCAAGTGATTCATAATCAAGTGGTTCCAAAAGTCCATCAGTATGGAGTTTCTTCATGCGCTTTACACCGACATGACCTAAACGGCAGTGCCACAAATAAGTTGCACCGTCATTATCAACTCTACATCTTTTGGCTTCAACATTATGAATATGTGTATCATTAATATCGAGATTCAATAAGAATAGACCACTCTTCAAGGGTGCATGACCATAAAAGATATTACTCATATAAATAGAACAACCATTATTCTCTGATTTAAATGAATAACCGTCTCGCATTAAACAAGATCTAGATATAATGTTCATGCTCAACGCTGGCACCAAATAACAATTATTTAGGTCTAATACTAATCCCGAAGGTAGATGTAGAGGTAGCGTGCCGACCGCGATCACATCGACTTTGGAAGCGTTTCCCACGCGCATCGTCACCTCGTCCTTTGCCAGTGTTTGCCTATTCCGTAGTCCCTGTTTTGAGTTGCAAATATTAGCAACAGATCCAGTATCAAATACCCAGGTGCTACTGCGAGCTCTAGTAAGGTACACATCAATAACATGTATATCACATATACCTTTGTTCACCTTGCCATCCTTCTTATCCTCCAAATACTTGGGGCAGTTCCACTTCCAGTGACCAGTCTGCTTGCAGTAGAAGCACTCAGTTTCAGGCTTAGGTCCAGACTTGGGTTTCTTCTCTTGAGCAGCAACTTGCTTGCCGTTCTTCTTTAAGTTCCCCTTCTTCTTCCCTTTGCCCTTTTACTTGAAACTAGTGGTCTTGTTGACCATCAACACTTGATGCTCCTTTTAGATTTCTACCTCCGCGGCTTTCAGCATTGCAAAGAGCTCGGGAATAGTCTTATTCATCCCTTGCATATTATAGTTCATCACGAAGCTCTTGTAGCTTGGTGGCAGTGATTGGAGAATTCTGTCAATGACGCAATCATCTGGAAGATTAACTCCCATCTGAATCAAGTGATTATTATACCCATACATTTTGAGTATATGCTCACTGACAGAACTGTTCTCCTCCATCTTGCAGCTATAGAACTTATTGGAGACTTCATATCTCTCAATCTGGGCATTTGCTTGAAATATTAACTTCAACTCCTGGAACATCTCATATGCTCCATGATGTTCAAAACGTCGTTGAAGTCCCGATTCTAAGCCGTAAAGCATGGCACACTGAACTATCGAGTAGTCATCAGCTTTGCTCTGCTAGACGTTCATAACATCTGGTGTTGCTCCAGCAGCAGGCCTGGCACCCAGCGGTGCTTCCAGGACGTAATTCTTCTGTGCAGCAATGAGGATAATCCTCAAGTTACGGACCCAGTCCGTGTAATTGCTACCATCATCTTTCAACTTTGCTTTCTCAAGGAACGCATTAAAATTCAACGGAACAACAGCACGGGCCATCTATCTACAATCAACATAAACAAGCAAGATACTATCAAGGACTAAGTTCATGATAAATTTAAGTTCAATTAATCATATTACTTAAGAACTCCCACTTAGATAGACATTCTCTAATCTTCTAAGTGATCACGTGATCCAAATCAACTAAACCATAACCGATCATCACGTGAGATGGAGTAGTTTCATCGGTGAACATCATTATGTTGATCATATCTACTATATGATTCACGCTCGACCTTTCGGTCTCCGTGTTCCGAGGCCATATCTGCATATGCTAGGCTCGTCAAGTATAACCTGAGTATTCCGCGTGTGCAAAACTGGCTTGCACCCGTTGTAGATGGACGTAGAGCTTATCACACCCGATCATCACGTGGTGTCTGGGCACGACGAACTTTGGCAACGGTGCATACTCAGGGAGAACACTTCTTGATAATTTAGTGAGAGATCATCTTATAATGCTACCGTCAATCAAAGCAAGATAAGATGCATAAAAGATAAACATCACATGCAATCAATATAATGTTGGGGAACGTAGCAGAAATTCAAAATTTTCCTATGTGTCACCAAGATCTATCTATGGAGAGACCAGCAACGAGGGGAAGGAGAGTGCATCTACATACCCTTGTAGATCACTAAGCGGAAGCGTTCAAGTGAACGGGGTTGATGGAGTCGTACTCGTCGTGATCCAAATCACCGATGACCAAGTGCCGAACGCACGGCACCTCCGCGTTCAACACACGTACAGCCCGGTGACGTCTCCCATGCCTTGATCCAGCAAGGAGAGAGGGAGAGGTTGAGGAAGACTCCATCCAGCAGCAGCACAACGGCGTGGTGGTGGTGGAGGAGCGTGGCAATCCTGCAGGGCTTCGCCAAGCACCACGGGAGAGGAGAAGGACTTGGGAGAGGGGAAGGGCTGCACCAAAGGCAAAGGTGTGTCTTGAGAGGCCCTCCTTCCCCACTATATATAGGGAGCCCAAGGGGAGGGGGGGCCGGCCCCCTCAGATCCCATCTGAGGAAGGGGCGGCGGCCAGGGGAGGTTTCCCTCCCCCCAAGGCACCTAGGAGGTGCCTTCCCCTTGTGGGACTCTTCTTTCTTGAAACCCTAGGCGCATGGGCCTCTTGGGGCTGGTGCCCTTGGACCATATAGGCCAAGGCGCACCCCCTACAGCCCATGTGCCCCCCCGGGTAGGTGGCCCCACCAGGTGGACCCCCGGGACCCTTCCGGTGGTCCCGGTACAATACAGATGACCCCAAAACTTGTCCCGATGGCCGAAACAGGATTTCCTATATATAAATCTTTACCTCCGGACCATTCCGGAACTCCTCGTGACGTCCGGGATCTCATCCGGGACTCCTAACAACATTCGGTAACCACATACAAACTTCCTTTATAACCCTAGCGTCATCGAACCTTAAGTGTGTAGACCCTACGAGTTCGGGAGACATGCAGACATGACCGAGACGTTCTCCGGTCAATAACCAACAGCGGGATCTGGATACCCATGTTGGCTCCCACATGTTCCACGATGATCTCATCGGATGAACCAGGATGTCAAGGACTTAATCAATCCCGTATACAATTCCCTTTGTCTATCGGTACGATACTTGCCCGAGATTCGATCGTCGGTATCCCGATACCTTTGTTCAATCTCGTTACCGGCAAATCTCTTTACTCGTTCCGTAACACATCATCCCGTGATCAACTCCTTGATCACATTGTGCACATTATGATGATGTCCTACCGAGTGGGCCCAGAGATACCTCTCCGTCACACGGAGTGACAAATCCCAGTCTCGATTCGTGCCAACCCAACAAACACTTTCGGAGATACCTGTAGTGCACCTTTATAGTCACCCAGTTACGTTGTGAAGTTTGGTACACCCAAAGCATTCCTACGGTATCCGGGAGTTGCACAATCTCATGGTCTAAGGAAATGATACTTGACATTAGAAAAGCTTTAGCATACGAACTACACGATCTTTGTGCTAGGCTTAGGATTGGGTCTTGTCCATCACATCATTCTCCTAATGATGTGATCCCGTTATCAATGACATCCAATGTCCATGGTCAGGAAACTGTAACCATCTATTGATCAACGAGCTAGTCAACTAGAGGCTTACTAGGGACATGGTGTTGTCTATGTATCCACACATGTATCTGAGTTTCCTATCAATACAATTCTAGCATGGATAATAAACGATTATCATGAACAAGGAAATATAATAATAATCAATTTATTATTGCCTCTAGGGCATATTTCCAACAGTCTCCCACTTGCACTAGAGTTAATAATCTAGTTCACATCGCCATGTGATTAACACTCACAGGTCACATCGCCATGTGACCAACATCCAAAGAGTTTACTAGAGTCAATAATCTAGTTCACATCACTATGTGATTAACACTCAATGAGTTCTGGGTTTGATCATGTTGCTTGTGAGAGAGGTTTTAGTCAACGGGTCTGAACATTTCAGATCCGTATGTACTTCACAAATTTCTATGTCATCTTGTAGATGCAACTACTATGCTACATTTGGAGCTATTCCAAATATCTGTTCTACTATACGAATCCAGTTTACTACTCAGAATAATCTGGATTAGTGTCAAAGTTTGCATCGGCGTAACCCTTTACGACGAACTCTTTTACCACCTCCATAATCGAGAAAATTCCTTAGTCCACCAGTTACTAAGGATAACTTTGACCGCTGTCCTGTGATCCACTCTTGGATCACTCTTGTACCCCTTGACTGACTCATGGCAAGGCACACTTCAGGTGCGGTACACAGTATAGCATACTATAGAGCCTATGTCTTAAGCATAGGGGACGGCCTTCGTCCTTTCTCTCTATTTTGCCGTGGTCGACCTTTAAGTCTTAACTTCACACCTTACAACTCAGGCAAGAACTCCTTCTTTGACTGATCCATCTTGAACACCTTCAAGATCATGTCAAGGTATGTGCTCATTTGAAAGTACCATTAAGCGTTTTGATCTATCCTTATAGATCTTGATGCTCAATGCTCAAGTAGCTTAATCCAGGTTTTCCATTGAAAAACAGTTTTCAAATAACCCTATATGCTTTCCAGAAATTCTATGTTATTTCCGATCAACAATATGTTAACAACATATACTCATCAGAAATTCTATAGTGCTCCCACTCACTTCTTTGGAAATACAAGTTTCTCATAAACTTTGTATACACCCAAAATCTTTGATCATCTATCAAAGCATACATTCCAACTCCGAGATGCTTACTCCAGTCCTTAGAAGGATTGCTGGAGCTTTGCATACTTATTAGCATCTTTCAGGATTGAAAGAAAAAACCTTCCGGTTGTATCACATACAACCTTTCCTCAAGAAAATCATCGAGGAAACAATGTTTTGACATCCTATCTGCAAGATTTCATAAATAATGCAGTAATCGCTAATATAATTCCAACAGACTCTTAGCATCGCTACGTGTGAGAAAGTCTCATCGTAGTCAACTCCTTGAACTTGTCGGAAAACATCTTAACGACAAGTCGAGCTTTCTTAATGGTGATACTTACCATCATTGTCCGTCTTCCTTTTAAAATCCATCTGTACTCAACAGCCTCACGACCATCGAGCCGTTCTGCCAAAGTCTACACTTTGTTTTCATACATGGATCCTCTCTCGGATTTTATGACCTCGAGCCATTCATCGGAATCTGGGCCCACCATCGCTTCTCCATAGCTCGTAGGTTCATTGTTGTCTAGCAACATGACTTCCAAGACAGGATTACGTACCACTCTGAACTAGTACACATCCTTGTCATCCCACGAGGTTTGGTAGTGACTTGATCTGAAGTTTCATGATCACTATCATAAGCTTCCACTTCAATTGGTGTAGGTGCCACAGGAACAACTCCCTGTGCCCTGTCACAAACTAGTTGAAGAGACGGTTCAATAACCTCATCAAGTCTCCACCATCCTCCCACTCAATTCTTTCGAGAGAAACTTTTCCTCGAGAAAGGATCCGATTCTAGAAACAATCCCTTATTGCTTTCGGATCTGAAATAGGAGGTATACCCAACTGTTTTGGGTGTCCTATGAAGATGCATTTATCCGCTTTGGGTTCGAGCTTATCAGCCTGAAACTTTTTCACATAAGCATCGCAGCCCCAAACTTTTAAGAAATGACAGCTTAGGTTTCTCTAAACCATAGTTCATACGGTGTCATCTCATCGGAATTACGTGGTGCCCTATTTAAAGTGAATGTGGTTGTCTCTAATGCCTAACCCATAAACTATTGTGGTAATTCGATAAGAGACATCATGGTATGCATCATATCCAATAGGGTGCAGTTATGATGTTCGGACACACCATCACACTATGGTGTTCCAGGCTGTATTAGTTGTGAAACAATTTCCACAATGTCTTAATTCTGTGCCAAACTCGTAATTCAGATATTCATCTCTATGATCATATCATAAATATTTTATCCTCTTGTCACGACGATCTTTCAACTTCACCCTGAAATTACTTGAACCTTTCAATAATTCAGACTCGTGATTCATCAAGTAAATATACTCAACATCTACTCAAATCATCTGTGAAGTAAGAACATAACGATATCCACTACACGTCTCAGCACTCATTGGACTGCACACATCAAAATGTATTACTTCCAACAAGTTGCTTTCCAGTTCCATTTTACTGAAACCGAGGCTTTCAGTCATCTTGCCCATGTGGTATGATTTGCATGTCTCAAGTGATTCAAAATCAAGTGAGTCCAAACGATCCATCTGCATGGAGTTTCTTCATGCATATACACCAATAGACACGGTTCGCATGTCTCAAACTTTTCAAAATGAGTGAGCCCAAAGATCCATCAACATGGAGCTTCTTCATGCGTTTTATACCGATATGACTTACGTGGAAGTGCCACAAGCAGGTGGTACTATCATTACTATCTTTTGGCATGAACATGTGTATCACTACGATCGAGATTCAATAAACTATTCATTTTAGGTGTAAGACCATTGAAGGTATTATTCAAATAAACAGAGTAACCATTATTCTCCTTAAATGAATAACCGTATCGCGATAGACATAATCCAATCATGTCTATGCTCAACGCAAACACCAATCTCGATGGTAGAGGGAGCGTGCGATGCTTGATCATACCAACATTGGAAACACTTCCAACACATATCGTCAGCTCACCTTTAGCTAGTCTCCGTTTATTCTGTAGCTTTTATTTCGAATTACTAACACTTAGCAACCGAACCGGTATCTAATTCCCTGGTGCTACTAGGAGTACCAGTAAAGTACACATCAACACAATGTATAACCAATATACTTCTATCTACCTTGCCAGCCTCCTCATCTACCAAGTATCTAGGGTAGTTCCGCTCCAGTGGCTGTTCCCCTTATTACAGAAGCACTTAGTCTCGGGTTTGGGTTCAACCTTGGGTTTCTTCACTAGAGCAGCAGCTGATTTGCCGTTTCATGAAGTATCCCTTCTTGCCCTTGCCCTTCTTGAAACTAGTGGTTTTTAACTAACCATCAACAATTGATGCTCCTACTTGACTTCTACTTTCGTGGTGTCAAACATCGCGAATATCTCAAGGATCATCATATATGTCCCTGATATGTTATAGTTCATCACGAAGCTCTAGCAGCTTGGTGGTAATGACTTCGGAGAAACATCACTGTCTCATCTGGAAGATCAACTCCCACTCGATTCAAATGATTGTTGTACTCAGACAATCTGAGCACAAGCTCAACAATTAAGCTTTTCTCCTTAGTTTGTAGGCTAAGAAAATCGTCGGAGGTCTTATACCTCTTAACGTGGGCATGAGCCTGAAATCCCAATTTCAGCCCTCGAAACATCTCATATGTTTTGCGACGTTTCAAAACATCTTCGGTGCCTCAACTCTAAACCGTTTAACTGAACTATCACGTAGTTATCAAAATGTGTATGTCAGATGTTCGCAACATCCACAGACAACGTTCGAGGTTCAGCACACTGAGCGGTGCATTAAGGACATAAGCCTTCTATGAAGCAATGAGGACAATCCTCAGTTTACGGACCTACTCCGCATAATTGCTACTATCAACTTTCAACTAAATTTTCTCTAGGAACATAACTAAACAGTAGAACTGAAGCGCGAGCTACGACATAATTTGTGAAATCCTTTTTGACTATGTTCAGGATAAACAAGTTCATCTTATGAACTCCCACTCAGATAGACATCCCTCTAGTAATATAAGAGATTACATGATCCGAGTCAACTAGGCCATGTCCGATCATCACGTGAGACGGACTAGTCAGCATCGGTGAACATCTTCATGTTGATCGTATCTGCCATACGACTCATGCTCGACCTTTCTGTCTTCTGTGTTCCGAGGCCATGTCTGTACACATGCTAGGCTCGTCAAGTCAACCTAAGTTTTTGCATGTGTAAATCTGTCTTACACCCGTTGTATGTGAACGTTTGGATCAAACACCCGATCATCACGTGGTGCATTGAAACAACGAACTGTCGCAACGGTGCACAGTTAGGGGGAACACTTTCTTGAAATTTTAATGAGGGATCATCTTATTTACTACTGTCGTTCTAAGCAAATAAGATGTATAAACATGATAAACATCACATGCAATCAAATAGTGACATGATATGGCCATCATCACTTTGCTCCTTTTGATCTCCATCTTCGAGGCTCCATGATCATCATCGTCACCGGCATGACACCATGATCTCCATCATCATGATCTCCATCATCGTGTCTTCTTGAAGTTGTCACGTCATCTATTGCTTCTACTACTACAGCTAACGGTTAGCAATAAAGTAAAGTAATTACATGACGTTTATGTTGACACGCAGGTCATAAATAAATAAAGACAACTCCTATGGCTCCTGCCGGTTGTCATACTCATCGACATGCAAGTCGTGATTCCTATTACAAGAACATGATCATCTCATACATCACATATATCATTCATCACATCCTTTGGCCATATCACATCACATAGCATACCCTGCAAAAACAAGTTAGACGTCCTCTAATTGTTGTTTGCATGTTTTACGTGGCTGCTATGGCTTTCTAGCAAGAACATTTCTTACCTACGCAAAGACCACAACGTGATATGCCAATTGCTATTTACCCTTCATAAGGACCCTTTTCATCGAATCCGATCCGACTAAAGTGGGAGAGACAGACACCCGCCAGCCACCTTATGCAACTAGTGCATGTTTGTCGGTGGAACCGGTCTCACGTAAGCGTACGTGTAAGGTTGGTCCGGGCCGCTTCATCCCACAATGCCGCCGAATCAAGATTGGACTAGTAACGGTAAGCATATTGAACAAAATCAACGCCCACAACTACTTTGTGTTCTACTCGTGCATAGAATCTACGCAATAGACCTAGCTCTGATACCACTATTGGGGAACGTAGCAGAAATTCAAAATTTTCCTACGTGTCACCAAGATCTATCTATGGAGAGACCAGCAACGAGGGGAAGGAGAGTGCATCTACATACCCTTGTAGATCGCTAAGCAGAAGCGTTCAAGTGAACGGGGTTGATGGAGTCGTACTCGTCGTGATCCAAATCACCGATGACCAAGTGCCGAACGCACGGCACCTCCGCGTTCAACACACGTACAGCCCGGTGACGTCTCCCATGCCTTGATCCAGCAAGGAGAGAGGGAGAGGTTGAGGAAGACTCCATCCAGCAGAAGCACAACAGCGTGGTGGTGGTGGAGGAGCGTGGCAATCCTGCAGGGCTTCGCCAAGCACCACGGGAGAGGAGAAGGACTTGGGAGAGGGGAAGGGCTGCACCAAAGGCAAAGGTGTGTCTTGAGAGGCCCTCCTTCCCCACTATATATAGGGAGCCCAAGGGGAGGGGGGGGGGCGGCCCCCTCAGATCCCAACTGAGGAAGGGGCGGCAGCCAGGGGAGGTTTCCCTCCCCCCCAAGGCACCTAGGAGGTGCCTTCCCCTTGTGGGACTCTTCTTTCTTGAAACCCTAGGCGCATGGGCCTCTTGGGGCTGGTGCCCTTGGACCATATAGGCCAAGGCGCACCCCCTACAGCCCATGTGCCCCCCCGGGTAGGTGGCCCCACCCGGTGGACCCCCGGGACCCTTCCGGTGGTCCCGGTACAATACCGATGACCCCGAAACTTGTCCCGATGGCCGAAACAGGATTTCCTATATATAAATCTTTACCTCCGGACCATTCCGGAACTCCTCGTGACGTCCGGGATCTCATCCGGGACTCCGAACAACATTCGGTAACCACATACAAACTTCCTTTATAACCCTAGCGTCATCGAACCTTAAGTGTGTAGACCCTACGGGTTCGGGAGACATGCAAACATGACCGAGACGTTCTCCGGTCAATAACCAACAGCGGGATCTGGATACCCTGTT
Source organism: Triticum aestivum (assembly GCF_018294505.1). Classification (NCBI taxonomy): domain Eukaryota; kingdom Viridiplantae; phylum Streptophyta; class Magnoliopsida; order Poales; family Poaceae; genus Triticum; species Triticum aestivum. The sequence continues at coordinate 67,173,309 of NC_057797.1, forward strand.
GGCTCCCACATGTTCCACGATGATCTCATCGGATGAACCACGATGTCAAGGACTTAATCAATCCCGTATACAATTCCCTTTGTCTATCGGTACGATACTTGCCCGAGATTCGATCGTCGGTATCCCGATACCTTTGTTCAATCTCGTTACCGGCAAATCTCTTTACTCGTTCGTAACACATCATCCCGTGATCAACTCCTTGATCACATTGTGCACATTATGATGATGTCCTACCGAGTGGGCCCAGAGATACCTCTCCGTCACACGGAGTGACAAATCCCAGTCTCGATTCGTGCCAACCCAACAGACACTTTCGGAGATACCTGTAGTGCACCTTTATAGTCACCCAGTTACGTTGTGACGTTTGGTACACCCAAAGCATTCCTACGGTATCCGGGAGTTGCACAATCTCATGGTCTAAGGAAATGATACTTGACATTAGAAAAGCTTTAGCATACGAACTACACGATCTTTGTGCTAGGCTTAGGATTGGGTCTTGTCCATCACATCATTCTCCTAATGATGTGATCCCGTTATCAACGACATCCAATGTCCATGGTCAGGAAACCATAACCATCTATTGATCAACGAGCTAGTCAACTAGAGGCTTACTAGGGACATGGTGTTGTCTATGTATCCACACATGTATCTGAGTTTCCTATCAATACAATTCTAGCATGGATAATAAACGATTATCATGAACAAGGAAATATAATAATAATCAATTTATTATTGCCTCTAGGGCATATTTCCAACATATAAGTGATATGATATGGCCATCATCATCTTGTGCCTGTGATCTCCATCTCCGAAGCACCGTCATGATCACCATCGTCATCGGCGCGACACCTTGATCTCCATCGTAGCATCGTTGTCGTCTCGCTAATCTTATGCTTCCACGACTATCGCTACCGCTTAGTGATAAAGTAAAGCATTACATCGCAATTGCATTGCATACAATAAAGCGACAACCATATGGCTCCTGCCAGTTGCCGATAACTCGGTTACAAAACATGATCATCTCATACAATAAAATTTAGCATCATGTCTTGACCATATCACATCACAACATGCCTTGCAAAAACAAGTTAGACGTCCTCTACTTTGTTTGTTGCAAGTTTTACGTGGCTGCTACAGGCTTAAGCAAGAACCAATCTCACCTACGCATCAAAACCACAACGATAGTTTGTCAATTTGACTCCGTTTTAACCTTCGCAAGGACCGGGCGTAGCCACACTTGGTTCAACTAAAGTTGGAGAGACAGTCGCCCGCAAGCCACCTATGTGCAAAGAACATCAGGAGAACCGGTCTCGCGTAAGCGTACGCGTAATGTCGGTCCGGGTTGTCTCGTCCAACAATACCGCCGAACCAAAGTATGACATGCTTGTAGGCAGTATGACTTATATCGCCCACAACTCACTTGTGTTCTACTCGTGCATATAACATCAAACCATAAAACCTAGGCTCGGATGCCACTGTTGGGGAACGTAGTAATTTCAAAAAATTTCCTACACACACGCAAGATCATGGTGATGCATAGCAACGAGGGGGAGAGTATGATCTACGTACCCTTGTAGATCGCAACGGAAGCGTTGACACAACGTAGAGGAAGTAGTCGTACGTATTCTTCCCGATCCGACCGATCCAAGCACCGTTACTCTGGCACCTCCGAGTTCTTAGCACACGTACAGCTCGATGACGATCCCCGGGATCTGATCCAGCAAAGCTTAGGGGAGGAGTTCCGTCAGCACGATGGTGTGGTGACGATCTTGATGTTCTACCGACGCAGGGCTTCGCCTAAGCACTACAACGATATGATCGAGGTGGAATATGGTGGCAGGGGGCACCGCACACGGCTAAGGAACGATCACGATGATCAACTTGTGTGTTCTAGGGTGCCCCCTGCCCCTGTATATAAAGGAGCCAAGGGGGAGGGGGCGGCCGGCCAAGGAGGGCGCGCCAGGAGAGTCCTACTCCCTCTGGGAGTAGGATTCCCCCCAATCCTAGTTGGAATAGGATTCCTTGAGGGGGGGAAGAGAGAGAGAGGGGGCCGGCCACCTCTCCTAGTCCTAATAGGACTAGGGGAGGGGGGAGGCGTGCGGCCACCTTGGGCTGCCCCTTTCTCCTTTCCACTAAAGCCCACTAAGGCCCATATAGCTCCCAGGGGGTTCTGGTAACCTCCCGATACTCCAGTAAAATCCCGATTTCACCCGGAACACTTCCGATATCCAAACATGGGCTTCCAATATATCAATCTTTATGTCTCGACCATTTCGAGACTCCTCGTCATGTCCGTGATCACATCCGGGACTCCGAACAACCTTCGGTACATCAAAATGCATAAACTCATAATAACTGTCATCGTAACGTTAAGCGTGCGGACCCTACGGTTCGAGAACAATGTAGACATGACCGAGACACGTCTCCGGTCAATAACCAATAGCGGGACCTGGATGCCCATATTGGCTCCTACATATTCTACGAAGATCTTTATCGGTCAGACCGCATAACAACATACGTTGTTCCCTTTGTCAGCGGTATGTTACTTGCCCGAGATTCGATCGTCGGTATCCAATACCTAGTTCAATCTCGTTACCGGCAAGTCTCTTTACTCGTTCCGTAATACATCATCTTGCAACTAACTCATTAGTTGTAATGCTTGCAAGGCTTATGTGATGTGCATTATCGAGAGGGCCCAGAGATACCTCTCCGACAATTGGAGTGACAAATCCTAATCTCGAAATACGCCAACCCAACATCTACCTTTGGAGACACCTGTAGAGCACCTTTATAATCACCCTTTTACGTTGTGACGTTTGGTAGCACACAAAGTGTTCCTCCGGCAAACGGGAGTTGCATAATCTCATAGTCATAGGAACATGTATAAGTCATGAAGAAAAGCAATAGCAACATACTAAACGATCGGGTGCTAAGCTAATGGAATGGGTCATGTCACTCAGATCATTCAACTAATGATGTGACCTCGTTAATCAAATAACAACTCTTTGTTTATGGTTAGGAAACATAACCATCTTTGATTAACGAGCTAGTCAAGTAGAGGCATACTAGTGACACTCTGTTTGTCTATGTATTCACACATGTATTATGTTTCCGGTTAATACAATTCTAGCATGAATAATAAACATTTATCATGATATAAGGAAATAAATAATAACTTTGTTATTGCCTCTAGGGCATATTTTCCTTAAGAGTGGCGCGACCAGTCTCGCGAGGACCGCTGGCAGGACCAGCCTCGTGAGGACCATCCTCAGGGCAATTCCGGTCTCCATCCGCTGCCGCCACCACCAAGGAGGAACGACGACCACCAACAGGATGAATGGGTTGGGGGCTTCTAGGAGCCGCGCGCCATCGCTTGCATCTTGGGTGGCGCTCAGGCCCCAGCTTCCCAGCGCATCTTCAAGCAGTTCCTTCGCGAGGTGAATGCAGCCCTCCCCAAGCTTGAGGCCACGCGCCTGCTCACATGGTCCAAGTACGCCATCACCTTTAGCTTGACGGACCAGGTCAAGTGTGCGGCAGCCACCAGCGTTCTCCTGATGCTCTGTTCACCCGTCATTTGCAATGTCCAAGTCACCAAGACCCTCATCGATGGCGGCGCAGGGCTCAGTGTCCTGTCTGTCGAGTCATTCGACAACCTTCAAGTGCCATATGATCAGCTCCAGCCCACCAGGCCTTTCTCAGGAGTGACTGACGGCTCCACCACCCCAATAGGGCAAGTTCGTCTCCCTGTCACCTTCGGTCAGCATGACAACTACCACACCGAGCTCGTTGACTTTGGCGTCGCCCACATCCTCCTACCATACAATGCCACCCTCGGGTACCCAGCGCTAGCCAAATTCATGACAGTCACCCACCATGGCTACAACGTCCTCAAGATGCTGGTGTGCTCCCTCGAGCGCACCTTCTAAGATGCATCAATTGAAGACCCTCACAGCGCAGGTGTGCAGTACCCTCCTGAGGCTAACCCCAAGAAGAAGAAGCAGCTACTCTGCACTGCGCCTCAGGGGAGCAGCGCCTCCAGCGGCGCCACCTCAGGATCGGCGCCCGCACCTGGGGCGCCTCCCTTCCTCGCATAGGGAGGCGCGCTCGGCGCCCTCCTCGGGCAGGGCTCGGGGGCTCTCTTCTGGAGGGCCTCACACCTGGCCAATATCACGAGGGAGGCCCTCGGGCACCACGTGGAGGCGTGCTTCGTGGCACGTTTCCCTCAGGAGGGTAGCGGGCGAGGAGCGCCCGGCGCTCAGGAGTTCATCTTCAAGGCCACTCAGGAGCTGCAGGATGCAAGAGCCATGCGCGGCGACCGCGGCCCACCTGGCGCTGCTCCCCACCCAGGCAAGGGTGGTGAGCTGCGCATCTGCATCGACATCCCAGGGCTCAATAGGGCCGCATCTCAGGAGCGCTTCTGGCCTTCGGGTGCTGGCCGGTGTGAGCATCCACCTCACAGCTACGTTCGCATGTCTTTCGTCCTGCACAGCATGGCAGCCGCCTTCCAGCACAATCTGCGAAGCATCCTGGCAGGTCAGGAGGCCAGGCATCACGCAGTCCCGGCGGAGATGGAGACGGTCCTTAGGAGGCCACCTAAGCCTCTAGAGCCTCCCGAGGCTCTGGGCCTCGACGGCTCGTGAGGAGCGACTTCTTCAGCGCGCGTCTTCAGCTACCCCAACACTCCTTCGACAACCAAACCAGGTGACATTTTCCAAGTTTATTTAGCTGGGAGCGCCCGTGGGCTGCATCATTCCCAGGCCGCGTGGGTTTGTCCCTACGGCATGTATCCACTTGCATCTTTAGTTCACCCTGCTGGGGGCGCCCCTCGGGCTGCATCATCCCAGGCCGCTCGGGTCTGACGTAGTGGCATGTATCGTTCTTGCATTTACCTAGGCAAGTTTGCTTTTCATGCATAATCTATATATGGTCATCACTGCCTGCTTGATTATCGCCCGCCACGGGAACCTCTCATGCTGGCATGACGCTTGTGCTCGGGTCCGTCCCTACAACGCTGACAAATCTAAGCGGTCGAGCTCTGGCTCGCGGCACGCCCGCGCACGTCACCTCACCAGGCCTTCAGTGCCTTCACCTCCTTGCGAAGCAACCAGTGGCGGACTGATACGTCTCCAATGTATCTATAATTTTTGATTGCTCCATGCTATATTATCTACTGTTTTGGACTATATTGGGCTTTATTTTCCACTTTTATATTATTTTTGGGACTAACCTATTAACCGGAGGCCCAGCCCAGAATTGCTGTTTTTTTGCCTATTTCAGTGTTTCGGATAAACAGAATATCAAACGGAATAAAATCTTCGGGAACGTGATTTTCTCACCGAACGTGATCCAGGAGACTTGGACCCTGCTCCAAGGAACAAAAGAGGCGGTCACGAGGGTGGCCCCCCTAGGGCGCGCCCCCTGTCTCGTGGGCCCCTTGTTGCTCCTTCGGTGTACTTCTTCCTCCTATATATACACACGTACCCCCAAACGATCAGAACAGGAGCCAAAAACCTAATTCCACCGCCGCAACTTTCTGTATCCACGAGATCCCATCTTGGGGCCTGTTTCGGAGCTCCGCCGGAAGAGGGCCGTCATCACGGAGGGCTTCTACATCATCATAGCCTCTCCGATGAAGTGTGAGTAGTTTACCTCAGACCTTCGGGTCCATAGTTAGTAGCTAGATGGCTTCTTCTCTCTCTTTGAATCTCAATACAAAGTTCTCCCCCTCTCTTGTGGAGATCTATTCGATGTAATCTTCTTTTTGCGGTGTGTTTGTTGAGACCGATGATTGTGGGTTTTTGATCAAGTCTATCTATGAATAATATTTGAATCTTCTCTGAATTCTTTTATGTATGATTGGTTATCTTTGCAAGTCTCTTCGAATTATCCGTTTGGTTTGGCCAACTAGATTGGTAGTTCTTGCCATGGGAGAAGTGCTTCGCTTTGGGTTCGATCTTGCGGTGTCCTTACCCAGTGACAGAAGGGGTAGCAAGGCATGTATTGTATCGTTGCCATCGAGGATAACAAGATGGGGTTTATTTCATATTGCATGAATTTATTTCTCTACACCATGTCATCTTGCTTAAGGCGTTACTCCGTTTTTAACTTAATACTCTAGATGCATGCTGGATAGCGGTCGATGAGTGGAGTAATAGTAGTAGATGCAGAATCGTTTCGATCTACTTGTCATGGACGTGATGCCTATATACATGATCATGCCTAGATATTCTCATAACTATGCTCAATTCTGTCAATTGCTCAACAGTAATTTGTTCACCCACCGTAGAATACTTATGCTCTTGAGAGAAGCCACTAGTGAAACCTATGGCCCCCGGGTCTATTCTCATCATATCAATCTCCATCACTTTAATATTGCTTTGCTTTTTTACTTTGCTTTTACTTTTTACTTTGCATCTTTATACCAAAAAGACCAAAAAATATTATATCTATCAGATCTCACTCTCGTAAGTGACCGTGAAGGGATTGATAACCCCTAATCATGTTGGTTGCGAGTAGATATCGCTTTGTGCAGGTACGAGGGACTTGAGCGTGGGATCCTACTGGATTGATACCTTGGTTCTCAAAAACTGAGGGAAATACTTACACTACTCTGCTGCATCATCCCTTCCTCTTCGGGGAAAACCAACGCAAGCTCAAGACGTAGCACGGACCGGCAATCACCATGGCAATTTGTGACCTTCCTCGCGCTAACTTTGCAGGAACCTCCTGAGGACTGCAGCAGGTAGTACCATGGTCTCTCTCTCTTCTCCCATGCAATTTGCTTGCATGTTAAAAGGGGGGCTCCTGAGCATCACGACTCAGGAGCTCTTACTGGCTCTCCAGCCCTTACCCCCTGGCCTTGACCACGGCATCGCGACCTGGCATACAAGCGGCGGCTGAGCTTGCTCGAGGGCCAGGACCTGAGGACGTAGAGCACATAGAAGAGCATGGAGAAGAGGGGGAGGCTCGCACGGGCCTAACCAAGCTACCCAACGGTATTCGACACACAAGTCTGGCGCAACACGAGGAACCAACCCCGGAATGCCAAGATAAGTCTCGCTCGTGGACCGACCCAGCGCTACGACATAAGATCATCGCCTTTCGCTGCCCTGCTGGGGCAACGTCGCCTCCCTTTCCCATTGTCGGTGTACTAGAGTAGGGGTACCCTATTACCCCGAACTCGTGCACGGGCAGTTGCAGCCCCCCGCGGCAAGGTTTGCCGGGTGACCGCCAGGACCCTCCGTGGTTCCCTTAAAGACCATTCAAGAACAAAGTACTCAAGCCAAGGCCCCGGCAAGAGGAGCTTGCCGGGAAGGCCAACCAAGGCCCCGGCAAGGGGAGCTTGCCGGGAAGAGACGAGACCCCGGCAAGAGGAGCTTGCCGGGAAGGCCACTCAAGACATACCAAGAAAGCTTGCCGCGACGCGCCCTGCGTCCCAGCAAGATCCGGCGAGCGACAAGCTTCCGGAAGCGACAAGACGACGGCCGCGGCAAGGAGCTTGCCGCGGGAAACTCCCACTGCGTGCCCGCGCTCCAGCTCACCTGCTAACGTGTCGCTCTGGGACTCTCCCAGAGCGCACGTGGCGGGAGGCCGTGCAGCTAGGGGTACGTGGTGGCAAGCGGAGATGAAGAGAAGCCCATCGTGGCAAATGGTGGCGCTCCTAACGGTCACCTTTTGCACTGTTTAGGAGACTCAGACAGGCATTTAATGCCCTTGTCCCCTGCCGTCAGAGTTAGGTAGGGTGCACTGTATCCACAGTAGCGGTAGCTATACCTACCACATCCTTTTTCCATTTTTACCCTTCTTGTCTGCGTTGCCCCCTGTCGGTGACCCCTTGAGTATAAAAGGAGGCCCAAGGGCAACGTAGAAAGGGTTCTGCATTTCGGGAACACAGAAGAACACTCTCATGCTTAGTCTGGCAGCGTCCATCGCTCCTGAGCAAGAATCTAATATACACAAACAAGCAGCAGTAGGGGTTTACGCATCCGTGCGGCCCGAAGCTGGGCAAAAAATCGCCCCGCGTGCACTGCCTCGATCCGCTCTTTGCTCGCTCTCCGCCCCCCACCGAACCGAAAGGGGCCCTGTCCCCATAGGTGTCGGCGGGAATCAGCATCGCCCCCGACATCTCTGGCGCGCCAGGTAGGGGGCGTCGAGATCGCGCGAACCCGATCCGGCGTGCACGCAAAGCCAGATCTTCATTGCCATGGCTCCCAAAGAGCGGGCGAGCAAAAGAACAGCGCCAGTGCGGCAACAGAAAAAGGTAAGTCATGCAAATTTTAGATATTTCCTTTCTATATAAGGTTATCCGCCTCGGAGATCTTGTTCTTTGTACGAAAAACCTGTGCACGGAGGAATCAACTCGTAGTTAGCCGCGCCCTTACTTTGTTTCGAGTCCGCTCAACAACTTAAGTGAGCTGCTAGTGCCCTTACTTTGCTTCGAGTCCGCTCAGCAACTTAAGTGAGCCGCTAGCGCCCTTACTTTGTTTTCGAGTCCACTCATCAACTTAAGCGAGCTGCAGCTAGTTACGACAAGATTGCTTGTTGGTAGCGACCCCGCCAGCAGGCTGCTGAAGTTCCGCACTCGGCGCTCGCGGCAAGGGTTCCTGCACCGGCAAGTTTCCCTAGAAAGCGTAGGGTGGACGTACAAAGAGGGGTTGAACAGGAAAATAGCATGCGTTATTTACTTAAGATTTCTGCATGGACCTGTATGCCGAGGAGCCTTCTCGGGGCTAGTTGCGCTCCATGATTGCCTCGAGTCCGCCCGGCAACTTGTGCGGTTGCGCTAGAACCAAGAAGGTAAACCTTTCCGGGAGGCGTTGTTCCCGAATAGCCGCTAAGGGCCCGTTCCCTCAAGCGCTATTGGCTGGATCGTACGCACCGGAAAGCATTCCAGCAGGCATAGGGAATATGTAGCAAAAGTCGAAATTTGCGAGCAAGCTGAGTGCACTTCGGATGCTAATCACTTGCTATGTTTGAACACAGTTATGGCCCGGGGGCTGGCAACGCCCTTAGGGCCAATATCTCCGGCGTCAAGAACGACGACGTTCTTCGCCATAAGCCTTTCCGGCAAGCGATCCTGCCAGGAGCCGGTGTCAAGAGCAACGAAGTTCTTCGCCCAAAGTCTTCCTGGCAACCAGCTTGCCAGAAGCCGGCATCGAGAACGTCAAAGTTCTCTGCCGAAGATAAAAGTCTTCCTGGCAACCAGCTTGCCGGAAGCCGGCATCGAGAACGTCAAATTTCTCTGCTGAAGAAAAAAGTCTTCCTGGCAACCAGCTTGCCGGAAGCCGGCATCGAGAACGTCAAAGTTCTCTGCTGAAGAAAAAAAGTCTTCCTGGCAATCAGCTTGCCGGAAGCCGGCATCGAGAACGTCAAAGTTCTCTGCTGAAGATAAAAGTCTTCCTAGCAACCAGCTTGCCGGAAGCCGGCATCGAG